>NC_135307.1:70536470-70852816 GCF_048772815.1 Callospermophilus lateralis | reverse complement strand
TAAAATCCAGTGGAGGAAAAATGAATTAAACATAAATTGCAATATATTTTCATATTTTCTCTCTCAGTGCTAAATTTTTTAAATGCGATTCTTTATTCAGATTTGGCGGAGGCCACAAAGACTGAGAACAAGAGAATAGGTAGTGAACACTCTCCTATTCTAATGGAAATAAGAAAACCAATTTTGTTACTCTGCCCCTAACACATTCAATGAGGTAAAAGAATTAAAGTTGAAGAGGCTGAGAGAGTGGTTAACTGAGAGAAATTTTTCAGTGAAAGAAGATGTCAGTATGACTTCATGGCAAATTGGAGGGCCCTCCAGGAGAGCCTGTCCAGGCTTGGTATATGTTCAGTGCCTGGGAGCTTTGTGCACTGGTGGTTTGTGGCCATAGAGTGAAGAGCTGAGTTTGGAGTGTAAATGCATTCTACCTTCTGTGGCCAAAGGAGGGTTGACCAGGGTCATCTTAGATCCAGGCCCAAACATCAGCCTAGAACTATTAGGAGACTTCAACAAAACGAAGCCCGAGTGTAAAAATTCACTAGGGATGCAAAGGAATTGCAGAGATCTTTAGGGAAGGGGGAAATCTACAAAGAATTGTAGGCTTTCAGGAGGCCTTAAACATTTGCTACACTCAGGAAGTCAAGAGCCTTTTATATCAGTGCCTTTCAAGTGAAAACTTTCTCTCCCCACCCCAACATCAACTCTAGAAGGTCACAAGCTGCCACTAGCTGCCACAATGGCAGAGTTGACCGAAAAGCCAACTGGGCCCTCTTTTCCGCTGTAGTCTCTCCTGAAGTGTAGCCCTGAGTTGTGATAAGGGAAAGCTTTAACGTTAAGTGAAACTAGGATGGAGCTTACAAAGGATATGAGACTTTAATTAGGAAACGTGATTATGTTTTTTATCACAGAGGCTGTTTTTGTTTTCCAAGAATTATGAGACAAGTTACAGAATCCACTCTAGTATTCATCCAAGAGTGGGAAGATCTGAAAGGGCTGAGCATAGGAATAAAATTGGGGTTTTTTGTTTGTTCATTCGTTTGAACCCTGTGAGTCCTGCTCCTTCAGTGTATTCTAAAGTACATCAATAATTGGTTCTTTTAATAAATAATGTCTTCAGCTCCAGAAGTACATTAAAATTTCTCAATATTTCATACAAGGGAGTCAGGTTCAACAAATATTTTCTGAAACTAATATACCTGCACTAAAGCAAAAGGCCATAATTACACAAATTAATAGCTTAATGGGATAGGAAGATAAAAAGAAACCTCATTATTGAATCTGCTATTATCCTCCCTTGTAGGAATCAGCATTCAGTATTTAGCTTCAACATACCCACTGGACAGGAAATAGTAGAGTCCCATGGGCTCCCCTGAAGTCTGCGATGAAGTTTTTCCTTATGAACTTCTACCTTGGGCCCCACCCCACAAAACAGCTGACCAAAGGCTGAGAGCCTGCTAAGTACAGAGGGCACAGTACAGTCCCCAGGCCCCAGATGTCCTGATAAAGTAGTAAAGAGTGTTTCAAGCTGACTTTCATGGCGTTTTTGATATTAAAAAAAAAAATGGGTTCTGTTCAAAGACATTGGGGGAAAAATTTCAAAAATAAGGATTTTAAGTTTTCCTCTCAAAGTTATCTATATTTTAAAATTTCCAGCTGTTTCCTATCATTTACTGAGTATTCACTATATTCCTAGTCCCAAGCTAGCTGCTGCCAGAGAATTTAAAAAAAAAAAAAAAAAGATGATGATGGAAGATGATTCTCTGAGTCTCTTACATGTCCCTTGAGTCATGAAGTATTGATGTCTTCGTTCTCAAGGATGATTTTGTATGGCAAACAGCCTTGGAAGATAGTGTCGACCTCCCAGGCAGAAGCTTCCAGATCTGGATGAGATACTGTCTCCCCCACCCAGGGCAGGGTCTGGTCAGTTCTGCTAGCAGCCTCTTAGAAGACTGAAGATTGTCCTTGCTGTGACACAAACCTAGTGTGTACATAGCACTAGCCTGGGCTGCTCTCCATGGTCCCCACAGGATTTGGGGGTTAAAGGGAACTGATGCAAATGAGAAGTTCATGCTGCTGCCCTGTGAGTTACAAATGCGCTGACCCTGGCCCAGGAGTCCCTTGTCTTCTGCCAATCCCCATGAGACTTTGGCAGGCTCACTTGTTAACTTGCAAGCAGGGTAAAAATCTCAGACCCCTCATAGTACTTGGGATTCCTTTTCCTGCATCAAAGAACTCATGGTATTTTAGGGGAGTAAAGGCAAATTTAAAACGAGATGTGCTACCTGAGGTAAACCAGAAATGTGCTTAAGGTGTATGAGAACACTGAAATAAGCAGGGAGGGATACTTCAGAAAGGTTCCCAGGAGGTGATGAGATGTGAACAGAACCTTCCAGTCTTCTAAGGAGTCAGCTAGGTGAAGAAGAGGACAAGCACATGCACAGCTATGGCAGCAGTGTCACATGGTATGTGCAGAGAACTGAAGGAGTCACTGGCACAGCAGCAGATGGCATGAGTCCCAAATGACCCCAGCATGGCTTGACGGCAGGCAGAGTCCACTACAGGATCCTGGATTTTAGCTGTAGCCCAGTAACCTCTAAAGAGAAGCACACAAGGCCATCCTTTGTGGTGCTAGGAGAAACATATTGGAACTTCTATATTTGTGTAAGTTTCATTGAAAAATTAGTTTAATTTTATTAAATCGAATATGTAGACGGGCACAGATTCCATTTGAGCTGTATTTTTGATGCTTGTGTGTCACACAGTTACGTGGGGGTTTTCTGAGGAAGTAGGAGAAGTCTCCTCAGTTGCTGGTGAGCTTTCAGCATACAGTGACATTGTAGTCTGTGTGTTCTTGGCTAAGCCGTTTACAGATTACATTACCTAGTTTTACTGGGTAAAACTATCTTTTTTGGGGTCAAACCCCCAAAATGGGCAGGTAACTTTAAAAGATCACCACAAAGAAACAACAGATTGACGATAGCATTAATGATGGAGGCACAAAACCAATGATGGAGAAATAGGCTGACACCGGAAGGTGAGCTCCTCCTCAGCTACTTACCAGAGAGAATTAGTGGCAATTTAATCAGATCTGACCAGAGGGATTAGGTTTGTTGTTGTTAATTGAAATACAGATTTATATCTACCACTGAGAAACATGAACCACATTGTAAGTATATGTTAATGCTTAAGATATCAGCTAATATCTTAAGTGTCATTGTCATTCCAATTTGCAAGACATTTAAAAACTGAACATCCTAAACATGGAGTCAACCATTGCAATGTTTTCGATGTTTCTTAAAGTTATATATGTATGCCTCAGTACAGCAAATATTATTGGAAGATGCATGTAAAAGATTACTGCACATTTGAAAAGAACTCGTATTAGTATAAATTACACAATGTGGGAGATTTGGTACACAGCTGGATACAAGCCTTGGGGTTTCAACATGTCTCAGCTTATGACATTTGCTGCTATCTGTTTTAGTGTTAAAATATACAAAGAGCTACTTTTGGTGAACAACTGAAACAGTGATTCTCAACCCTAATTGCACATTAGAATTAACTGGGCATGTTTTAAAAATTCTCACCTCAGGTCCCTTCCCAGACCAATTAAATCAGAATTGCTATAAATAGGTCTTTAGTTAGGATGAAGAAACAGAAGGAAGATTTCAACAGTAGCAATTACAATGAAATCCATTCTCTAATCCTTTACATGTCTGTCATTCACATTCATCATTGCTGCAAAGTCAAAGCCAGGATTGCACAAACTGCTCCCAGAGGTCACAAATATACAGTCTGTTCTGCTACAACATGGCATACGTATTCTTAAAAGTAATCACACCAAACCACAGAGCTTATGGGTAAAATGAGGCAAAGGACTCAGCATCCAAAAACCTTACCAGTGATTTTTTTCCCAAAAGACAGAAATGAAAACAAAAACACAGTTTTACTTGCACTAAATGGTTAAGAAATACATAAATATTTAATAAATATGTTACTATACCTTGGACTAGGACTAAAAAATGTGTGGAAATTGGTGCTGGGAAGGTTCTGGTCATGAGTTATTGTGAAATGGTGAAGAAGAGTTAGCTGAAATTAGGTTGAAAGTTCAGCAGGTGTGAACAAGTGTGGCTTGTAACACAAACAAATATGACCTGGCAAACTGAGGCAGCAGGTAGATGTTTGAGGCATGCTTGTGTGTTTTCTGTATTCTTGTGTAGCTCAAATAAGCTATTTTCTGCATTTACCTAGGTTCATTTAGTGTTTCTCATAGGTGAAATTGTGCACAAGAAAACACAAATTTGTGCTATTCCCAGTGTAATCCCTAATATATCAACTGCACTAGAGCAAACTCATATTTTCAAATAAGACAGCAGAACTTGCTATCCTTATAATTGTAAATATAATACAAGGAAATATAGATGAACTGTCAATAATTTACAATGAAATGGAGAGCAGATAAAAGCTCTTTTAGATGTCAAGGTTTGTTGGTTATCTCACTGCAAAGAAAATATATGAATTATTGAACTTGCAGTTGAGTTATCTACTTAACTTTTTCAAAAAAAAAAGACAAGTAATCTAAATTTGCTGATCTATTCTGGGATGACAAAATGCCTTCTGTAATAAGGTACCAACTGGATATTTTAATCAAAATAAGCACTTCAAACTCTCCCTTCATCACAGAGGTGCAATTTTAACCAAGCAGAAAAAAATAAAAGGGTTTTCAAGAGATGAGCTATGGAAGGAGCATTATGAATATGAAAAATCTGAAGTGAGTCCACTGTTCAGTAATTTTTTGCTCAAAATGATGTGTCATACATAAAAACTCCTATATTAGCACACATTAAATTGGAAATTGAATCTTCTAGTGCATCCAGAAAGTCCTCCATACAAGGAGTCTCTGTGGGTCTTGAAACCAATTGTTGAAAGTATAAAAAGCATCACTCCCAATTAGTTTGTTGGAAAGTCTTTGGGGAAGATCGACATTTACTGGACAAATTTAGTCAGAAACCTTTTCATTACCTGTGGATGGGATTGAAAAATGACTACCTAGATTTGATAAGTTCAGCCAATGATCTACTTACTACATTGGAATATGTATATCTTTCTGAGATATCTTTTTCAAAATCCTCCCAGTGTTACACTGATTTCCAAAAATTAAAAAAAATATTTTTGAAGTATATTAAACCACACTCATATGGCTGTTTTGCTCAAACTTGAGAGTAAGAAAAGATTCCATGTCATTAGTAAATAGAATAAAATCTGAAATTATTTAAAACCTTTTATCTTTATCCATTGTTCTCTAATAGTACATGTGAATATTTTGTAAATGAATAAAATACAAATTTATATATTTATTGATACAGTGTATTCATTTTTTTACTGCTAGATGTTTTAGTCAGGTTTTTTGCTGCTAAAACTAAAAGGATCTGACCAGCACAATTATAGAGGAGGAAAAGTTTATTTGAGGGTTCACAGTTTCAGAGGTCTTATTCCATGGAAGGCTGGCTTCATTCCTCAGGGTTCAAGGTGAGGCTAAACATCATGGTGGAAGAGTGTGACAGAAGGAAGCAGCTCACATCATAATCATAAAGCAGAGAAAGACAAACTTCACCAACTAGATACAAATATATACCCCAAAGCCATGCCCCAATTCCCACCTCCTCCAGCCACACCCTACACTTTAGTTACCACTCAGTTAATCCCAATCAGGACATTAATTTGCTGATTGGCTAAAGACTATTACAACCCAGTCATTTCTCCTCTGAAACTTGCATTTTCTCACACGAGAGCTTTTGCGGGATACCTCACATCCAACTCATAACAGTAGACATCATGATCAAAAAAGTTTTGGAGATCACTGCTAGAGTTGATAGGGAAATTACACATCTGGGACTGCATTCAACTGAATGTTATCAAAATAATTTATAGAGAGTCTGATTTTCTCATGTACAAGAAACCTAGGATTCCTGTAAGACCCAGACTATTTCTATGTTTCCACAAAGCCTTATTTAGCAGTTGGATTTGTCCTTATGCACACAAGATGGCTGCTGCACCTGCAGACATCATATCCAAATTCCAGAATGGAATATGGAGAAAAAAGTCAATGGAAAAAGGTATCACACACACACATTGGCTGAAGGATTGTACAAATATTCCAGATATCCCAGAGATAGGTACCCAGGGAATAAGATCCTGGGAAGTCAACTAAGGCTCTTATCAAAGCAGAAAAAAGAAGCAAAGGCTAAAACTTGGGCATCAATGTGGTGAAGTGAGAAGAAAGCTTGATTTGAGGCTGGCTGAATATTGCCAGCAAGGAACTGAGGCAAACCTCATCCTACACAGGGAGCTAGGCAGGTGCCCTGGGGTCCTTGCCTGACAGTTAGAGCCTGCACTACATCTCAAGACACGAGCACAGAAGCTTCTCTGGAAATGGAGATTATGAAAAGGAAAAGCTAAATAGATTTCTTACAAGTCCCACCCGCTCTCACATTTTTTAGCCACTAACTCATTATTTGCAAACAGTAGTATATCTGATCATGTATGGCCAAATCTGATTGGTGCCTTCCTCAAAATATTCTTTAGGAAAGCCCTGCTTGTTGATGTTGAAAATTAATCTCTGGATGAGCTCATTCATTAACTCATGTAAAGCAACCTTAATGATTTTAGGCTACTGCAGGCAACCCAAACAAAGAAATAAATAGAGAATATTCACAGCTTAGAAGGACCGCCAAGTTCTCTCTGGGATAATTTTATCCTGATAAGGAATGGTTACCCTGATTTATGTTCTTCCTGATTTCTTCACAAAAGTATTTTTGGGACTTTTGCTCTGTGATAGTTAGAATCAGCTATTTTGTTAAGACAGCAGAAATAGTAAAATTTAAGGCCAAGATTATATATTGCTCACAACAGCGTGCGTGTTTAGGCTATTTTCTATTGCTCAAGACTCAGCCTTGTGCATTATTCATTTACTCCAAACAGAGCCTGTAATAAATTACTGCTGAGATGCAATCACTTGGGAAAAGACAGCTCATATTTACTCTAAAAAAACGATCTCTTCTCAGAGTTTTTTCCATTAAGGTCATTGTCATGGGAACTGACGACCCTCCAAATAATGCATATCCTTTACCCTCCTGCCCACTGCCCTGGGCAAAGATCCATTCTGTAATGGAAATAGAATGTTCCCTCTTGGATTTCACATTCTGAAGGTGACAGCTGTGAAAGAAGTGAAGTAGTGTCTGATGCCGCACAATGTAGGATATAGGTCTCCCCCAAGGCCCTCTGTTAACTCCTCAAAGATGTTACCCCATTGTTTCTCATTGATTAAAACTTCCCTCATTGCCCTGGTTGCCCTATCACATTCTCTTCTCACCAAGATACTTAGGTGGGAGTCTATACAGTCTTCACCTCCCCAACCAGCTCTCCTGACTCTCCTGACTCTCACCACAAGCTCGGTGCCCATCAACAAATGCCTACCGAGCTAGGTACTTCTGCAGAAGGTCTCCATGGAAACCTGCCTTTTCTCAGAGCTCTCCCTGGCACACAAAGTAGCCCCAGGGAGGATCTCCTTCCTCACCCAGTTCTGGATCTTTCAGCCCTTCTCTAGACCCTTAACACTTTCACAATGCTCCCATGCCCACCCCAATACCCTACCTCCCTTTCTAGAGTTCTCTTTTCTTCTTCACTTCCATATTACTGATTCCCAGCCCTTGAAGGACCCTAGTGGATATATCTGCAACTGTCTCCAGTTGCCCCATTAACTTGCTATTTCCTACACAGGGTACTAGCTCCAACCTTCATGCCCTTTCTCAGGGCACTACTGCTAGCAGTGCCTCCTGTCCCTAACAGTGTTGCAATCATACTTGAACTACCCATCCCCAGACCAAGATATGGAACACCCCCATGCAGCCTTCCCCAATTAATCCCCATACCACTTAGTGTACCCAACATCCCCCAATACACAGAAGCATAATTTCTTTCTCCCTGGACACTGAAGTGTGGAAACTTTGTCTCCTATTTCTTTTATGAATACCTCTCATTCTTCATGAATAATTTTAGAGACTAAGGTATGCAAACACACATGCAAACAATAGTTATTCAGGTGAATAAAACTAATGTTGAAATAGACTTTTAATAAAGAACATATAAATCATTTTCCTGGAAGCCACTGTACACTCTTATCCATCTCTGCTAGTACTTTGTCCTTCACTCATTGCTACAAATGTGGCCTCTGGATAACATGGCTAGCAAATTGTCTAATCTGAGGAGACAAGAAAGGCATAAGATCTAACTCTGTATTTCCTACATCTCACCCAGTACCTGAGACAGAGTAGGGGGCTTTCTGAGTACTATTTACATGTAGAAATGAGTTTTGAGATGGAGGATTCAAACCGGGAAACCAAGTTATGATCTAAGAGAAAATTAACATGGGCAGGGGGTCGGGGGTTGGATCGAATTGTAAAATATCCAATCTCAATAAGGGCTGTTTTATGTATGTTTGGCAAATTATAGGAGAGGGCATCTTAGGAAACCTGTCTCTTCTGAAAACAATAGTCAAACACAGAACTCAAGTTCTAATAAAAGTACACCCATGTATTCAGAAAATTATAACTAAATGTCTACATAAGACAGGCAGCAAGTTAAGCCCTGGAATTACAAGAGTGATGGTCCTCATTCTCACAAAACCTCTTAAAAGTCTCACGGAGAAATTGACTTTCAATAGTGCTAAGTGCAATGGAAGTGCAATTGCAAACTGTGGTAAGTGCCCCGAAGAAGAAACTTAAGGATGCCATGAGCCTACCTATGGGATGATCTAACCAACGTGATGCTTGATGGAGTACAAACTGTATTTTTCTATTTAACTCTTTTTAAAGGCAGGAAAAAGAGACATACCAGAATTGGCTCCTTAGCATGTCATCAAGTTGCCCTAACATCTCTTCTAATATCTGCCAAAATGGTCCTGTCAAAGGGTGTCACGAAGAAGATAATCTTCATGTTTACTGTTTCTAAAGACTTTCATGAAGTCCCTTTAATAAATATGCCCTAATGCCCTCTGCCATATCCTTATTGATGGGAAATTGAGAATATGCTAAAACATCTAACAACCTCCACATTTATCCTCCCCTTTGATTTTTTTTTCTTTGGGAAAAATTTTGAAGAGCATGCATTTTGGATGAACAGGAGATCATTTCCAGGCCTCTGGCAACACCCTGCCAGCCACTACCCTGCCACACAGCAAGGGAGTGGGCCTGTTCACCCACAGCTTTGTCAACGGCACGTTTCACTGTCTTCTCTATTTTGACTAGTGGAACACATACACACCAGTACCTAATTCCAGTTTCTTCATTGCAAGGTTAAACAGTTTTCAAAGCTGATTTGCTGGTTTCTTTTTCTTTCTTATATGTCATTTGAACAAGTTATTTACCTTCTGTAAACTGAAGTTTCCTATTATGGTTCGAATATGAAATATACCCCGAAGACTTGTATGTTGAAGCCTTGGTCCCCAGTGCAGCAGTGTTTAGAGGTAGAACTTTGGGGAATGATTGGATCATGAGAGCTCTGACCCCATCAGTTAATTAATCCCTTGACAGTTGAATGTACTACTGGGAGGTGGTGGAAACTGTAGAAGATGGGACCTGGTTGAAGGAAGTAGGTCACTGGGGGTAAGCCCTGGAAGAATATTTCCTATCCCCAGGACCCTTTTCTCTCTGTCCCTCCCTGCTTCCTGGTTGCCATGTAGAGAGCAGCTTTACTCTGCCACACTTGTCCACCAATGAAACCAACCAACTAACTGATCATGGACTGAAAAATCTGAATCCAAGAACCAAAATAAATCTTTCCTCCCCTAAGTTGTTCATGGCAGGCATTTTAGTCACAGAAACAAACAAACAAACAAAAAAAAAAACAGATCAACACAGTTCTTCATATGTTAAATAGGGAGGTCACAGCACCCAAGGATGTTTTAGAATCAAATGAAACTGAGGTTCTTAAAATGTTAAACCCAATACCTGGTTGTAGCAAACATTCAGGAGATGGTAACTGTCATGCTTATTTATCCATTATGAACTTAGTGTTCCTTCAGAATTGTAAGTATTCTTATATTTTGTGTAATAGAGATTACCCTGGCAAAACAATTGAAGATATTTTCTCCCATTCTACCATGTTCTGTATTATCTTAATTTTGCTTGCTCCTATTGTATGGAAACCTTATAAATAAGTACATTTTAAATGAGGATCTATGGACCTTTGCTAATATTTTAGTTTTTTGTTTGTTTTCCTAAGTTCTGTGACATCTGTTTTGATGGTTTAAATTCATAGAGAGGAGAGTTCACTCTTTGGTTCACAATCATTTCCTAAAATGTGATTCTTCAGAAAATTCAGATATTGTGTGGTACTTAACATACAAATGTTTGTGTTTGCAGTCTTTTGAAGTCTATTGTTCAGGAAAATACTCTGCTTGCTTCTACTTGGTCAGGCAATACCTAAAGGAAATACGGAAACAGCTCCCAGTCTGGAGTCCTTTGAGTTAAACCAAGGACAGTTTTAGGAACTATAGCTACAAAAAAATTTGGGAAGCAATGATTTGGAAAAGTCACTGGATTGTGTTTTACTTTTATTTCAACAACTGAGAAATCTAGATTCCTACATTCTACATGCTGCCACTGGGCAAACCTTGAGGACATTATGGTAAGAGAAATCAGAAAGAGAAAGACAGTATGGTATGATTTCATTGATATATGGAATCTAAAACCATTCACCTCAAAAGCTGAAAGAGGTTGTCAGGGGCTGGCCGATGAATGAAATGGAATGTTGGTCCAAGAGCACAAACTTTCAGTTATAAAATAATAAGCTTTGAGGAGCTAAGGCCCAGCATGGCAACTATAGATAATCATAATATTGTATTGTGCACTTGAAATTTTCTAAAAGAGTACATCTTAAATGTTCTTACCACAACAAAAACAAACAAAATGGCAACTATATGGGGTGATGGATATGCCAACTAACCTGATTGTGTCAGTCATTTACTATAAGTATGTTTGTCAAAGCAACATGCTGTATACTTTTTTAAATGTACAATTTTATTTGGCAGTTTTATCACAATAAATCTGGGAAAATAAATTATCACATTAAAAAAGAATTAATGTTGTCAAAGTACATGAAATTTCTGATATCACTAATTAAATTTGTTCAATAAAAGATGACCAAATTCTCTCAAATTCCTGTGTGCTGATCTCTGAGCCAAAACTCCTCGCCTTTTCCATGACAACTTCCTTCACACCTTTCAGCTTTGATGGGGAGGGCTCTGAAGAATTACTTATATCTAACTCTGTACCAGTCACCGTTCCAGTCACGTGATCCAACTTTGACCTCACCTTCTTCAGTCAAACAAGTGTAAGACTTGGAGTCTGAAGACTACCACTTGCTTACTCTCTATGTATGTGGCAATCGTATAACCCCTCATAGCCTCAGAGGGTTCAGCAATAAAATAGAAATAATAATAATAATGGCTAGGCCTATGTCAAATAGCTGGAGTTAGGATCAGATGCTGTAAGTATGCATATTTCTCTGTGCCATATTTGAACCCAACCAAGAATTAGGCAGCTCCTGTTTCAGAAAGCAAAGGGCTGCAGATGGTCTTTCCAAATGTCTGGCCTAAATTCGAATCCTTGGTTGGGTTCCTCAAGCTTTGGGGCCTGAATTTTGTCCCTCAGACTACCTAACATACAGGGCATAGCATGCTTGCCTAGTTCCTGATCTCAGGTCTCAGATTTTCTTTGCTCCCTCTGCCTTAGTTTAGGGTTTCTCAACCTTGACACTATTAATATTTCAGGCAGATAATTTTTTGCTGTGGCTATTGTATACCTTGCAGGATTTTAGCAACATTTCTAGCCTCTACCCCACTAGACACCAACAGCACCCTTGATCATGTCAATCAATAATATCTAGATATCACCAAATGTCCTGGGGAGAAAAATTGCTCCCACACCTTCAGTTGAGAACCTTAACTTACTCTTCTGAATCTTACCTCTGGCTTAACTAGGTCTATGGCCCTTGCTTGTGGGCTTTGGGGTGTTTTGACAGCCCACGAAATAAATAAATAATTCTCTTAACTCAGAGCTATTTCCTGCAAAAGAATAAAAAAAAAAATAGTTAAAATGTGCTTTCTGGTTGTTTTGTTTTTTTGTTTTTTTTTTAAGTTTTATCAACCTGAGAGGGAGCCACCTGCTATGCAGAGAGCAGTGTGGAAGAATGCAAAGTGTCAATCACATGCTCTTAGAGGTACCCAGGATTTGAGTTTACCTGCTACACTGCCTCATTGTATCCTCTCTTCTCAGTTATAGATAATACAAAACAGAGGCCTGTAGAGAAGCTAAATGGCATTTCTCAGGTCTCAAAGTTATTTAGCAACTGAGCTCCGACCAGACTGTAACTTCATCACCGGTCATTCATTCCAGGCATGGCAGGAGCAAGCACCTAACAGTCTGTGGTACCCATTCCCAGTATTCCAGGTCACACATTCCATTCTTTAGCATTGACTTTTCTATTTGCACCTGCATGTTTTGTATTTAAACATATAATAGAATACTTCTCTTTCCTCAACAGGTGAATAAAAAGAGCGATTCATAGAAAATCAGGAAACCACAATCTCAGGAACTCAGAAAAGTACCAATAAGAAAAGAGAGAAAGAGAAAGACAACATTTGTATAAGCACTGCTAACTAATTATGTCAGGTAGTTCTCAAAATGATCCTATGAAGCACATCCAAACAACTAGGGAACCTTGATAAGATGCTTAAACCCTCTGTGCCTCAGTTTCCTCAACTGTAAAATAGCATAATAATGAACTTTCCCTCAGAATACAGTCGTGGGGATTAAATGATACCATGAATAAAAGTGTTCAACACAGGAGTTGGCACATAGTAAGAACTTCAGACCTGATAGTGATTGTTGTTCTGAATTCCAGTTTCACTTTCATATTCCATCTGCCATATTCCAAATCCCAGCCTAACTATATAACCATCATTTGGGGCAGCTCACTGGAAACCCCTTAGTTGCCTCCCATAACTGCTTTGGCTTAATGACTTCTGTGAACAAGCTATGAGGAAGACAGAGTTTGCAGGGATAGTCTCCCTGCTTTATCATGGGCCATTTTTGTTCAATAAATGTTTTTGAGCTGGGCGCAGTAGTGCATACCTATAATTCCAGCAACTCAAGTGGTTGAGGCAGGAGGATTGTGAGTTCAAAGTCGACCTTAGAAACTTATCAAGGCCCTAAGTAACTTAGTAGACCCTATCTCAAAATTAAAAATAATATTAAAAAAAAAAAAAGGACTGGGGATGTTGCTCAGTGGTCAAGTGCCCCTGGGGGCTAACTCCCAGTACTCAAAAAAAAAGAAGAAGAAAAATTTTTTGAGCCAGAAACGGAAAATTCCAAAATGAATAAAATATAGCACCCACACAGAAGTAGCACACTGTTTTTCATCTAGCAAATGTTTATTGAACACCTGCTCTGTGCTAGGCTTTATACCATGCTCTGAAGATACCAGGGGGAAGGCATCAGACGCCTCTGCTGTTCTGATTCTAGTGCAGGGAAGACTATAGGAAGACTATAAGCAAAAGTAAACTGAAACATAGTGTCAGTAGTGATAGAGTAAGGAAAATGAAACAGATATGGCCAACAGTGAGACAGGAAGTTGGGGTATAGTATTTAGAGTGAGTAACCAGGAAGGGCCCCTCTGAAGTGGTGTCATTCAAGCTGGTGTAGGGATGACAACAATTATCCATCCAGGTAAAGGTTTGGGAGCAACAGAAGAATCTATAAACAGTAAGAATGTGTGCATGTGTGGTTCTTACTGCATTTTTCTTCTTTGCATCATTTGGCTTATTTTCTTGCTAGACTTGCCCTCCTGTTGGCTGCCATAGCAACCCAGTCAGACCATTTTATTTTGCCCACCCAGCCACTCATCAGCACGCACTGGGCACATACCCAATCCTAGCAACCAGTCATGGAAACATTATTTAGAAAACAATAGACTCTATAACTCTTTGCATCAGCTCCAAGGACTATTCAGCTATAATTGAAAATAAATCAGGCAGCCTTGTCCTGAGAGAAAGCCTCAGTTGTTGCCTATCCTTCACAAATAATTAGCTTGGCCTTCTCAAGCCAGTTCCTACTTGCTCTCAACAAAAGCTTTGGTCAGCCAACCTGAGTGACCATAATCGGTCTGTCTGACACCACATGGTGTTCTTCTCTGTTCTCTCTAGGCAAACTTTCCTGATTTCATTCTGGATAGATCTGCCTTCAAGACAAGTCTTTTTGTATTAAATACTTCTATAAGATATACTTCCAGAAGTTGCAGCTTATGTACAGTTTATTTGTACTTATCTATTATATTTAACTTAAGTTCTTCCATTAAAAAAAAGATAAACAGGATCTTTCCACGTTTGATGAGCCATGTAGGAGCAAAAAAGTTACCACTCTATCTCCTGAATTCAGGGGAGGATTGTCTATTTTTGTTCACCTCACATTGGAATATAGCTTAGCAAATGCTATCTTACATCTTAAATGATAATTCAGAATCCTCTCTCCCGACATGGACATTCTTTCTGTGTGTCTTTTAAATCATTTCCTAGAAATGTTCAAATATTTATCCCAGTGTTTTATTCTCAAAGGAGAGCTAAAGAATTAAATAAATATGATTATGCCAGCCCCAGGATCTAATCTTTCTCTCACTGTTGAAATATTAGGTAAAGTATAAATCATTAGATAGACTGACTGTAATACCTAGACAGAAGCCAGGGATTTGTGCAGACTCTGACTCTCCCTAGAGTGCTGTGCTCATTTCTGGGCCAGACAAAGTCCACCT
Source organism: Callospermophilus lateralis (assembly GCF_048772815.1). Taxonomy (NCBI): domain Eukaryota; kingdom Metazoa; phylum Chordata; class Mammalia; order Rodentia; family Sciuridae; genus Callospermophilus; species Callospermophilus lateralis. The sequence goes on along the minus strand of NC_135307.1, from coordinate 70,837,951 downwards.
TAAGAGGATGTGGAGGGGCTGAGGTTGTGGCTCAGTGGTAGAGTGCTTGCCTCGAATGCGTGAGGCACTAGGCTCGATCCTCAGCACCATATAAAAAATAAATAAATAAAATAAAGGTATTATGTTTGCCTACAATTAAAAAGATATATTTTTTTTAAAAAAAAGAGGATGTGGAGATCACTGGCTGGAGCATAGAGGGAAGATGACACAGAGGCCTAAAAAGAGATTGGGGAGGATGAGCCCATATCATGTGGCCTGGAGGGAAGGCTGCAGAATGTCTCTTTGCATGCCAGCAGCAAGGAATGACAAATAGCCTTAAACCAGATGCCAGATTTTCAATAATTTCCTAATTTTTGTCTCAGGCAATTGTTCACAAGAGATGCAACTACAGAAGGGTCCCCATCATAAAACATCTGGCTGGTGGCTCACTGCTACTTCCCAGGGGAGGATGCATTGCCGAGCGGAATTTATGGTGTGATTTTTCTCCCCCGTAGCCTAATGGTGTGATGGTTACAAAAAAAAACAAATGGTGGGGAGAGAAGCATCATGATTTCAGAGTGATAATCTTGACTCTAAAAAGACACATACTGAGGTAAATTCTCTAAGGCACTGAAAACCTATAGTTGTAAATAGCAAATAAGGAAGCAAGGCGTTCTATAAATAGTGCAAGGCAGAATTCTATGTCTAATGTAATAAAACTGTCTAAGTGTCTTACCTCTGCCCACCTCACTTCCGCCAAATATTTTTATTCCTCTGTCTCCCAGGCTTTCTCTCTATCCCTGGTTGATCTCTCAGCTCAGTATTGAAGCAGCTAGATAATGATGAACTTTAGGATATCTAATTAATTTCCCAAACAAGCTTCTTATTTCCTATTTTTCTGACCTTGGAGGCTAGGAAGTATACAAATATCTATCATTCATTTATTAATAAACATTTTATAGGGCCTTATACAACAATGTGTTGGGAGGGACATAAAGTGTTATGGTTTCAATATGAGGTGTCCCCCAAAAGCTCATGTGTGAGTAGTACAAGAAGGTGAAATGATTGGTTATGAGAATCTTAACCTAATCAGTGCGTTAGTCCACTGATAGGGATTAACTGGGTGATAACTATAGGCAGGTGGGGTGTAACTGGAAGAGGTGGGTCCCTGGGATGTGCCTCTGGGGCATATATTTGTCTTTCTTGAAAGGAGCTCTATCTCTGCTTCCTGGTGCCATGTTCCCAGATGCTTTCCTTCACCACACTCTTCCACCACATTCTGCCTCACCTCAACCCCCAAGGAATGGAACCCGATGTCTATGGGCAGAGACCTCTCACACTGTGAACCCCCAAATAAATTTTTCTTATTAAAATTATCAGAGATTTTGGTCACAGCAATGAAAAAGCTGACTAAAAATTTTAAATAAGATGTATTCTCTTGGGAAACTCATGAATTGGGAAAGTGAAAGAGAAAGACAAAATATTCTGTCTACTAAAAGAAGGAGAAATAAAAAAAATGATGGACATTTGGTTGAAAAAGATTCATGACCCTATAATTAAGTTATACATGTTTTACCAAATACCCCTATTCGTCACAATAGAACAGCTAATTCCAAAATCTCAGTGACTTAAAGAAATATGTTATGGTTATATAAACTTTACTCATGAAAGAAATACTGAAGGATATGTAAGATTTCTTTGTTATTTTTGTACCTTCCTATAAATTGATAGTTACTGAAACATAGAAAGTATAGAAGAGAGAGAGAGAGAGAGAGAGAAAGTGAGTCAGGAGAGGAGGAACTGATCAAACATTGCATTTCTTGCTTATGCTCCTTTCCAGGCAAATTGGTTAGGGAACTCTGCTCTATACCATCCTCATGCAGGGACCCGGCTAAGGGAGGCTCAAATTATGTTTCTACAAAACAGGAGAAGAGAAATGTGGTGAAACACATAGTCACTCTTAAAACTTCCACCATGAAGAGGTGTATGACGCTCATTCATGTTTCATTGACCAAATCTAATCATATAACTATATATAACCTCCTAGGGACAGGCACATACCCAAAGAAAACAAAAATACCTATCAAAAAGCACTAATGACTATGATACCCAAGGCCACAAACTGTATACTCAGGCACTGGGTTTTTTGTCTGTTTGTTTTGTTTTGTTTGGGGTACCAGAGATTAAACCCAACCACTGAACCACTGAGCCACATCCCCCAAGCCCTTTTCATTTTTTATTTGAGACAGGGTCTTTCTAAGTTACTAATGACCTCACTAAGTTGCTGAGGCTTGAGTTGAACTTGTGATCCTCCTGCCTCAGCCTCCAGAGCCACTAGGATTATGGTGTGTGTCACCAGGCTCAGTGCAGGCATCGGTTTTTGAAAAGATTTTTATAAAAAATAATCACAGGTATTTTTGGAATGTCTTTAGTCTTATGTTATCTTCTTATAACAGCAGAGTTTCCTTTGAAATAGATTTAACTGGAACACAGTCACCCAAACTGCTTTGCTACAGAATAACTGTGTGGCCTTCTCTCTGTTGTTCAGCCCTCTGCACACAGGCAGCACAGGGCTATTACAATGCTTTCAGGAAGGCATTACACAGAATATGGATCACTGTGACTAATGCTAGTTGAAAAGCAATCCCAGCTACATCGGATATGACTCTGAATTTTAAAGTGGCCAAATATCATTAGTGCCAACATTAAAGATGTTTTATGCTGACTCTCCAAGTGCACGCTGCAAGAAGATTGTCAGAGTGAGGTACAATGAAACCAGCCCACACTCTCACCCACAATGTCTGCAACATTAGCGTCCTTATATTAAGTCTATGAAGATTTAAGGTGTTCTCCATCCTGTGTAGCAATAAGGGAAATTGTTGAAAGAGGACAGAGTAGCCCAGGAAAAAGGTGAAATTGAGCAGAACAGGGTGGAGGTGTATGAGAACAAATCCCCGCTCTGCATCCTAGAGGTTGTGTGATTCTGACCAAATAATTAACGCTTCCTACATCTTCTTTTCTTTATATTTAAAATTAAATAATTGCACTAGATCATCTCTGAACCCCTCCCCAGTTAAGAGCCAGATTACCACATTACTTGTGTTAAATAACATCTCTATCCCTAATTTGCAATGTGACCTTCAGCAAGTACTTAACATCTCTATGCCTTGACTTTCTGATCTGTAAATTAAAGACACTAATGGGCCTATCTCACAGGGTGGTTAACAAATGATTATTAACCAAAGTAGAAGACACAGAACCAACCTCAGAACTCTTGGCCCCATGGACTGTACCAGTTCATCCAACCTACAAGTATGCTTCACATCAGTTTCCCAATTGGTATAGGTATAAAGATAAAAGTATCAGTTATAAATCAACAGAAAAATTGCTGAAGTATTACTTCACTAGCTTTTGGACATTAGAAAAGAACCAGTCCTCTTCATTCGAATTTGAAAGGAGAGCCATAACACCTCACCACACCTGTAAGGGGTAATTTAATGTGTCAGCTTGACTGGACTATAGGATGCCCAGATATTTTCCCAAACATAATTCTATGTATTTCTATAAAGGTGTTTGGGGATGAGATGAACCTTCGAATCTGTAAGTAGAGCACATTGCCTTCCCTTATGTAGGTAAGACTCCTCCAATAAGTTGAAGGGCTGAACAGAATAGAAAGGATGACTGTCTCTCAAGCAGAAGGAATTTCTCTTGCCTGCCTTTGTTCTGAGACATCAGCTTTCTCCTGCCTGCAGACTTCAACTGAAATCTGTACCTCCGGGGTTTCAAGCCTGCTGACCTGTAGAATGGAACTATACCATCAGCTTTCTGGGTTTCCAGCTTGCTGACTCTTTGCAGATCTTGGGATTTGTCAGCCTCCATAACTGTGTGTGATAATTCTTTATAACAAATCTCTCCCCGCCCCGTGTGTGTGTGTGTGTGTGTGTGTGTGTAGAACCCTAACACAATGGCCAACACTCTGTCTTGTTCTCCTATCACCCTCTGTGGCACAGAAGATAGCCCACTAGATAAAGCCTCTTAAGGCAATACTTCCCTCACAGAATTCCAGTGAACTCTCTAGACTCTGTAAACCTTAGACTCAAGACCATGGGCTTCTGAGAGTCACAGTAGATGCCAAAGACCTGAAGAGCAGAGACAGGAAAAATACCTGAATATAAGGTCACCAGGATCTGGGGGTGTGGGGGAACCTCTGGGTTTGACTACATAGTCCCTGAAATGTTGTACAATTGAAATAAATACATATGCGCAAAAAGAAAGAAAGGCCTGTGTAAGAGAGTACCCACTGTCTTCAAATCCTGGTACCTGTGGGAATGAAGTAGGGCATAAAAAACAATTTGGATACATAACCTTCAAGATTTTAAGAAAAAAGAGATTTCCCTCCATCTCTTTTCCATCCTCTCTATTGTCCTCCTGGCAGTCCTAGACACAGCCAAGGCACAGAACCCATAGTTCAATCTGGAGTGACTCCTCCTTACCCATCGTGGGGTGCCAGGAGGCCCTCCTCAGGAAGCAGTTCCCACTTGTACCTACAGCTCTTCTCTCTTGGACCAGGCCAGAGGACTGATGCCTTCAGAGGACAATTTATGTATTTATTTGCTTACTTATTTATCCTCATCTATACCTTTCTATAGCCTAAAGAAAATGGCTTGAGGACTATTATAGCTGGATATGAGGTATCCCCCCAAAGCTCCTACTAATGCAGGAATATTCAGAGGTAAAATGATTGCATTATGAGAGCTGTGACCTAATCAGTCCATCCTAGTTTGAATGGACTGACTGGGTAGTAATTGTAGGCAGGTGGGGTGTGGCTGGAGGAGGGTGTCACTGGGGGCATACCCTGAAAGAGTGCATCTTTCCTGTGGCCCCTTCCCTCTCCTCTCTCTGCCCTCTGGCCTCTATGAGGGGAGCAGCTGTCCTCTACTATGCTCTTCCGCCATGATGTTCTGCCTCACCTTGGGCCCCAAACAATGGATGGAGTTGGTCATCTATGAACTGATACTATGAGCCAAAATACACTCTCCTCCTCTAAGTTGTTCTTGCCAGTTATTTTGGTCACAATGACACACAACTGACTAAAACAAGGGCATTTCCCAGCTGTCCTTGGTCATGGAGGTGCCTCATAACCACTATAGGCAATAGCAGAAAAGCTCTGGAAGGGCATTCCCTACTCTTGCAGCCAGGGTACAGGGATGATTCTCCCATTTGCACTAACCTTCTGTGCAAATTGAAACAAAGATGCCATGTTTCATTAACTTTCACAAACCCTTCCTGTGCCCCTAATCTGTGCAGGCCCTACAATGTTTATTACCTTCAAGAGGCTCTTGAGTTTAATGACCTGGATGTTGGTCAAAGGAACTCCCTCCTCACTGCTCTCAGCATGCTGCAAACACCCCTTTCAGCCCTTAGTGTATTGTAATTATTATTTGTCTCCTTTCTACAGAATTCCTGGGCTCTTCCAGGATGAAGATTAAACATTTTTTAATCTATGAATTTTTAGCCCATAAATGGTCATTGAATCTTCTACTACACTTTTCTCCTCATTTCCATTAGACCATGGAAGTCAAGGGGAAAAAAACAGCAACATACATAATAAATCAAGAATGCACTCTAAAATTATCAAACATCAGAAAGTATCTGGAAGAAAAAAATGACAAAACAGTAAGACACATCTAGGTAACTGCCCAACCGAAACATGAACAAATACTTTCCAAGAAGCAGAATTCGCAAACCCAGAGAAACAGACTGAAAGGTAAATCTTTCATACTTTAGAGATTTATCTGAAAATGGAACATTTCTATTCACATAGATTCATATGGGAGATAAAAATCTAATAGGAACAGAAAGAGTGAAAAAGAATATAATAAATAATGACTGTCTCCTGGTGGTTGACAAATACCCAAAGTATTGACATAAAAATCTTAATTATAGAAAAATATTAATAATAGTAAAAAAGATGACATGATCTATGCACTAATTTTAGAGAAAATGCATCCTTTAGTAACTGATATCATAACTTCCACTTACTTAGGGCACAAACAATAAGATCAGATAATCAGACATGTTGTTCTCCAAAGAAATTGTAATCTCTGAAACATTGCAAGGTTCTTCCAAACAATCAATAATTCAGAATTTCCCCTTGACTTAAAAAATCTTTATTAAGAAAAACTAAGTTGGAGGACTAACACTATCTAATTTCAAAACTTATGAAGCTTATTTTCAAGAGTATATTATTGGCTTAAAAATAGAACAATGGAACAGAATAGAGAATCCATAATTAGACTCACCCATAAATGGACAACTGATTTTCAACATAGACAATTCATCAGATAAAAGATAGTCTTTCAACAAATGGGTATCCACAAGCACAAAAAACAGAAAGAAAAAGAAAAAGAGATGAACTATTTCTATCTATATCTCACACGATATAACAAAACGAAATTTAAATTGAATATATATATAAAATCTGAAACTATAAACTTTCCAGGAGAAAAAGTTCTGTTACCTTAGGTTCGGCAAAAATTTTTAAGATACAACACCAGAATCACAATTTGTAAAAGTGCAAATGATTAAATTGGACTTGATCAAAATAAATATTTTTGCTCTTTAATAAACTGTTTAGAGAATGAAAAAATAAGCCAGAAAAAAATTGCAAATCATATATCTGATACAGGATTTGCATGAGGGATATATAAAATGCTCTTGAAATTCAATAAGAAAACAAACACCATAATTTTATGTATATATATATATATATATATATATAATTTTATAAATATATGTATATATTTTATATGTATTTGTACATATATAAATGACTGGTATGTAATTTTTTATATTTATATATATATATTTATATACCTATACATGTACATAAATATATACATATATACATATATTTATATGTATAAATATATACATAAATATAAAAATTTATTTTATATATATATATATATATATATATGACTTGTATATAAGCCCAGAAATGACTCAACATCATAAGTCATTAGGGAAATTTTCAAGTTAAAACCACAATGAAATGCCACTACATGTCTATTAGAATAGCCAAAATTGAAAAGATAGACAATTGCAAATCTTAGGTTGTGGAAAAATTGAACTCTCATATGCCAAAGGAAATGTAAAATAGTGCAATGATTTTAGAAAACAAGCAGTATATTGAAAGGTTAAATGTACAACTACCTTATTATCTAGCCATTCTACTCCTAGGTATGAATCCAAGAAAAAGGAAAGCATATGCCCATGAAATCCTTGTATATAATGCTCGTAGCAGCTTTACTGGAAACAACCCAAATGGCTATCTACAGGTTAATGGATAAATAAATTGTGGTTTATCCACACAATGGAGTGCCACTCATCAATAAAGAGGAATGAAATATTGACATGGATGATAAATAAGAAAATAATTGTGCTATGCAAAAGAAACTACACAAAAAAGTAAATACTGTATATTCCATGTATATGAAATCAAGGAAATTCAAGTTAATAAGTAGTGATATAAAACAGTTGGAGGTGGGGGCCAGGAGGGGTGAATTGCAAATTAACCAAGTGAAACTTTGGGGGTAATGGATATGTTCACTCTTTGATTATAATGATGGTTTTACAATTCTGAACACATGTCAAAAGTTACTGTACCCATTAATTATGTGTAGTTTATTGTACATCAGTTATGCCTCAATAAAATTATTTTTAAGTAATAACTTCATTTATTTATTCAACAAAAAATTGTTGAGTATATACTCTATGCCAGGCACTGTTACTGAGATCAAAATGGACAAAAATACTTTCTGTAATTATTTTCAAATAAAAATATTGTTGCCACTTTTATATAAAGTTATTGCTAAAACCAGAAAAAAAAATGAGAAACTGATTGAATCAAAAAATCAAGTTTCCCTCTAACATTTGGAGGGCAATGGTACAGAGTCCTTCAGGGCATATCTAACATATAAAGGGATACATCAAGCTGTGGTCCTGCCCAGCCCAAATTTCCTCCTGAGCTCCAGAAGTTAAGGAACTGCTGTTCCTCAGCCAGCACTACCAAACTCTTGAAGAGGTACTTGAAAATACTGGGGTAGGACAGATGCTGGTAGGACAGATGCTTCCCCCAGGCCTCACTTTCCAGAGTCAGGATTTCCATGTCTCCCAAAACTATACCTCCTGAGCAGAGAAGAGGACAGGAGTGCACTTATCTGGTGTCTGGGACAGAAGCTGGAATTTTCTTCTCTTGGTGGACTCCTACACTCTCAATTCTATATTCTTGCCTGGGCCCACAGGCTCAAATTGTTCTGTATTTTGCTCAACTGGTTCCTGAATTCAAAACATTTTTTTGTTGTTGTTGTTTTTATAAGATGAAAACATTTTTAAAGGTATTTATTTTTCAATGACTACAGATCGGGGTCCCTTTTAGTGTGGGTCTATGGGTGGCATTTGCCAGGAATAGAAATAAGGTTCAGGAGAGGTAAAGATGGGTCAAGAAGAAGCATAGCCAATATCAACATGATCATAGGGATGCTTTAGTAAGTTAATCCAAAAATTTCTGAATGAAAAGGAAACAAATGTACAGAGAGAAATGTAGGAAACATTTGTGAAGCAATCTGCTAAACTTCTCTGAATAAACATAAAATAATACTTGAATAAATTGAAAGCATATCATATGCCTGAAATTTCAATTAAAATTTTCCTTTTTAAAATTTTTTTTTATTTTTAGTAACCTAAGGAAAAAATGCTAAGGTTCATAGAGAAAAATGAGGGAGTAAGAATGATTGGATATATGTTAAAGAAAACATATAAGGAGGAAATAACATTACCTCATAATAAAATATATAACTGACTACACAAATAAAAATAGAATAGGATGAGCAAAATAATGAACAGATTAATGTAACAGTAGAAAGCTTAGAAACAGACATAAGCAAAAAGCAGGTATTTAGTAGAATGTAAAGGTGGTAGTGTCACCATAAGGCAGATTCTCTAGAGGCAGAGGGGACTTCAATTTGGACCTTCCAGGCTCCTGACATATCACAGAAAAGAATTTAAGGACAAATCGTGTTTTAGCAAAGGGGAAGAGCTTTATTAATAATAGAAGGTGTAGACACACATTTTCAGAGCAGGATATGCGCTATCTTGAGAGTAAGATGCACTTCGGGATCTTGAGCTCTTCTTTTAAAGGAAACCTGGTGAGGCGTGGGCATGAGAAGGTATGTGGAAGGATGTCAGCCTGTGATCTCAGTTCCCTGATCATGGATCACAAGACATTTATGGTAGACTGGTCCTCTCCCGGACCTTCAGGTCAACATTATTCCTGACAAAGTTTGGAATGTGCCTCTATTACAGGTTTCTTAAAATACTTCTCCCTTTGTTATATCTAATTTGAAAATACATTGTATAGATTAACAATGCACATAAGGTTTACTCAAAATAAAATAATTTTCATAAATGAGTGAATTTATAGATGTCTCAGAAATTTAGGAGTGACAGACACAAAGGAAAAAACAGGTCTGGAGAATAAGTCTGATCATGGGAGCTTTTAGATGTAAGGTTAGTCTATTCCTTTTTGTCATCTTTCTATATATATTTATTTCTTCTATCCTACCTCAGTAATTCAAATCAGATGATAAGATGTATCTTGAAAGTGATGCTGACATGATTGGTCAACTTGGAAATTAATATGGGTTTCTATACACATTAACCAAAACAAACACAGAATCGATGAAGTATTTAAAAAGCATAAAATATTAGAAAAGTAGAAAAAATGTGAATTTTTTAACCTCAAGTTGAGGAACCCTTTTTAAACAATGATTGGTTTAAACATAAGTATACATAATAATACTCAAATTCATCAACACCATTAAAAACATCAACTAAAAAACTGACAAACATTAGAATATGTATACAGTGGAAAAAAATTACTATAATTAAAATATAAAGAACTTTTATCAAGAGAAATACTCCAATAGAAAACCCAAATGATCTGAACTAAGAATTCATAAGTAAACATAAATGGTAGCAAACAAAAAAGAGAATTCATCAGGAACCAAAAGATTAAATAATAATCATGCCCTTGCCTATCAAACTGATACAATTATTTGAATAATAATACCCAATCTTGTTTTTAAAGAAAAACAGGCAAACTCACACTGTTTAAGACACACATTTTAGTTTAACCTTTCTGAAAGGAAATTTGATAATTTATATCAAAAGCCTTAAGAACATTTATATCCTTTAACTCAGCATTTCCACAACCAGGAATTCATCCAAAGGAAACAACTAGAAAAGTACACAAAGATGTGCCCAAGGATGTTCACGATCGTGGGGTGTTTTAATAGAAAAGCCATGAAGTCAACCTAAAGTTTCAACAACAAAAGAAGAATGTAGTACATCTATAGGATGGAACACTAGGCAGAATTTAAGACTATGTTGGTAAAAAATAATTAATGATGTCAGAAGATGCTGAAAATTCTAGTAAAGTGAAAAAATAAGTCACCTTGACAGTATGTAGAAGATGAACCCAAAAGTTTTTGCTATACGTGTATGTATATAAAGACTTAAAGGATATATAACAAAATATTAATTTACTTCATCTAATAAAGTTTTCCAGTGTACATATTTTTGCATACCACAACCATATATTTAACTCTATGTGAAAATTGACAGGATCCAAAAAGTCATTTGTAACCTTTTGGTTGTTACAGGTGTGTATAATCGGGGAGCTTAAATCACCGAAACATACTTGCTCTTCCACCTAGAAAATCTCCCTTGTGTCTGTGTCTGTCTCATGTATTTTGATTTCTTTTAGAATGGTCTAATTTTATTTATTTGGCCCTTTCCATGAACTCTGTAGTGTGAAACACACACACACACACACGCACACACACACACACACACAAAAAAAAACGTTTAATAAGAAAATAGTATCAAACCAAAATAAAGAAAAGATTTCTCCAGGTTATTTTACCAGCAAAATCTTCCAGATTTCTCAAATTTAAATTCCTCATAATGAATCACAAAGAAAGACTGAAAATGATCAATAGAATTAGAAAATGAATTCATTTGAATGGATAATCTTTTTTTCCTTTCTACTACTATTTCATATTCCCAACAAAGACATTAAGATATGACTCAGGTTACACTAGAAACTAAAGTTCTATGCATCTATTACTACAAACAGGTTTTATGATTACAGGAACTCTATTTTTCCTCTAAAAATGTCCAAAACATGTGTTAGCTTGTCTCTAGCTTCAGCTCATAAATGCACTATGATTTTCATGAATATTGCATTATTATTATTACTATAGTTGTTGTATTTCAAAGCAATGACAGCTTACTATAACCTTTCAAGCAATTTCGAGAAATATGAAGATTGATAATCATCTTCTGACCTAAATCTCACTCTCTCAAAGAACTGAAGTTAACTGGCTGTTATCCTTTGGCATACACTGGAAAATGTGTTTTAATTTGGTTTCACAAACTCAAAAAAGCAAAAGTTCAGCCCATTAACAACAGTGTATTGTGGCTTTACAAAATATATATCTACATATCTTTTAAAAAAAAAATCAATGGACTTGGGTAAGGTGGCACATGTCTGTAATGTCAGTGACTTGGGAGACTGAGGCAGGATAAACACCAGTTTGAGGCCAGCCTCAGCACCTTATCAGACCCTGTTTCAAAATTTAAAAAATAAAAAGGACTAGGATGGGATGTAACTTGGTGTTAGAGTGACCCTGGGTTCAATCCGGTAACAACAACAAAAAAAAATGGCAATAGATTAAAAGTGATTCCAAATCTTTACCAATTCCTATTCTGAAACAGGAAATGGTTTTCCAAAATCAAGGCTAAAAATTTTACAAACTTAGAACGACTCACAAGGAAACTCTTTTCTCTCTCTCTAACATAATTAGTTCATTTTGGACAATTAAATCATTTGTATAATTATCATTTATACACTGAGTAATTAAGAATCTGTTTTTGGTATTAAACGTACTGAAAAAAAAGACATTTATGTTGGTTCTTTTCTGCCTTGTAAACTTAACCTTTCCTCTCTGTTCTAAGATTGATTCTTGGTGTGCTTTAATGAAATTTTATTTCTAGATTTTCCTTTTTTTTTTCTTCTAGCTCCAATTTAAAAAAAAAAAAAAAAAAGGTTTCCAGAATCATTTTCAAATTCTTACACCTTCAGCTGTTGGAACCCATGGTCCACTATGCACTTCATTTCACATGATTCTTCTTCTTGTGGTTCTATTTCACTCCAAGGTGGGTCTGTCCTGGTTGTGGGGAGGAGACAAGGACCCCTGGACCTTTATCGACAGTGATACCAGATGTTGATGAACTCACCTAACCATTGTCTACATTTTCCCCTTAGTAGAAATGAGAATGTTGTCTATTCGCTCAGAAAATTGTTGTGAGGCTCTCATACAACATAATCCAGAAGAGCTGTAAGCTAAAAACAGCCCTCTCCTCTACACCTTTCATTTGCATAGGCTCTCAAGTCAGCCAGGCCATTTCCACCATTTCTATCTGTATGATATTGGGCACAATCTTATCCTTCCTGTATCAATTTCCTCTTTTGTAAGGTGGAGACAAAGAAGAATCTACCACATATGGTCGTAGGATTACACATAGTAATATCTGAAAAGCACTTAGTACACACAGTACATCATCAATAAATGTTAGCTACCTTAATTTTATAAAACCTGAACCTTTTACCCTTAGAAAAAATCCAAAACTAAAACATACTTCCTTCGTCAATCTTGAAAATATTCACCAAGTAATTCTTCTTTCACGAATTTTCTTTCTTGGAGAAACTTAGCAGTAATATTTCCTCATGATTAAAGAAATGTTTCACCCAATGGCTTAGGAGGCTGAGGCAGGAGGATTGTGAGTTCAAAGCCAGCCTCAGCAACTTAGTGAGGCCCTAAGCAACTCAGGGAGAGCCTGTTTTTAAATAAAATACAAAAAAGGCTGGGGGTATGGCTCAGTGGTTAAGTGCCCCTGGGTTCAATCCCCTGTACCAAAAAAAGAAGAGAGAGAGAAAAAAATGTTTTAATGAAAAAGCATCCAAACTTATAGCCTAATAGATACATACAATTGATATTTTAGGACATTGGGGTTTACCTACCTATAGAAGCTCCATTGTAAAGGGCTGATAAAGAAAATATAAAAAACAGTACCTTTCAACTTGACCTAATTTGCATTTACAGAACATTCAAACCTAAAAGTGGATTGGGGTGGTGCTTAGGAGATTTAATCACTTTTGAAAACACAACTGCACTATACACTTAAAATTAATACATTTTATTAATGGTACAGATCAGCCAGTGGAAAAAAAGAAGACACCACAATGAGAATTTACTCAATATTTATTGTAATGTCAGAAACTAGAGTCTGATAATAATAAATGTTGGTAAGGATGGGAAACAACTGAAACTTTCATATGTTGTGGATAGGGATGGAAAATGGCATATTACTGTATCTACTTTGAGAATCTGTATAGCAGTTTGTAATAAAAATAAATGTTGGCCTACCATATACCCCCTAAGTTACACCTCTAAAAACATTCTCAATGTTTCACAATGCTTCCATAAGAAAATATGTTTAAGAATATTCATATAGTGTTAGTCATTATAGCCAAAAATATGCCCCAAATGTCTATCAACAAATGAATAGAGGGGCTGGGGTTGTAGTTCAGTGGTAGAGCATTTGCCTAGCATGTGCGAGGCACTGGGCTGGATCCTCAGCACCACATAAAAATAACAAATAAAATAAATAAAGGTATTGTGTCTGTCTACAATTAAAAATACACATATAAAAAACAAGTGAACGGAAGAACAAATATTGATGTATTGATAATGTTGAATATTACACAGTCACACATGAAAGTAACAAATTCTCAAAACATGCAATAATATGGATGATTCACAAAAATGTCATGTTGAGCAAAAGAAGACAGACATAAAGTTTTTTCCTTCATATGATGTTCAAAGACAAGACAATGTTGTGGCTGGTCCTGGGAAGGAAGGGTTGACCGACTGGTATGATGGAATGTTCCTTCTTGATCATGTTGGTATCCATTGAACCTAACAAATGAGATTTGTTTGCTTTTCTGTATGTAAGTTTCATCTCACTATTTTTAAACGATGAAATTATAAGTTAAATCACAGAATCATCCTGACAGGCAGATGATGTTTAATAAATTATAACTATTGCTCTTATTCAACTTAAAAATATCTGTTACTAATATTTGCTAGGCAAGTATAACAGAACACACTTGGGGGAAAAAAGAAAAAAGAAAAAAGCTAAACCAAACTGAAAGAGGAAGCCACATGTGATTTGAGAAGGGCATTCATGAAAGCGTGGGAGAAAATGTGAGCGCAATTTCTCTACAGTAAGACACTAGAAAAACATAAAATTCATCCAGTCTATGTCCTATAAGTGGTTAGCTGCACTTCATAAAATGTTCATAAGATACATAGCCATTGCTGTTTTGTCACTAGTGCCATTTGTTTTCATAGCCTTCAGTTGAGAAAGCAATAATTATACCATTGTGCTTTTTAATAAACATTTTAAAGGCACTAGGGAAAAAAAGAGATTTATTTTAAGAAAATAAATGGGTTAAGATTTAGGTCAAAATCCCAAAACGATTTATGTTTGTCCTTAATTCACTCCATGAAAAAAAAAAAAAACTGCTTTGAGAAACTCAGCATCCTCTTGGGACTCCCTTGCTCCCTGTCTCTCTGCAAGAATACAGGCTGGCTTAGCAGTGGAGGAGCTAATGCTTTCTGGGCAGAAGAATAAGGAAACTTGTAGGTGTTCTGCAAGCATAGTTTCACAGGTCTTACATATATATATATATATATATATATATATATATATATATATGACTTTGGGGATAAAAAGGGGACAGAAATAGGATTATCATAGTTGCCTTACTAGTCTTATAAAAAGAAAAAGAAGATTTTAGAAAAAGCATTTTAAAATGGGAAACTACAAAAGTGAATATGGTAAGGAACAGAGAAAAAGCCTAGTCATGAAGCATCTTCTGACTGTGGAATAACTACATGGAGTTCTCGAAAGTTTAAGGATTTAAAATTTTGCTTCTAAATGTCTCTCTAATACTCCATGAAAAGAAAACTAGCCATTTATTTATCCATTTACTCATTAATCAGTATGTTTTGAACACCTTCTTATGCTGAGCATTGATCTAGGTACTGAAATGGGTACTAGAGATGCAAGAGTGAGAATCAGACAAAGACTTTAGGAACACAAAGTTCCTAAACACACACACACTCACACACACACACACACACACACAAAAAAAAAATTGGGTCTTCACAAATGAGCTGTTAACTCTAGTTTCACAGAATTGCTGGTATAAACCTGTTTTGCCTTACCATGTCAAAAAAAACACTGGGTGTATGTGAAGGTCAAAAATATCTAGTCTCTGAGCAAGAATAACCCTGTTTTAGTCTGTGAAAACCTAATGAGAAGAAGTCATGAGTGGGTTGGGGGTGGAGGGACCTTCTGCATTTTCCACCAGAGCAGTCAATTAAAGGGTTGGAGCAGAAAGATCCCTACGCAGGTTCCCAGCCTATCCCATTCTGGAGAAACATGGGAAGGATCTGAGCTACCTTCGACCATGTGATGCTTTAATTCACAATCTTTTGAGATAGTGCATGGAGTAGTGACTCACCATATTTAGGCCACAAGAATTTTCACACTTTATATTTCTATTATCAAAATTAAAGAAATATGTTGGGCTCAAATGAGAACCCCCAAAACTTTACTAACCATGGCCAAATTTTCCAGTTCTGATTTTAGAAAACACTGTGGCAAAGTCTTAAAATAGGCCATAATCATGGTTCAACCATGTTCCCTGCTTAGCTCAGACTGGCATATGAGGTATAAGAAGCAACAATTAATTCAACTGAGACAATAAAAGAAAGTTTAAAGGTGAGAATCAACAGTACTTAACATTGACTAAATGCTTATGGTGTGCTTTTACAGAGAGCAACTTGAAACTTCACAACAATAAGACAAACTAGATTGAGTTACAGATGAAAAAAAAAAATGAGACTCTGCGTGAGCTTGCACAATTAAAAAATAAAATGGGAAGTCAGGATTCAAACTTGGACAAAGCTATCCCCAGACACTACTCCCTCAAACACTACTCTCACTTACTACAACCTGTCAGGAGATGGCTGATTTATCTTTGGATATGAATCTGAACTGGGCAGTATAGAAAGGACTTATTCTAAGTTCACCAGTATGCTACCTTCTCACTACACCCAATAGACTGTGATGCTTAAAAACCTTTGACTAGTAGTCCTGACTATGCAATGGGCTATGCCAGTCAACACAGAACCATCAAGAATTTCTAAAGAAACAATATTATTCTCTTTTGCTTAAATAATAATGAGTTCTCCTAGGTAGTCTAGTTCACAGATATAGAAAGTATAATGGTGGTTGGTTGCCAGGGGCTGGGGAGTGGGATGGGGCATTAGTGTTTATTAGTTACAGAATGATCCCTGGGGATAAATGGTGGTGATAGTTGCACAACAGTGTGAATGTACTTAACATCATATAATATACACTTTGTTATGGGTAGGTATGAGGTGTCCCCCAAAAGCTCATGTGTGAGACAATGCAAGAAAGTTCAGAGGTAAAATGATGGGTTATGACAGTCTTAATCTAATCAGTGCATTCATTCACTTGAGTGGATTAACTGGGTGGTAACTGTAGACGGGTGTGGCTGGAGGAGGTGGGTCATGCAGGGCATGCCTTTGGGGTTTACATTTTGTCTCTGAGGAGTAGGACCTCTCTGGCTCCCTGGTAGCCATGCACGGAGCTGCTTTCCTCTTCTACCATGATGTTCTGCCTCCCCTAAGGGCAGAACAATGGAGCCAGCTGCCTATGGGCTGAGACTTCTGTAAGAGTAAGCACCCAATAGATTTTTCCTGCTCTGAAATTATTCTTCTGGTCATAGCAGTGAAAAACCTGACTAAAACACACTTAAAAATTATTTAAATGGAAATATTATGTTCATTTTACCATAATTATATTTTAAAAGATAACCACATGGGGAAGATCAATAAATAATGAATCATCCTGTTGTTTTGTTGAATAAATCAATCAAATGAGTAAATATATAATCAGGGGTATTTGTGATAGATCTCATTAGCATTTAGCAAACTTTATTTCCCCTCTTCAGTAAGGCTTAAGATTTTAGTTAATATTTATGGATGGTAAATAATGAGATTGCAAGAATGTAATTGTGCAATCAATTTATAATTAATTGGTAGAACCAGTTAATGTTTCTCCATATCAGAAAGTGCTAATAAAATAAAATCTACAACCAAAGTGAAATTTAATTACCTTAGAAATGAACCAGACATTTTAGGTACCCTGTGTCAATTAAAGACTTTAAATTGAAAGGGTTCATAGTTTGCATCTTTTGTATGGTGTTATAAAAGCACTATATTTATGTTCCTAATAGTTTCTATATATCTGTACAATCAGCACTATTGATGGCCACTACCTTATAATTCAGTGAAATATGATTTTAATATTAATAGGTTACATTTGTAATGGAGTGCTCTAATCTTTGAAAATGTTTTACATTGATTTTTCTCTTCCTGTATCCACATCTTACTTAACAGCATTATCATCCACCCACACGTCTGAGCCAGAAACTTAAATAAATTTTAAGACTTTTTCATCTCCAAGTTCTATGCACTGTATTTCATAAAAATTCTGACCCCTCTTGCTTGGCTTCACTGTGTCTCATTTGGACTACTGAGGAAGCCTTTTAACTAAGTCCCAGACAAGCAAGCTCCACCTTAGCCTGGTGCACTGTCAGAGTGTTTTTCTAACACATATCTGAGAGCTCCTCAAATACCTCTATGCTATTAACAGAGAATAAAATTTGAAGCTCTTAGTATGGCAGGTCCACCACTCCATTCTCATCTTCTCTTTTCCCATACCTTTGCCCAGAAAGATGCAGACACATGAGTAACTTCTTTCCAACATCTAATCATACCATTTTTACAACCCTACTCATATATTTTCACAGAACCTTCTCTCTAGAGTGCCCACCACCATCTCAGTTTTCCAGCATGTGAAATTATTCAAAGTCCATAAAAAAGGAGCTACTTCAAACAGCTTCCATGGACAATTCAATAGAGAACAAGCTAGAGTAGGAAAAAAATCTAAGTTCCAGCATCATTCATACCTGCACTGTAGTAGATTAGGAGTGCAGGAGCTGGAACTGAACGCACACAGATGATGAGGTCTCTACTTTTAAAAAACTAAACTTGGAACAATTGCAAAAAACCTGAAAACTATCTGTAATAACAGCCCTGATGTGTATAAGCAACAAGCCTGGGTGAGTTGTTGTGAAATGTGAATCAGGTTGGGATACAAGAAAAAAGTCCATGATGTTGCAGAAGGAGGATGAAGCAAGAAGAGAACTGGGCTTGGAGGCCCAACTACAACTTTTCTCCCTTCTTCCTTCACTCAGGGCAGACATTGCCCATTAACCCCAGCTTCCTTTACAATATTCTTCTCTTCTAGTGTCCTTCTTATGCCAGTGTCCAGATCTATGCTGCTACATCCATGGACCAGGGTTACCTATACATATATATGTTTACATACACACGTGTATGTGCCACACATACATGCATACACACACTCAACTGTCACCTTGCTCCTGGGGTCTCAATACTCATCCCACACCACCTACCCAGACACTGGGATAAGAAGGACATTAGGATGAGAAGAATATTGTAAAGGAAGCTGGGGTTAATGGGCAATGTCTGCCTTGAGTGAAAGAAGAAGGGAGAAAAGTTGTAGTTGGGCCTCCAAGCCCAGTTCTCTTCTTGCTTCATCCTCCTTCTGCAACATCATGGACTTTTTCTTGTATCCCAGTGTTTCTCAATAGTTTCCCTCTAAGTAATCATAATGGGGGTTGGGAGGGGGGAGTATGTATGTCAAGAGCCTAGGCCCATGAAGTAGGATATTTATTTAAGTTTCACATTTAAAAACATGATTTTTACACCTTCCTGCATCCATTTTTTTCCTCTTTTAGTAAAAAAAAAAAAAATATATATATATATATATATATATATATATATATATATATATATATTTTTTTTTTTTTTTTTTTTTTTTTTTTTTTTTTTACTTTGAATAGCTTTCTGTTGGAGAAAATTGACTTTGTCTCTTCTGGCTCTGAATGCCCTTGGTCCTTTAGCCAGGTATCTGCATACCTGTTTGAGGTTCACAGTTTGTGCAATTCTGAAAGACATATACACTCTAAGAGAATCAACTACTTTGAAGAGAATGATTTTGCTTATGAAGCAGAAATAATCTAGAGGTTTAAAATCAAACATTGCCTTTCTAGAAACCCAGAGAATCTGGAAGCTAGGAGGGAGGGAGGCAGGGAAAGATGCCAAGAAGTAAGAGACATGGCTTTAAGTAGTGCTGCTGTCTCCGGGGTTTTTCTCATTCCTTATCTTGCTAATTTCTCATCCATCCATTAAAACTCCATTCCAGAACAATTTCCAGTAAAATGCTTTTCTGACTTTCCATTCTGTTTAGATGCCTACATAGCACTAAGCACATACTTCTATTTATCTCCCTCATTAGACTATAAGTTCCTTGAGAATTGTTTTAAAATTTTATATCCATAGCACTTACCATATTACTGGACATGTAAGTATAAAATAATATATAATTAATACCTTTTTAGTATTTTCTCCTATGAACATTCCTTTATTTTGTCTACAAAAGTACTTTATTATACATAATGATTAATCATGTTTACATTCCATTAGTCAAAGACCTTTTGTCTGAGCATGCCCAGAAATAAAACAAATGGTATATGATTATAAGTTTTAAAATTACTCCTTAATTTAGGTTGTTCTATTTTGTTCCGCCTATATGTAATGCAAGGTATAAAACTTCAACACAGGTTGGAGTTTTCAAATCCAAAAATCCAAAATCAAATCTGAAACTTTTGGGGTGACAACATGATGCCACAAGTGGAAAATTCCATACCATGAAACTTTATTTAATACACAAAGTTATTTAAAATATCGTACAAAATTACCTCCAGGATATGTGTATAAGATACATATGAAACAAATTTGCTTTTTTAAAAGCCCCCACTTCATCAGAGCCTCACCTGAAGTAACTGACCATATTTCCAAAAGTTGAAAAAACTATGATGTCTTGCTCTCCACAAACCAAGGAAAGATTAATTCACCATTATTATTCTATTATTTACAGAAAAAGAGGATTTAACTTCTAATGGACCCAAGCTCAATGCAGCATCCCCCTTTGGAGGGCAGAGTTGCCCTGTAAAGCTGACAGGTGCTAAGGAGGAGGCACCGTTAATGGCAATTGTGTCAAACTAATCTCAGCACAAACTACTATATTTTATTACATAAATTCTCAGGATAATTGCATGCCATATCAAGGACATCCACCCAATTAATTTTAAAAGTGTTAACAGAACTCATTTATCACCAAATAGTTTTAATTGTATCTTTCAAGATTTTTTTAAAATTATCATGCCGTAGGGTTTTTAAGTAAATTCAAAATGGTATGATATGAAACTTTTTGCAGATTATTGTTGTAACTCATATAAATAGGAGCAAGAATTTATATTTTAATTGATTTAAGGTCGGTCATATGAGTTTCACATAAAAGATGCAAAGCCTACTTCTCAAGTCTATGAAAAGCCATTGATTCTGTGGACTTTTAGAGCTTTTAAAAATGTGCTATGATGTCAATATGGTATTAAAACCATTTTGTGTAATCCAAAAAGTAAACGAATAAAACATGAAATTCCAATACTTATATACTTAAACCTCTTCTAAGGACTAAAGAGACTATTGGAGACCTAAACTCTGTGCATTGAGGACCAGTCTAGATAAGCAGAAACAAACACTAGTTCACTTGACACAATACAAACACATACAGGTACACAAATCACCATTGAAGAAAACATAGGTAGAACCCCCAAACCTCACCTATTTCAACAGGTTCCCTGGGAAGAATGTGACTTAAATAAATATTCAAAAAATGCATATTTGTTACTGGCTAAAACTTGAACCTCAGTATCCAGTTCAGGGGATGTCCTGATCAGTGTAGTGGAACCTCACTGGAAGACTCCTTCTTTATACTTTATATCCTTGTGGAGGAGGGGAATTAAAATATGCAAATTAGTTGCCACTCCTACTCAGATTAACCAAATAATAGTTTGATACTCTGCTATACAGTCAATGGGCCATTGGACCATATAGCTAATCTAAGAAAATATATGAAGTATTTATCTTATCTCCTGTCTGCCTAGCACTAGGTACCAAATAAATGGTTACTTCTTTAGTGTTGATCTATTTTCTCTCTTTCTTTAACTATTCCCTGTTCCCCCAGTCAAGGTAGAGAATATATTTTCAGATTTGAATGTAGTAAAATAAAAACCAATTCATTCCCTGGCATTACCATCCAAACACTGCATTTGGAAATCTCATGGCTAGTAGTGCAGAAGGGGAATGTATATAAATAATCCTTTATATCTGAGGAAAAACTCTGAGCTAAATTCTTCTTTATTTGGATAATTAGTTAATGTGAGTCCTTTGGAAATTCCCCAGGGTGAGGAAGGAACATTTCAGCCCACAGGCCTGACTCAGCCCATTGTTTGATTTCATTCAGCATGAAGGTGAGAAAGCTCTGGGCAGCCCTGTAGAGAACCCCAGGAACAGCTCTTGCCCCTGATCCCAGGGGGGCCTCTGGAGTCCCCATTGGAAAAGTCTCTTGTAGCATGTGGATCTAAGCAATTGTCAATATGTGAGTTATACTGTCTGAGGGAAGTGAAGGCAAGAGCTCCTAGTCTCTTATCCCTGATTCTAGAATTTAGCAAAGGCTGTCTGTCTACTTCTCTTTTCCTCTTTTTTACAAATTTCTATTCTTTGCGTTCATTTATTCTGTTTTACCTTCTTCAAAGGGTATACCTCCCTCTAAATACTTTTCTTGTTTGTAACTCTTTCTTCCTTTTTCTGCTTCCCACCTCCTCTCCCTCTTTGTCTATTTGTGTCTGCTGCAGAGATCAAGCCAACATCATCTTTCCCCAACACCATCCCTCCCACTTCCACTGTGTCTGTCTCTTCTCCACCTCCACCTCTCCTTCCTATGTCTTTCCTTCCATTTCTCCAGCGGAGACTCTTCAATTACTTCATTTCTTCCTTGAAAGTGAAGCTGAATCCCATGGCCTGCCTTTGCCGTCTTCTGAGACAGTTTTACTTTTCTTTACATTGTATCTTGAACACAGAAAGGCAGTGAGGTGCATCAGAAAGAGCATGAGTCTTGGGAGTTGGAAACGTGACCTTGGCCTTGCTCAGAGTCCTCAGTTTATGATATTAGTGTTATATCTACTCTAAAGCGCTTTTAAAAGGTGAGTTATTATTTAGCAAATGGCCAAAAATCGACAGAGAATAAAAATAGCAAACTTTCTATATATAGTCCTTACCGTGTCTCAAGTACTATTCCAAGTACTTCACAAATCCTCACTCATTAAATCCTCAAAGTGCCATATGAGGTTGGCACTAAGAGTTTGCAAAGAGAATGAGAGGGTGGGATTGTAAGGTTTTTTCCTCCCTTGTGAACATTTCTTTTATTATTCTATTTACAATTTTATACAAGACTGGGGGTTGAACAATTCTATTTCACTATGTGAACAAAAATGAAGTCCTGTTTTACTTGTCCAATTTTCCACTGACATTCTTTTTCCTTGCAGTACAGAACCCCTTATTGGGAAAAATCAAACAAACAAACATTCCAGGCTCTTGTGATCAACCTGTATACCAACTTTCCCTTTTATGAACAGAAAACAATGCTAAGTCTTTACAAGACTCATAAAAATGTGATTATATAATGGAGGTTATCATTCACTATCCAAAAGATGTTTTCACACAAATGATCATAGTGGAAACATAATCATCACTGTTAGGAAATTCTTTCTAATCATTATGTATTAAGAGATGCAATTAAAGGTTGACCTTGATGCTCCCTGTCTGGCAAGAATGGTAGAGCTTTTTGTTTTTAGCAAAGTATTTCTTTTAGGAATTAATGTTCCTGGGACTTATTATTGAAGTTAAATAAAAACTGGGTCCCAAACAGTGCTACATTTGAAAAATAAATAAAGAACACAAATAACCTCGATAGACCACCCCATTTATTCCCTACTCCAAAGACCCTACTTTTAAGATAGTATTTCTAGGGCTTATTTCTCCAGAAGAAAATATTTTTGCCTCTCTTCTTCAAAACATATTTTTAGTTCCTTCACATTATGTATAGCAATAAATCAACACTTATTTTGTTAGACTCCTTAAACACAAACAATTTAAATTATCAATGAGAAATGTTTGGCTTTAAAAGATTGTACAATTTCATGGAAATAATATAACTTCATTTATTTTGCATTTCTGTAACAAAATCTCTGAGGCTGAGTAAAATATAAACAAAAAAGTTTTATTTAGCTCATACTTCTGGTGGCTGGAAAGTCCAAACAGCATGGAGCTCCTCCAGTAAGAATCCCCTACATCACAACATGACACAGAAGCAGAAAGGGAACTTGTCATGTGCAGAAAGGGCCAACTTTGTGACAACCTGTTCTTTTGGGAATGAATCCACTCATAGAAGACCTGGTCTGCTGCCCCAAGACAACACTAATCTATTCATGAGGATCGAGCCCCCCATGACCTAATTGGCTTCTGCTAAGCTCCACATCTTAAAAGTTCTATCACCTCCACATAACCAACCTTCCAGCACATGGACCCCTTGGGGGACAAACCACATCCAAACCGCAGTACAATTTAAGTATTTTTTTCTTTCTCATACTTCTGAAAATGTAAAATAGAAATGCTTCTCTAATTCTATGAACTTAATTTTTAAAAGTTCACATGAGTTCAGATTTGGTCATTCAAAAAACTCGATTGCAATATGCTTTCGTGTTACCTGTAATAAAAGCTTGTGAAACAAACCAATAGTGTGATAAGAAGTGGCAACTCTAAAATTCATATAAGTAATGATAGCCGGGGCCACATTCTGGTTGGAGGAAGAGTTAACATGCTTAGAAGCTGTGTGTGCATAGGAAGCATCCTATATTTACAATTAAAGTATATTTTTAAAAATTAATTTAAAAATTTATGAAATGCAGATCTTTCCCCTAATTTAGACTGTCCTCCCTCATAGTCTAACTTATATTTCTATTTTACTGCATTTATTTCAATATTTTTATTATGTGCTTAAGTATCATCTACTCCACTTCATATCTTGTGTATATAAATGCTTAACAAATATTTGTTGAACAAATAAATAGATGATCAGTGAGATTTTATGAACCATGAAACTACTGCCATGAAAGTATCTAGAATTATTAGTTGTAAGAGTGAAAAGTTTTTTCATTCCTCTTTCGACGAAAGGCTTCTGAAAAAAACCCTAGCATCTGTGTGCAAAATGATAAGTTTAAGTGTATCTTCCGAGGCAGAGATTCCAAAGTTTATGTCACATTCCCCAGTGGGGGTCTACAATCCTGAAAAGTATCTTCTGTATTATGACCCTTTTGTCATGGAAGTGACTCATCCAATTCTGAGTGTATACCGCCAATGACAAGAATCCCACTACCAGATGGAACAGACTAGTTTATTTTCATATTTTACAATTCTAATGATACTGTACCATAATCCTTTCCCTGCCACTTCTGATTGGCCGCAGCGCCATCCTCTAGAGTCACACAGACATGTCCTGCCGAGTCACCGTATTTCACAGCACTGTGTATTTTTAGACAACTGCCATAACCTATCCTATCTTATGCAGGCTATGAATCCTCAGCTCCTCCTACCAGAATCAAGTTCTACTCCCATTTCTACCCTGACATTCACTGTACCCAGGATTTTGCACATGATCCAAAGCTACCAGAGCTGAGCACAGTATAAGCTTATTCTGGGCATTCTGAGTTAATGAGACTAACAGTTCACCCTCTCAGGGATAGCTCCACTGTGTTGGTGTTAACTTACAGTTAACTAAAGTCTCTATTTTATTCATTTATTTTTCTTTATTTGTGCTGAAGTTCTACCATCCATGGCCCTTGTATTCTATCCAAGCAGTAAGTGTAGAGATTCTACTGCAGGATTTTGCCAAATTTTCCTACTTTTTAAATATAGTTAATCATTGCTGTTAGCTGAGATTCTTAAGAATTCCCAGATTCTACCAACTCAAGTTTTAGCCACCATTCCCTACCCCTGCCCAGTTTCATACCAATTCTAGTTCAAATAGATTTCATGAAGATTAAAGCCTTAATATGCAAAATTCACTGTCCAGATTATAAAATAGACAATGCACAAGAAAAAGTCTAAAATAGTAAGAATGAGGCTATTAAGGGGACAGACTCTAAATCCAGAATACTGAGGTTCAAATCCTAATGCTGCCACTTACTAGCTAAACCTTAGACATATCACATAATTTGTTTCCTCATTAGTAAAATGGGTAAAAAACCACATTTTCTGCATTGTGCGATAGTAAAGATTCAATGTAAAGAGTCCAGAATACATTGTAAATGTTGTGTAAATGTTACCTACATGTTAATATAATTTAGCTCACGTGTGCACATAATTAATGTACATATAAATACAGGGTTAGAGGGGCTGGGATTGTGGCTCAGAGGTAGAGCACTTGCCCAGCATGTGTGAGTCCCTGGGTTTGATCCTCAGCACCATATAAAAATAAATAAAGATATTGTGTCCAACTACAATAAAAAATAAATATTAAAAATATAAAATAAATAAATACAGGGTTAGAAACCAGAGTTTTGTAAATGTGGAAAATATCTCAAAGACATAAAGCAGTACTATTCAGTTATTTCCCTCAAATCCCATATTTGGACCAACATTTGAGAAACAGAACAAGTCCTATAAACATTCTTGTGCTGTAGAGTGAAAGAATTTTATAATTTATTTGCTTTTATTTTCAGCCTGATTTTTCTCTCTCGTTCACATTGATCATTTCTATTATTTATCTTCAAGTTGAGAGATACTATCTTTTATCCTCGCCATTCTATTGTTCAGCCCATTCACTAAGTCATTGTTGTTTAATTCTTCCAGTTATTATTGTATTTTGTTCTAAAATTTTTCTTTGAATTATTTATAACTTTTATCTCTTTGATGGGACTTTTTGTTTCTTTGCTTGGACTTTCTATATTTTATTATTTATTTCAAGCATACTTTAATTGCTCGTTATAGCATTTTTGTGATAGCTTCTTTAAAATGTTTGTCAGATAATTCTAATGTTTCTTATTTTTGACACTGACTATTTCTTAGCCTAACAATTGATTTTCAATTAAAACCTGGATATTTGGGCATTATGAAATGGAGAATCCTATCTAAATGTCACATTAGCTAGTGAAGAAGGGTGGTGTCTTGCTTCTGGCAGGTGAAGATGGAAATCAGGTTTTCCACTCAGCCTTGGTTACCATCCAGCAGCAGTGAATCTCCTGAGCCTGTACTAACTGCCTCTGACTCCACACTGGCTGGCAGACAAGCGAGCCTTTCTGCTCCTGAGGGCCTCTTATCGCCTCAGAAGGGCGGAAGTCTCAGCTTTGCAGTGGGAATGGGTCCTATTTATTTTGTGGTGTTTCGCTGGATAGAGCAATTATTCTCCTAGAAGCTCTCTTTCTTGGTAGGTTGCCCCTTTCCTGGTCCCTCTTCTAGAGAGGACGAGTTTTTCTTTGGTTCTGTTTTGTTTGTGGGTAATTTTGCCTGTGCTCATCTGCATTTTTCTGGTTGATGCCTTCTCCAGTATCCAGTCTGAGATAGATGAAGAATAAAAGCTCAGAATTCACTGCTGTGTCCTTCCTCAGGCACTGAGTTCCTCAGGAAGTCTGCCTTCCCTTCACATTGTAGTCTTTTTATATTTATTTTATATTTAACATTCAGGGTTTTTTACTGTTTATAGCAGGAGGGATGGGAATAGTATATCTGCTTCATCTTCCCAGAGCATTAATGTATTTATGGAAGACTAACCTACTGAACTGTGAGAGTAGGACACAGATTCCCCAAAGCCCACAGGGCCAGTTGATTTGACCCTGCTGTGGGGATAGCAGGTATGGTCCTTCACTGTATACTCTCTCTGCTAAGAGAGGCAGCCTCTTCCAGACCAGCTCCCATGCATACCTGGGACAGCTTCCTACACGGATTGCCCTTCCACTGAGCAGGAGAATCAGAATAGATCCCATCTGCCATCCTCCCTCACTCCAGCTGGCCCCACGGGCACACCTCAGTCTTAATCCAGTAACAGATCACTCATTAGGATGTGGCAAATGTAGTGGGTTCCCACTTCTACTGCACTCCTCCTCCCCAAAATCTTCCAATATGGATTGCCAGAACCAGCTTTTCCCTCTTCACATTTGTCTTTGCTCTCCTGCCATTCCCCATGATTATTTGGCTGAGGTCCAGCTAAGCCCAACAAGCATTTTATTATTATTATTATTATTATTATTATTATTATTATTATTATTATTAAAACACCTAGGGCTGAGGTAGCATGACTTTTCTCCATCTTTGTTGTAAATTTCTTCTGCATCTGACATTAATAGCACTTTCACATATGTAGTTACTTGTCATTTGCATGTCCCTCCCTATGTTATCTCCTATTATCTCTACAGCAGCTCGATAAGATAGCCAGTATTGTGCCCATGTTATATATTTAGAAACTGAAACCTAAAGCAGTCATAGCATCTGCCCACATTGACATGATATTAAGTGCCAAAGCTGAAACTAGATAAATCTGATTTCTCAGGGCTCATTCTGTACCATAACATCTTGACTTCTATAAAATTATAATAATGAGAGTAGTTACCATTTGATTGCAAGGCACTCTATAATACCTAATACCATATAAGTATATAAAGAATCTGGGATCACAGAAACTAATCCTGAAGCAACTCTCTAAAAACAGGAAAAGAGTTCTTTCTATGTCTGTAGCCCTCTGTTTTTCTCATTCTACATAAACTCTCTTTCAAAAAACTAATTCATTATATGGCCTTTCTTCTAACTTTCTATCTATATCAACAAAATCCTGTTTTCATCTCCAAAATCTATTTCTTTATCTGCAGTTGCCAAGTAGAGATTTCCACTCAAATGACTTGTCATCATTTCAAGCCCCACAGGACTGAAAGTGAATTCATGATCCTCAAACCCTAACCAGTTTCTGCTCCCACCCTGTCTCCATAGCACCAACATTCCCCCATCCACAGGGCATAAAATGTTTTTTATTCATTTCTCTCCTCATTCCCCATATCATGTCAGTCCCAAAGCCCTATTGAATGTTCCTGTGAAGCCACTCATCTTTCCTCCCATGTACCTTCCTCTTTATTCCATGGTTACTTATTCAAGTCCCTTTAATTGATGCTTCTGTGTCAGCCTTCTTTCAGCAAAACTTTCAAGTTTCAAGTTCATCCCTGTATTCATCTTCTATGTCACTGTCAGACCATTCTTCCTTAACACAGCTCTATAACTTTGCTTCCTCTGTATATAAATCTGCAAAGATCCCAGAACCCATCATAAAAGAGTCTAGGGTCTTGTGAACAGCTTTCAAACCCTCCTGAATCTTTCTTTTCCCCGGCTGACTAGGCAGGTGAAATGCCTGTCACTGCTCATCCCCACATCCCATCATGCCTCTTTCATTCTCTCTATCTGCCTACTTGCTCACTTTTGCCTGTTCCTATTTTGTCATGTAGATGTCAGTTGCACCCTGTTTCTTTCAAGAGACCAGGTAGTTTTGGATTCCTTAAAAACTCCTGCTGCACACAGAGCTTGTGTCATCCATCTAAGCACTTGGCTACAATGACCTGAGTTGTTTACCTCTGTTTATGTGAGTCAACCACACCTCCCAACCAGCTCAGGAGGAAGTAGGGTAGAGGACATCACTCATGTTCCTTTGTTCCCCATGGCTTCTAGCAGAATTCCAAGCATAAGAGGCAGCTCAATAAATCAATGTGTCCTAAAGTTTTAACCTGCATTTGGTAGATTTGCTTCCCTTGGCAGAGGACCATGGATGACCCCATATGACCCTAAAGCAGGCAGTTTGCAGACCACATTTTAAGAAGCCCCGATTTTTCAGAATTAAAAAATTCATGCCAAAGGTAGATACAACACTGGGTTTTTTTTCCTTATGCCTGTCAACTAGATCAATAATAACTCAAATTCACACAATTTTCTGTTGACCAAGAATTGTTTATTTAAAGGAACACATAAAACAAAGTTCTAGGCATCAGAAAATACATGAGATGTTCAACAAATTCTCCACATCCAGGAAGCAAGAGTTTGATCTATAACTGGTTTTATAATAATTTCATGCAGTATATAAATTAGGAAATTCAATTTGGGGATTGGACACGAACTGTAATTCATAAGACAACCAGTAAGCATGGTCTTACAGTGAATAATCCTCCATAAATATATAAATAGGGAGGCAGAGGAGCAAGGGAAAAATCACTGGGTACTTTTAGCATTGCAAAACTGTTTAAGGAATTTCCAAAACATTTTCTTTACTTACTTATTTAATGTTAAGTATTTATGGAGCTAGATCCAGTAGTTAAAAAAGGAAGAAGTCCAGAGAAAGAATAAAGAAAAGAGAAACTTTTAGATAACATGCTTCATATTTAGGTTAATAACCCCACATTAGGTAAAATTGCAACACTCTTAAGAAATGAATATTGGGTTGGGGATGTAGCTCAAGCGGTAGCACGCTTGCCTGGCATGTGCAGGGCACTGGGTTTGATCCTCAGCACCACATAAAAATAAAATAAAGATGTTGTGTCCCCCGAAAACTAAACAATAAATATTTAAAAATTCTCTCTCTCCCTCACTCCCCCTCTCTCTCTAGTGAGTGTGAGAGAGAAGTATTACATTATGGAGTTTTCTTCAGTGGAGATTAGAGAAAAACTTTAAATAAAGTTTACAATTTTAAGAAGAACACATTTTAAGTCATCATTTTGAAGTTAACTATGGTTCCTACGATAGATACTCATTTCATTAATGTGCTTTTCACTCCTGAGAAATATGTAATGACATAATAGACACCATGTCATGTAATAACAACAATGGAAAGTTAGTGGGACCATTCTCTTTGAGGAAGGTATAAAGATCTTGACATACCTTCCGTCCCAAATTTTTCCCATCAAAAGTGATGTCCTCACTTTTGCTTGGACATCAGTACCTGGGAGACAATCTGACTCTTTTCTGGTTCTAATTACAAGAACATTCTCTTTCATTAAGCAGAAATCTGCTCTTCCAAATCATTAGTCCCAATTTAATCTTTTAAAGTCACCTGGGTCAAGTTGTCTTCTTCTGCTTCCTGAAAGTTTTTCTGTAGTTTTTCTGGCATATTTGCAGGTAATGTCCCCTCTCTCTCCTGCACCATTTTTTTGAAGTACCAGATCTTTAATTCTTTTCTTCTTGCTAAAAATTCTTAGTTTCTTTCAGCCATTTCTCAAATAACTTGTTTTCCAAAAGCCTCACTGCTCTAGTTTTCCTTGTCTCACACATTATAACTCATCAATGTCTCTCAAAGCATGGCATCTATACTCTGATACAAGATTCCAATTTGGCCCGCCTAGATAGAAGCCTCTATTACCCTACAGTGGGCACCTGAGATGTTCTATTAATACTACCTGGGATTACAGAAGGTTTTTAGCAATTTCACCATACTACTAGCTCATATTTAGTTGATTATCACCCTTGATGTTCCCAACCCCCACCATGAACTATTTCAAGTAGCATCTCCTATATTCTATACAAGTTTTCAGATCCGACAGTAAGGATTTTACATTTTTAATTTTATAAGCCACTGTTCTTCTCTCTC
Organism: Callospermophilus lateralis; assembly: GCF_048772815.1. Lineage (NCBI taxonomy): Eukaryota > Metazoa > Chordata > Mammalia > Rodentia > Sciuridae > Callospermophilus > Callospermophilus lateralis. The sequence goes on along the minus strand of NC_135307.1, from coordinate 70,807,027 downwards.
CTTAGAAACCTCTAGAGTTGTTGCCAAAGCTATTTCTTAAAGATATCAGTTGGTGCCTGGTTCACCATCACTCTCCTATATCTGTTATGGTTTTTTGTGGTGTCAGTAATCACATAGATGATCATTTCACTCCTGCCCTCATCATTCTTCTGGACTCTACTCCTCCAATGACCTTGTCCTCTCTGTCTCAGTCTCCCACTTCCCTTCTAATCTCTATCTGAAACACCTTAACTCTAAAATCACCACCTCAGTTCCTTACTCTAATACCCTTATTCCAGCAATCCTGACAGCATATAAAATCCACTGCTCATACCCCTTTTCTCTGTGCTTTTTTCCCTTCCTCCCCAGTTTCCATGACCCATCATGTATGCACTCCCTTGCATACAACCTCAAATCCAATGCCTTTCCCTTCCTGCCATGCTCTCAGGGAAACCAAAACCAAACCAACCATCCACCGACTCCAAACCAACACTTGGGCTGAATGTGACTGGGGGAAAAAAAGATAACATATGTAGTAACTTGTCTCACTTTAAGCTCATGGCCACCAACTGAGCCCCAAGGGCTGAACAGAATTTCTGTAATCTTCTTAGTCCTTTCATCCTTCCATTCTTCTAGAGGATAATGTTATACCTTCCTCCTTTGACTCAAGTGTCCAGCATTCACTCTGATGTTGACCTAGCTTCTTATTTCATTCATAAAAGAGAAGCAGTCAGAAGAGAACTTACACCACATGTCCAGTCATATCCATGAATTGTCCGTGTCTAAAATCCACCTTCCACTGCACCCTAAATCTATTTCCTCTCATCTACTCAGGGGCATATTTGTAGGTAATGTCCCTTCTCTCTCCTGCACCATTAGTCTTTCCCCGCCTATTGAATCACTTGTGTTAGACAGCTTTCTACTGCCATGACAATATATGAGACAACCAACATAAAAAGAAAAGGTTTATTTGGGCTCATTGTTTTGGACATTGCAGTCCTTGATCAGTTGGCCCTGTTGCTTGGGTTTGGGGCAGCACATGGGAGCAAGTGACAGAGCAAAACTATTCACCTCATGTCAGGACACAAAAGAGAGGAAGAGGAAGGGACTTAGGTCTCACTATCAAGAGCATCCCTCTCGATGATCAGAAAGAAGACCTCTCAGTAGGCCCCATCTCTTAAGGCGTCTGTCATTTGCCCATGGCACCAGGCTGGGAACTAAACATTTAATGCATGGGCCTTCAGGGAACCTTGCACATAAAATCTATAGCAGTCAAATGTAAGATTTGTAAGAATACAGATAGGCCTTAATATCCTCCATAGTTAAAAAAAAAAGTGAAACAAAAACTTTCCTTCTCTTCCTCCCATTTTTCTTGCCTTTATTTCTTTATAGCAAAATTTTCAAAAGAATCATGTCTATGGATGCATCTCTTATTTCCTTCTGTCCCAGTCTCTGTAATGCCAAACAATGCAAAACAAACCACATTCCCCCCCCCCCAACACTTAAAAAACTAGTTTCATCAAATTCATGACTTTCTCACTGTAAAATCCAATCACAGTCCTCATCTTACTAACCTACAATCAGCACTTGAGGGAATGGATCATTCTGCTCCTCTTGATGTACAGTTCTCTTGCCCTTTGGGGTCTCATTCTTAGTTCTACTTTGTTAGCCACTTTTAATTGGATTTCTTTGCCAGACCTCTGAATATTTGAGGGTTGCAGGATTTCTTTTATTTGTTTTAATTAGTTACACATGACAGTACAATGACCTTGACATATCATACATTTGAATCTGATGGGGTATAATTTCTCATTTTTTCTGAGTGTACAGGTTGCAGAATCATATTGGTCATGCAGTCACGTATATACACACAGTAATCCCTTCACTGTCAATACTGACTGTCTTTGTGATCCCATCTCTATATAAACAAGTGCCAAATGTATATTCTTAGACAAGACCATGTTCTAGCCCCATTCCTAGGCTGCCATTTGACCTTTCCACCTGAATATCTATCTCATGAGCATTTCAAAACTAACATTCTCAAAACCAAACTTCTGGTTTTCCCTTAAAACCTACTCTTCCTAAAACCTTTCCAATCCCAACTAATAATAGCAAGTCCATTCTTGTTTTTGCTCAGGTCAAAAATCATGGCATGATCCTTTAGTCCTTTCTGTCATATCCAATTCACAATCGATTAGGATATACTGTTAACTTCAGAATTTATAAACAGAATATGTCTAGAATCCGACCACTTTTTACCTCCTCCAATGCTTATCACTCTGGTACAAGACTCCATGATCTCTTGCTCAGACTATAGCAATGGCCTACTAATTGACCATTCTTGTTCCACACCTACCACCATCATCCTCACATTAGATTCTCAACACAACGACCAAAGATCCATTACATTTAACATTAAAATTAATTCTAAATATATTCCCTTTCTACTAAAAACTTTCCAGTGGTCTCCATTGCATTCAGAGTAATAGCCAAAGCTGTTTACAAGGATCTACAGAACCTAATCTGCCTACTAACCTTCACCCTGCACTCACTCCTACCACTCTTCCCTTGCTAGCTCCACTTCACTCTTCTTCCTGCTGCTTCCTAAATGTGCCAGGCACACTGACCCCAGAGGTGTTGCCAAGTACATGCTGATCCCAGGTACCTGCATACTTGTCACTTTCTTTAAGTCTCTGTTTCAATGTTACCTTAACAAAGAGTCCATCTTTGACTATCCCCCTCATTTCTATTACTCTGTTTTAACTTTCTCCATAGTACTTATCAATCCTTGACAAATATTTTCTGTCCTCTATCCCCACCTCCTCTCCCGCTTCCCCCACACCAGTAAACATATACTTTATGGGAGACAGATTTTATCTGTTCCTTTTTTTCTCTCTCTCTACTATATCCTCAGTGTTTAGAACAATGCCTGGCATATAATAAGGGCTCAATAAGTAACATTGTAATCACAAATTAATTAAATCATGCTATCTTGCTAAAATTGATAAAAATGGTTGTTACCTTTGGAGAGAGCAATGGTCAGCTAGAAGATAAGGTATGAGCAATATTTTCTTTTCTCTGTATACCCTTCTGTACCTTTTAAATTTTAATACCATAAGCATGTATTTCCTACCCTGAAAAGGATTTTTTTAATTAGGGTTAAATGAGTTTAAGAAAAAGAGTTTATCTTGCTGCTTCTGAGTAAGCACTAAAATCAAGATTTCTTTCTTACAGCAATGTTATTCTGTAGCATATTTTGAAACTTTGTGCTATTTACAAAATTAAATAGCATGATTTTCTACATCTTGTGTAATTCAAATGACTCAGAATATGAAAAAAAAGGAAAATTCTGTTTGGCATTATTTTTTAGTTAATCAATGGGAATTTCTAGTGATTGACATATTCCTTTACTTCTAAGGATTTACAAATATTTGGCATAACAAGGCATTCTTAGATTCTACCAGAAATCAACATCAACAACATTGACTTATAAAGTTTAAGGAACCCATTTCCATCTTTTTAAAAAACATTTACCCATTTTAACTTTTCTGGCATCAGTCTTTTTCTACAAAGATTCTCAACCTGACTTTAAAGCTCCCAAGCAAATGCATCTCATCACAGAAGAAATACAGAATTTTATCTTCAGTTACTTCTGGGCTCCCAGTCTCTCCTTCTATATGTTTTAGCTTATAGCTTTGAAGTCACTGCCCATTTTAAATTGTATAGGTGCAACATTAATTAAGATGTTCTTCCCTCTCTTTTCTCCGACATGATCCTACATGATCTACAAGATACTGCCGTATCTTCCAAGGGCAGTGGCTTCTCCTATATGTCTTTCTCTTCTCTTTGCCCTTAAAAACTGGTTATCTTTTATTTTTTTGGCCATGTCCTTTATGTTGGCTTTAGTAGAGAACATTTGTATGTAGATACATTAATCTCTTAGGGCTGAGGACATAGTTCAGTTGGTAGAGTGCTTGCCTCACATGCACAAGGCCCTGGGTTCAATCCCCAGCACCACAAAAAAGAAAAAAAATAGATACATTAATCTCTTGAACTATATCTTTTCTTTCATTGCCCTCCATGTTTCCCAGTACCTTTTACAAAGTACCCTTAGTTACTATTGACATAATTTTAAATTGCAAAATTATAGCAACACTAATAAAGGCAAAGATCTTGGAATAATATTCTCTAATGAAACAGAATGAGAGAGATGATAGAGGAAAGGAAAGAGAAATAGTTTTATTTTCCACAGTTCAGTCTGAGCAAGCAATGTTCATGTTTAGTTATCCTGTTTCACCTCAGAAAACTAACTCATGCTCTTCTGCTCTTGGGGTTTTATAATATAATGACCTTATAGTAAAATTTTCAGTAATGACTTGGGAATGAGGAAGCTGAAAAATGACATAAAAGAAATGACTAAACTATACACTAATGTGAAATAGAAAGGTACACATGTTCTAGGAATCTGTAACCTATATTTAGCAAAGATCCTTTTACAAAGGAGGCATTCAATAAATGTTTACTAAGTTGAATTGAACTGCAATGGTTTCTCACTTTACAGATAACAAAAACTCTCTGTAATCCATGCTACCCAGGATAGACAGTATAATGGGCAAGATAATCAACAACTCTGCCAAAAATCTCTCCAAATTAGAAGTTGATGGACAGCCTAGAAAGGAGATGGGGGCAGGGAAAGCCTTCAGTGTATCTGAGGAGCAATGATCGGGGTGGATTCCTGGAATTATTTGTTCATGAAAAGAAAATTATGCTGAAAACCTTGATAAGATCTATTTTTCAATATATTTTTAAGATATATAGTGTTTCTAACTTTTAGTTTAACCTAACTTGAATTCCCTATATTAAGGGGAATGTACTATATTTATTGCCAGAAATGTTACTGATTGTATACAGAGACTATGTCCAGTTAAATACATTACATTAGGTTTTCAAGCTTTTTTATCTTATATTCTTTAATAAATTGCCAAAGAAAAGTATAGTGTTTCTTCCCATTTCAAGATAATAGAAAACAAAGATTGGAATTTACACCTTCTAAAGGGAATTATACTGGAAAAGATTCCAAATAAAAATTTTTATACATCTATCAAACACATCCAAAAAAAAAAAAAGACAGTCAATTCAGTCTCCAAATGAAGATGATGATCAGTAATGCATCATAGTTCTATAGATTTATTATATTAAACTGGGGATACATAAAACATTCTCAATGCTATTGAAAGAATGATAGACTAAGAACAGCTTTTCTAACAGCACATCACATTTAGCATTTGAAAATTACAAATTTACAAACTCTGAGGTTGAAGTGATGCAAATTTGTTTTGCAATTATCTAGATATTTAAGTCAGATTATCCATAGCCAATATTACTGGAGCAAACTACATTAGACTAATTTTTCCTGACCATTCACCATCCTGTTCTTTATTTTGCCTTCCATGCATGAAGCAGCCATGCATGAAGCAATCAACTAGCTAATTTCCAAAGCAGGCAATGAGTTAACTTCTTACCATTTTCATTTTGTTCAAATGTTCTATTTTAAATTCTTTCTTTAAACAAAGAGCCATTCTTCTATCCTTTTTATTATTGTATGCTCCTTTTGAACAGTTTCCAGGAATAAAATAACTTTATGAGAAAACAAAACAGTGGTTTTTAATGTCTTTTGGAGAATTATTAGATGATGGCAGTGTTTTGTGATTAACAAGTTGAACATGTTGTAGCCTACACATGGTATATTAAATATTCCCTTGACTATAGACATCATTTCACAAGTTCACTATCAACTTCATACATAACAAAGTGTAACTTAAGAAGACAGTGTCACTTTTTATTGAGAAAATTTCCATGGCACAAAGGGACAGAATTGATGAGAATACCTGAAAACACAGTACTGACTGGGTTTTATAATGTAGCTTTAATGATGTTCAAATACACACACACACACACACACACACACACACATTTCAGGGTATTACTGAGAAATGTTTGGGGTAATACTTCTTTGTAAACTTTAACTAACATCAATGTATAAAAATAAATAGCAGACTTTCTGTCCGGGCGGCAAGACTGGTGGTGTTTTTCAGAAAAAAATTTCAAACACCAATATTCTATCTTACATTTTAATATTCCATCTGAAAAAAGAAACAAAAATATGTTTACAGTATATTACACTCAAAAATCTAAGTTACTCTTAGTTTAACTCAGGATCCCAAAAGGCACCATTCTTAAAAATAATAATAAAGCAGCTATGGCCATGTGAGCATAAAGCTAAAAGATAACTTTTTATGAGCCAAATGTTGAATCTGTTGGCACCTTGATCTTAGACTTCCCAGCCTCCAGCACAGTGAGTAAAATAATTTATGCTTATAAGCCAAAAATAAGTTTTTAAAATGCAAAGTAAATTAGTGTGCATAATAGGCTACTTTTGGATTTTATCTCTGATACAGTTGATGATTCATCTTCTGACTTTGCTTATATCAACAGAACTGTCAAAGTAACAGACACAGAAGCTGGCCTAGATCTTGTTTGGATTTTTCAAGATGTGGTTATTTATGTGGCTATTATTTCTAGCATTCAGTTCTCTTATAGAAGGCTATCCAGTCTACTTTATAGGAAATATATGATATAAAACATTGACCAATGAGCCACTATATTAGAAATTTCTTCAAACAACAATAATAAACTAAAACATTTCTATATAAATAGGCAAATATATATATATACATATATATGCTTCATTCTCCTTCTCCACCCAAACTTAGAATCATATTTGATATTATTAGTTCATTTGTTGCACTTATAATATACTAAGCATTTTCTATGTAATAACACATTTTAGTGAATAGTATGTTACTAAACAGGAGACACTTAGCTTCCTTACCTTCAGTGACCTAACCTTGCTCCTGGGAGGCAAGCAATGTTGATAAAGAAATAATTTATCTTGCAGTGGATAAAGGTTCTGAACTCTAAGCTGCCCTCAGCAAAGAAAAGTAATGACAAAAACTGCCTTCCTTTGTCTATTATCATTTGCCATCTTCCTTAAGAAGTTTTACTTTCTCTTCATTTCAATAGCAATTGAAGAGAGTCTGGTTAGGGATTTTCAGCATTTGAGTCTTTTCCTTTTCCTTTTTACTTTTCACTCCTCCTCCTCCTCCTTTTGCTAATATACGGTCCCCACTTTTTCTTTTCTGCTGAGAACATTGGCAAATTTTATTAAACCCACTCTCCAAACCTCCTTTCCCCAGCTCAGATCTTTTATACTAGAGCAGAGTTAAGACAACCTAAGGCACTTCATATAACCCTTGAGAGCGAGTGGTTTAAGAAGGGGGTTTCCCAAAAACAGTTGCCAAGAGCACACACGCCAGTCCCGCCCCCTTTCTCCTCCTTCGGGAGCACCCACCACTCCAGGCCTTCTAGAGCTACATTGCCAAAACTACACAACTCCCACTCCACCATAGCAAAGCTTTCTCCGAGAACAGAACAACATAACACCCCCTACTTCTCTCACTGGAAACAGCGCTAACCAGGCCGGCAGCCCAGGCTCATGTAGTGCGCGCCTCTTGCCTCTTTTGACTAGAATTCACCAAAGCCCTGGGGTCCTGACAGACACGGGTCTGCTTGGGTTGCGAGGAGGAAGTCAGGCCAAGGGAGGTGGAATCCGGGGCAATTTTCAAATGCTGGAGCAGATTCAGACTGCTGGTAAATTGTCGCTGGTCCACTCACCCCCATCCAAACCCTCCAACTCACAGCCAGGCCCGCTGCATTTCGGGCTTCCAAGTTTCAATGCTCCCTGCAAGATGGGGACATTAGAGCACCTAGGTTCTGAGTAAGGGCAGACACAACTTCCAACCCACTTACAATGCTGTTCCTCCAGAATGAGGTAAACACTCCTTCTGATTTGTTTTCTGCGCGCGAGTGGTGGGGGGGAGGGTGTGGAGGGGGCAGGTGGAATGGGGGAGGGGAGTGTGGGCGGGAGGACTGGGAGGAGCCGGGTGTGGCGACTTCTGGAGAGAAGGGTAGGGGAGAGTTAAAGCCACAAAAGCTGCCCTGCACCGAGCCGCGCGTCCTGGGGCAGCGGGTGAGCTCGCTGCTTTGTTGTCAGCATCTCCTGTGGCCCGCGCGCACAGTGCGCACAAACACGCCCCAGAAAACCACCACGACCTGTCAAAACGGCCCTACAGCCCTGAGCCCCTGACAAGAGGGAGAAACTTGTCCCGGGACGCACCAGCAAGTCAGGATGCTGCAGTTTGCCAGTGAGGACAACGTTTTAAACCGAAATAAAGATAATGAAATAAAGGGATCCGTAGCATCCGTTCTTTCTCTGAGCCTTTGGAAAAAAATTAAAATTGCTGGTTTTAACCAGTCCATTCACATTTGCAGCCGCCCTTAGCGAAACGGGGCTGGGATGGGTGCTAAAGGCGGAGAGCGCCAGGAAGGTGCAGAGGAGAGCTGTTAAGAAGGGAACCGACTGGGACCGGGGTACCTGACGCCATTTGCGGGGTAGCGGCGCCCTCCCGCCTTACCTGTGGATGCAGTTTCCATGGCAACGGGCGGCGGCCGGGCGGGGCCGGAGCCCAGTTCCCGCGGCGCAGCTCCCTCGGTCCCGGAGCCCAACCCCCGGCCGGGCTCCTCGGTCTGCGGCGCCGGCCTGGCCCCTTTCGGCGTCACTGTTTCATTCTCCCCCTCCCCCCGGTCCCCGAACCACTGGGACCCGGGGCTGGCCAGAGGCAGCAGCTCGTCTTGCGGATCCGGCGGCGCGGCCATGGTTGGCGGTCCCCCCGCGTGGCGACGGCGGCTTGGCGGGGCCGAGGTGTGGTAGCTGGGCGGGCGATCGCTCCTCGCTGCTATCCCCGCCGGGACTCTGGGCTCCGGGAGGCTGCGGAGTCTCCGCGCCGCCGCCGCCGCCGCCGCCGCTGCTGCAACTCGGGCCCAGGCGCTGCCTGCTGCTCTTCGCGCTTCAGCTCCTCCTCCTCCCCCCTCCTCTTCCTCCAGGCCCCGCCGGGGCCGCTGCCTGCGCTCCTCCCCTACTCCAGTCACTGATGCTGCTGCTGCTGCTGCTGCTCTGCTACTCCCAAGCCTGCTATTACGCAGGTGAAAATGGCCAGCTTCAGAGCACGTCAGCCCCGGCCTGCTAATGGCAGGCCCTGATTAAAGGATGTGCCAAATCCACTTGAATCTCCCCTTCATCCGGGGAGGAATACAAAGGGAGGATCAGCAGGTAGAAACAGCCCCCAGCTGCCACTGACCGATTAGGCAAGCTGCCCTCCCAACTCAAGAAGTTAAGCTCCCACTGACGTTCTGGGACCTAAGGCAACGAAGGGAAACTGGAGACTTCAGGGCCACAGTTCTGAGGGTGACCAGTATCCGTTGTGAATGGGGACATAGGTCTGAGCAAGAAGGTGGTGGAGGTGGATATTGGTGGCAAATGGTGACAAGAGAACCTGCAAGCCTGAGGTTCAATCTTGCAGCTTTAAACTGTTTCCCGAACCGGGCTGGAAAATTGCAGAGTACAGGAATATTGGAATGAGCTATAGGAGAAACTTAAAAAATAAACCAGCTTTCCAGATCTCATCACCACCAGCCCTGAGGGCAAAATATGGTATCAATAGGCAGGACAAAAACAGCTTTATCTCCTTTCAGAAACAGTCGGTCAAAAAGCCTTACAAATTGCAAGCTGTCTGTATAGTAATTTTATGTGAGAAGTTGGACATTCCAAGAAGCTTGCTGCTGCTTCTTTCATTTTTTCTTTAATTGGTGCCTAAATTGTTTTATAAAACGATGTGATAAAAAAAAAAAAAAAAAAAAAAAACTAAGGTCGCTAAGTCCCACACAAGGTAGAGGATTAGACTCATGTGCTGCTGGTTCTGTAGAAAAGGTGGGTATGGGTGGTACAGCATCCTAGAAGGCTTTGTGGAACTCTGAGCCACTACATACATCTTGATGATTTCATGTTTGCCTATTTGTAGATTTAAAGGCTGACTTGAATACCATTCAGGTGCTCTTCAAATATACTAAAACTAAAAATCCCAGATTCAGACTAATCTTTTGTTTTACTATGATACTACTATTCAAAAGAAAATAATAAATTAGAGAAAAAGTATTTACTAAATGCATGATAAATATGGCCTCCTAATGCCAAATGCCTGTGGGGATTTAATGGTCACCAAATTTTACATTATTGGTATATTCAAAAAGTACCTCCTACTAAGAATATGTTCATTATTTTCTTTGTGATGGCAGCTTCAAGGGTATATACAAATGTCAAAACTTACCAAATTGTCACTGTAAATATATGCAATTTATTTCATTTCTATTTTACCTCCATAAAACTATAAAAAGTATCCCCTCCAACAATAAAATTCTTGTTTACCATGAATCATCATATTTCTTGAAATCTTTCTATAAGAAAACAATAAGAAATTGTTCATGTGCCTCCTAATATGCTGAACCACCCATACCCACCTTTTTTACAGAACCAGCAGCACATGAGTACTACTTAAGAAATCGTCTAAATGAAAAGCTTATTCCACTGCTATCTTTCCATGAAGCTTAATTCAGTTATGTAATCAGGGAACACTTGTGAGATTTCTTCAAATCTATTGTTTAGAATGCCTTAAAGCATCAGAAAAACCAAATGGAAATTTCTCACAGTTTCATTATTAACATCATGTTGATAAGAATACAGAAAACTCTAATATAATATCAAGTGGTTATTAGTGGGTGCTGAATATTTAAGAATTGTTATGGTGAGGGAGTCATATACAGAATAATATGGAGTATATTATTTTGTTTCTCTAAGAAGCACTAGGGAAGTTATCATTAAAAACTGGAATACTTTTGCAAGCCTCTTAGTTCCCTTAAGATTGAAAGCATATGGACTTTGTGGATATAACTCTAATTATTTTCTATATTTCATGAGATACTGATCAATACTCTAATTTGAGTACATGTGGAAGAATTTACCAGTTAGTATATTTAATTTATCAGAGGAAACTGATAATTGCATTTTGATAAATTATTCTATTTTGCTCTGCTGAAAAGAGTTATGGTGGGCTAGAGGTATGGCTCAGTGGTATAGCCCTTGCTTAGCATATTATGAATCCCTGGGTTTGATCCCTACCACAGAAAAGGAGGAGGAAGAAGAGGGGAGGGGTGGGGGAGTGGGAGGAGGAGGAGGAGGAAGAAGAAAAAATGTTCACAGTGTTTCAGTATGATCAATTTTCACAACTATCTTTTCTTATTAAGTTCCACCTTTGGATGTATACAAGTTATCTGTTCAGTAAAGAAAGTTTCAGGTTTTTGCTATGATTTGAAGTGATCAATTTTATTAGTATTATTTTACATTTGCACCCCTCTAAACTGACAAAATTTGACAACATTGAAGAGTTAAGGACATAGCACAGAGTTGGTGATGGAGTTCCAGGGTTTATATAGTTGCTCTCAATTATGTATTGCTCTAATATGCTTGTGAGACAAAGAAAATAAGGTTGGCACTTTTAAAGAATTCTTAGCAAGAGGAGTTGAGACCAAAGAACAGGGTTTTGTCTTCAGCATTTTTTCCCCATCATGTCAAAAGAAGGAATCTAATGAGGAACACTTATTTAGTACTAGCTTCTTAACTTTGACCAAACCTTGTATTGTGGGGAAAGGGGTGTGGAAGCATGCAGGAAAAGTGCAGGAAAAGTGCCACAAGTAACAAATTTTAACCAAGCCAAAATTCTTTCTAAATAATTCAATATTAAATTTATTTAATATCGCTGCATCTCAAGTTCCTCAACTATAACCTGGATTTTTTAAAATATTTTTTTAGTTGTAGTTGGACACAATATCTTTTTATTTTTATTTATTTTTTTAGAGAGAGAGAATTATTTATTTATTTTTTGTTTGTTTTCGGTAGACATAACATCTTTAGTTTTTTTTTTCTTTTTATGTGGTGCTGAGACTCAAACCCAGTGCCTCACACGTGTGAGGCAGGCGCTCTGCCAATGAGCTACAACCCCAGCCCTAACCTGGATTTTTTTGAAGGAGGGCACTGAGTATTGAACCCAGGGATGTTCTACCACTGACCTATATCCCAGCCCTTTTAATATTTTATTTTCACATAAGGTCTTGCCAGGTTGCCCAGGCTGGTCTTGAACTTGCAATTCTCCTGCCTCAGTCTCCTAAGTAGCTAAGGTTACAGGCACGTGTCCTGATGTTCAACAACACTGGAAATTTTAATAGTACCTCTGCATAGGGTTTGGGGAACATTAAATGGCCAACATATATTATTAATATAATAGAATATACAAATTATTTCCAGGAAATGACTTACAATGCTAAAGCTCTGTCATGCATTTATATTTGTACAGACTAAAGATGGTAACTGCTTTAGGTATTTAAAACAAACTAGATGAGGAATGTCCAGTTATTATTGTAAATCATGATGATGATGATATATATAGTATCTCTAATTATATATATATAATTAGAATATATAATTATATATATATATAATTAGAATATTTTCTGAATTCTTAAAGGTATGCTTTGTATAAACATAAATGGATTTCGAAGATTCTTTGGAACTATGCCTATAATCTCAGTGGCTTGGGAAGCTGAGGAAGGAGGATCACGAGTTCAAAGCCAGCCTCAGCAAAAGCATGGCACTAAGCAACTCAGTGAAACCCTGTCTCTAAATAAAACACAAAATAGGGTTGGGGGTGGCTCAGTGGTGGAGTACCCTGATTTCAAGTGCCAGTATGCCCCCCAAAAAATGGATTTGGGTGAAACACACACACACACACACACACACACACACTTTAACTTAAAATAGTCTATTTCAGAAATGGCAAATAAGTCTCATTGATAAGTAATGGCTGCTTGGTGGGTTGTATTGAGAATATGTCGTGGCCATATTCAGATTCCATAGGAAAGAGTGTCTTGAAGGACAAACAATAGCATCTTTCAGGTAAGTGAAGAGGCCTGGTCATGCATACCACATATTTGCCCAATGTGTCATATTCCTAACTTATCAGCACTTATTAGCCAAGACCCTAAACCTTTTTAGAAGAGAATGTAATGGTAGGAACACTCTCATTGACCTGACTGAGTATTTCAAGATGAGACCCAATTCTGGTGCCTCAAATTCCTCCAAAATCCTTGTGGACAGTGGTGTTTGGAGGTTTTATTTGTCTATGTCACACCTATATCATGTTGAAACATGGTTTTCACTTTTCTACAATGTGCAAAACTCTTGAATTTGATAGGGAAAAGAGTCCTCCATTTTCTGCTGCAGTGAAAGAATATTTAAAGTGAACTTAATATGTAGAGGCTACAGGATGGTGCCCAGGACAGCAATGGTTTCTCTAGGAGACCACTGCTGCACTCAAAAATGCCACACAGCACTTTGGGAACACACTAGGCTCCTTCATAAATTAGAGTGGTTGCTGTTACTTAATCTACCAACCGAAGGGACAAAACAGAGTTGCTTCTATTGTTCTCCCATAGGTGTGGGAATAGGAAAGTTTATCACATTTTTTGAATCTAACTTTTTTCTTTACTTAATTTGTACATTTGAATAAAACTGCAAGGAGTTTTTATTTCTTTGGGCAAAAATATCAAGTGAGAGATCTGCGACTTGAAAATACCCATGTTTTGGACACAATATAAACATTTTAAAGGTATTCTGAGCTTGAGTAGTAATCAGAATATACACAAGAGAGCTAAATTGTAAATTGCCTTTGAATAGTTCTTTGCAATTTTAAAATATATCCCCATACAGATCACATTTCATACACACATACATACATACATACATACATAAAAACACACACACACCCACACACACACACAACTTTTAATTCACAATTTGGTAAGAGGTGTTACCTCATAGTAATTTCAATTTATTTTATTTGTGTATTTATTTATTTAGGTACTGGGGATTGAACCCAGGAGTGTTTTACCATGGAGCTACATCCCCTCCTGTTTTTTTTTTTTTTTTTTTTTTTTTTTTTTCTCATTAAGTTGCTTAGGGCCTTGCTAAATTTCTGAGACTGGCCTTGAACTTGAGATCCTCCTGCCTCAGACTCATAAGTCACTGAGATTACAGGCATGAAAGCACCTGGCTTTTTATTTATTTGGTGATTAATGAATTAAGAGTTTTTTAGGAACTTCTTGGTGATTTTTATCCTTTTTAATAACAATTTTATTGAGATTTAACTCTCTATACAATGTAGAATTCAATGGCTCTTAGTATATTCACAGTTGTGCAACCATCACCAAAAACAATTTGTAACATTTCATCACTCCAGAAAGAAACTCCATACCCATTAGCAGTCATTACTCATCCCATCCCCAACCCCAAGTCCAGTGCTAAGACAATCACTAATCTACTGTTTATCTCCATGAAATTGCTTATTCTGAGCATTTCATGTAAATGGACTCATACAACACGTGGCCTTTTGTGACTAAGTTCTTTCACTTACCACATTTTCAAGGCTCATCTTTGTAGTGCGTATTATATCCCAATCCTTTTTATTAATGAGTAATACTCCATTGTGTGGATATACTTCACTTTGGTCATCCATTCATTAGCTGATGGGTATTTAGGTTATTTCCACTTGTTGGTTATTACAAATAGTGCTACTAAGAATGTTTATATACACTTTTTGTCACCATGTTTTGATTTCTTTTGATTATGAAACAAGGATCAGGGCTGAGCTGTAGCTCAGTGGTAGAGTGCTTGCCTAGCATAGGTAATGCCATAAGTAATGCCCTGGGACTGACCCCAACATCTCAAAATAATTGCTGAATCATATGGTAGACTCCATACTTAATCACTTGAGGGTTGTTTGCTAAATCAACTGCACCATTTATAAATCTCAGTGCTAGAAATTTCCCCCACTGGTCTAGCAACTGGTGCAGTGTAGGCTGAAAGCTGCCTGGATATCTGAGCAGTCCGTCAGTAGCAGTGAGACAGATTATGGTGAGGAACAGCACGAATGAGCTTTTTGGAGTCCATCTACTCCAGAACTTTCATAGCTTGATTGCACATTAATTCAGTCTCTTAACAAATATTCTTCCAAAATATAAAGTTATTCCCCTTATACCACATTCCCCCTCAGTCAAACTTCACTTGACAAGGTCCTGCTAAGTATTATCCCATAATCCACCTAACCTCACCATCAATGACATATGAGGCTGGAGAAAATAATCCAATTGTTCAGACTACTCTTAAGTTTTTATACAATGAAAAATAACCAGATGAGTCTCCCTCTTGTGAAATATTCTCCTGGGAAAATCTAGAAGACAATGTATGAAAAATAACCAGATGAGTCTCCCTCTTGTGAAATATTCTCCTGGGAAAATCTAGAAGACAATGTAGTCTAAGACATTTTAAAATTAGTAAGATTATAGTTGAAGAGAATCTTGGTATGGTAATAATCTTTAGTGAGAGCTGTGCAAGAAAAACTAAATGGAATAATAGATTAGATTAAAAAGAATAGAATGAAAAGAAGCTGAAAAGCAATTGTTTCACAACTCTCCTGCTACAGCGGAAAGTTTCTTAAGTTGGAAGAACAAGTCTGAGGCAGAACTCTTGAAAATTAAAAAGCAATGGAAGAAAGAAGAACAAACAGGGAAAAAATAAATTTAGTGGGAAACAGCTACTTGATACATTATAATGTCAACACATCTGATATCCAGTTCTTGGAGGATGCTGGAAACAATGGGGAGGTAGATGACACTTTGTTTCACAAAAGGGATGATTTGAAGCTGAAGGATAGTGAGGACAATCTGGACTACACTCCTGCTGCCCCAGAGAGTGACTCAATAGACTGATGGGCTGTCCCCTTCTGCAAAGAGGCTTGACTGGCACAGCATCTGAGGTTATTTCAAGGAGGATTTGATTGTCCTTTCTTTTTTCTAAGGAAAAAAAAAACACTTTCAGGAGACTGTTCTCATAGCTTTCATCATTGAATCTAATATCATGAAAATTTCAAAAAAGAAATCCCACTGGTAGTGTATGAGGATTTCAATTTCTCCATACCCTAACCAACACATTAATTATCTGGCTTTTAAAAATTATAACCATCTTAATGGGTGTGAAATATATTGTGGTTTTGATTTTCATTTCCCTGACAATTCATGATATTGAGCATCTTCCTATGTGCTTATTGTCCTTTTGCATATTTTCTTTGGATAAATACTCATTTTTATTACTGAAATATAAGAGTGTTTATACATTTTGAATACAAATTCCTTATCAGACATATGATTTGCAATTTTTTTTCCTGTTCTGTGGATGGTCTTTTTACTTTCTCGATGGTGTTTTTAACACCATGTGTTGAATTTATTATTAAATCGGCGTATATATTTTCACTTTTGCTGTTTGTAGATTTGGAGTTTTATCTAACCAAGCATTACCTAATCCCAGGTCACAAGGATTTACACTTGTGTTTTCTTCTAAGAGTTTTATAGCTTATGGTCTTACATTTAGTTTTTTATTTATTCATTTATTTTGAGTTTATTTGTATACATTGTGTGTAGTTTTTCTTTCTTATTTTACTTTTTCAACAAGGTTTATTTTTCTCTCATGCATTTTTAAGTGCTCTTCATATTGTATTCTTGTCATTTATGTTGCAAATATTTTTAACATTTTATTGTTCAGGTATGATGAGAAAATCAACTTTCTAAAAACTTCAGAGACTTCTCCTAAGTCACATGCCTAATGCAGCTGTTACTAAAGCCTAAGTCATCTTAGACTTTAATTAAGACTTAAGTCATCTACGTTTCATGATCCTCAATTTAAAAGTCTTGAAAACAGTAAAATTAATTTTTCACTTTGTGCATAGAACACCATCAACAGGAGCCTGGCTCAACAAAACTAAAGGTAAACTAAAAACACAGTCGAGATCAGTGATCCCAAACCCAAGTATTTAGAACCAGCATCAAGACCAAGGAGAGGAAAAGTACCATTTTGTGTATAGGTCAGAACCCTGGACAGCTCAATGGAAGCACTGGACTAGAAAATCAGGGTTTCCCTCAATGCAAAAATCCTCAATAAAATCCTGGCGAGTTGAATACAAAAGCATATCAAAAAAAATATGCACCATGATCAAGTAGGATTCATCCCTGGGATGCAAGGATGGTTCAAAATACGGAAATCAATAAATGTTATTCCCCACATCAATAGACTTAAAGATAAGAAACACATGATCATCTCGATAGATGCAGAAAAAGCATTCGACAAAGTACAGCATCCCTTTATGTTCAAAACACTAGAAAAACAAGGGATAACAGGAACTTACCTCAACATTGTAAAAGCTATATATGCTAAGCCTCAGGCTAGCATCATCCTGAATGGAGAAAAACTGAAGGCATTCCCTCTAAAAACTGGAACAAGACAGGGATGCCCTCTCTTACCACTTCTATTCAATTTAGTTCTCGAAACACTGGCCAGAGCAATTATACAGACAAAAGAAATTAAAGGCATAAAAATAGGAAAAGAAGAACTTAAATTATCACTATTTGCAGTTGACATGATTCTATACCTAGCAGACCCAAAAGGGTCTACAAAGACACTGCTAGAGCTAATAAATGAATTCAGCAAAGTGGCAGGATATAAAATCAACACGCATAAATCAAAGGCATTCCTGTATATCAGTGACAAATCTTCTGAAATGGAAATGAGGACAACCACCCCATTCACAATATCCTCAAAAAAAAATAAAATACTTGGGAATCAACCTAACAAAAGAGGTGAAAGATTTATATAATGAAAACTACAGAACCCTAAAGAGAGAAATAGAAGAAGACCTTAGAAGATGGAAAAATATACCCTGTTCATGGATACAAAGAACTAACATCATCAAAATGGCGATATTACCCAAAGTTCTCTATAGGTTTAATGCAATGCCAATCAAAATCCCAACGGCATTTCTTGTAGAAATAGATAAAGCAATCATGAAATTCATATGGAAAAACAAAAGACCCAGAATACCAAAAGCAATTCTAAGCAGGAAGTGTGAATCAGGCGGTATAGCAATACCAGACTTCAAACTATACTACAGAGCAATAGTAATAAAAACAGCATGGTACTGGTACCAAAACAGGCGGGTGGACCAATGGTACAGAATAGAGGACACAGAGACCAATCCACAAAACTACAACTTCCTTATATTTGATAAAGGGGCTAAAAGCATGCAATGGAGGAAGGATAGCATCTTCAACAAATGGTGCTGGGAAAACTGAAATCCATATGCAACAAAATGAAATTGAATCCCTTTCTCTCGCCATGCACAAATGTTAACTCAAAATGGATAAAAGAGCTTGTTATCAAATCAGAGACTCTGTGCCTGATAGAAGAAAAAGTTGGCTCCGATCTACATATTGTGGGGTCGGGCTCCAAATTCCTTAATAGGATACCCATAGCACAAGAGTTAATAACTAGAATCAACAAATGGGACTTACTCAAACTAAAAAGTTTTTTCTCAGCAAGAGAAACAATAAGAGAGGTAAATAGGGAGCCTACATCCTGGGAACAAATTTTTACTCCTCACACTTCAGATAGAGCCCTAATATCCAGAGTATACAAAGAACTCAAAAAATTAAACAATAAGATAACAAATAACTTAATCAACAAATGGGTCAAAGACCTGAACAGACACTTCTTAGAGGAGGACATACAATCAATCAACAAGTACATGAAAAAATGCTCACCATCTCTAGCAGTCAGAGAAATGCAAATCAAAACCACCCTAAGATACCATCTCACTCCAGTAAGACTAGCAGCCATTATGAAGTCAAACAACAAGTGCTGGCAAGGATGTGGGGAAAGGGGTACTCTTGTACATTGCTGGTGGGACTGCAAATTGGTGCTGCCAATTTGGAAAGCAGTGTGGAGATTCCTGGGAAAGCTGGGAATGGAACCACCATTTGACCCAGCTATTGCCCTTCTCGGACTATTCCCTGAAGACCTTAAAAGAGCGTACTACAGGAATACTGCCACATCGATGTTCATAGCAGCACAATTCACAATAGCTAGACTGTGGAACCAACCCAGATGCCCTTCAACAGATGAATGAATAAAAAAAAATGTGGTATTTATACACAATGGAGTATTATGCAGCACTAAAAAATGACAAAATCATGGAATTTGCAGGGAAATGGATAGCATTAGAGCAGATTATGCTAAGTGAAGCTAGCCAATCCCTAAAAAACAAATGCCAAATGTCTTCTTTGATATAATGAGAGCAACTAAGAACAGAGCCGGGAGGAAGAGCAGGAGGAAAAGATTAACATTAAACAGAGACATGAGGTGGAAGGGAAAGGGAGAGAAAAGAGAAATTGCATGGAAATGGAAGGAGACCCTCATTGTTATTCAAAATTACATATAAGAGGTTGTGAAGGGAATGGGAAAAAAATTTTAAAAAACCAAGGGAGAGAATTAAATTACAGCAGATGGGATAGAGAGAGAAGATGGGAGGGAGGGGATGGGAGGGGGGATAGTAGAGGATAGGAAAGGTGGAAGAATATAACAGTTACTAATATGGCATCATGTAAAAATGTGGATTGTAACCGATGTGATTCTGCAATCTGTATACGGGGTAAAAATGGGAGTTCATAACCCACTTGAATCTAAAGTATGAAACATGATATGTCAAGAGCTTTGTAATGTTTTGAACAACCAATAAAAAAAACTGCCATCACTGAGACACCAGGTTGTTGGTTGAAAGCTTGCACTTTATGGGGGTTAATTTTAGTGACAAGGGCTCTGGCTTTTTTCATAAGGCCCCGACCTATTCTAAGGAAAATTGTCATACCATCTTCCAAGAGTCTGTAGTCTTCATCAAATGCCATTCCCTTGTCTTTATGCCCGACAAAAACATTAGAGCCTCCCCAGTCCTTGGGGCTTCTTTGTAGTTAGGCTAGGTCAAAGTGAAATTGTTTCTTTCCCCCCTTTCTTGGAGGTTTTTACCCATAAATATGCATTTCCATTCAAATTTAGAGACCAGGCAGGGATCTGAAATTTCAGGTGGGAATCTGAAATAATACTTTGTTGAAGCTTAAGAACAGAGCATGAAAGAAAATTGAGGGAAATATTGATAGAAAAGTGCTCAGGGTCAGACTATATTTATACTTTCATAGTACGCAATGTAATACATTTTGATACTGGTGTCACAGAGCAGATAGGACCACACAAACTCTGTGGCTTATATGCACTTATGAATTGTACTGAGAAGTTGACCACCCATCTCACATTGGCCCTATTTTGGTTATAAGTCAGCAATGTGTCAGGATAAGCCTGTCGCACCTGAGGAAAGACACCTAAGAGAAAGTCTGAAGATTGTAGAAGGTTCTCAACAAACATTGTTAATATGATGATAGCCTGGGTTACTTAGCACAGTCAATTAAAAAACACTGTGGATCGATTTCATTTCAAAGAAATAAAGGGAAAAGAGAACCTTGAATTTTATCTCTTTCAAATGGAAATAATATATTAAAACACCCCCCAGGCACTCACTATTTTGAAAGCCCTAAGCCAGCTCTCTTATATAGAGAAACAATTGCTCTGCAGGAATGTCTAGATGAAACTCTGGAATAACGTCGCTCTTAAACAATCATAGCTTTCCTGTGCAGCTTAATTTGGGGGACTTTAGAAAGATCTTCCTGTCAAATGTTGCTCCTACTCTAGCTTGTCAATTAGTCTTGAAAGTGTAACATTTTGATTTTATAAATTTGGCCAGTGTGTACTGCTATAAATGGTAGGATCCACAAGAAAGTCAATTCAGCATTCATGGTATTCATACCTCATAGAAATTATCACACAGCTTTACTAACTCAAGCCTAGACTTTAATATGGGGAGTGGACTAGCGTCAAAGCCTTCCACACTGCCTAGGAAGACAGCTTGGATACTGCAATGACAGGCCTTTGTGAGCCAGGGGGAAATGCTTCAACTTTCCCAGGGCAGAATGCATTTTGTGAAAATGTAAACATGTTCAACAGTCCTTGTGTTATGGGCCAGGATATATGGGCAATGACCAAACAGACTACATTTTACCCTGAGATTCTATGTAAGAAATACTTCTCCTATGAGAAAACTCCGCCTCTGCTATCCTGCTTAGAAATGCAAAAGTTTCTGTTCTTCTTATACCTTGTAAAATTGTTCTCTGTTTGGTTCCCATTTTTCTTGGACATGTACCCTGTCAGAGAATGACTGTTTAGACATTAGAGACCATTCTTTAACTTGTACTCAACTAGAGTCTTTTTGACCCACTTCCCCTTCTGCTTATGTTTTTAGATCTCATGATGATTGTTTATGGTTTTGAATCATAGCAACATATGCTTATGATCAATGTGGCTTCAGACTATAAAGGTGTACTCTAACCCTTGCAGGGAGTCAAGGGGTATAAACTTGCAGTCTGCCCCTTGGCCCACCAGCTGGTGAATAAAGATGGTTCTGTCTCCTGCTTTAAGACAGAATTGGTAATTTATTGCAACCTCACCATAGCAATTGAAGACTAATAGTTTCACAATCTCTAGGATCATGAAAAGCTTTTCTCTAAACTTTTTTATTTTTCTTAATTTCCCTAAGAAAACAATAAGTTATATTTACGGTATGTTAGATAATCAGCCAGATCATATCTTTAAAATACTAATAAATTTTATTTATAGAGCCAGGAGTGGTGCACACCTGTAATCCCAATGCCTCCAGAGGCTGAGGCAGGAGGATTGTGAGTTCAAAGCCAGCCTTAGTGAGGCACTTAGCAACTCAGTGAGATCCTGTCTCTAAATAAACTACAAAAAAGGGCTGGGGGTGTGGGTCAGTCATTGAGCACCTCTGAGTTAAATCCTCAATACCAAAAAATTTTTTTTTTCATTTATAAATTATACCTATAAGGTCATCTTAAACATCAATGATCAGTTCATGACAGGGGCACTACAGGTCCTCAGTAAGCCACAGGAAAATAAGCATGCATTTGGCTACATCAAGAAAACCCCATGTGTCCTTTAATGAGAAATACAGCTCTAACTCTGAAGCTCAAATTCTACCACCTGAAAACAGAAGAGGAAACTACATACAAAGCAGATCACCAGATGCATTTTTTTTTAAGGCATCAGGTGTTTAGGATATTTGGAAGAGTGAAATCCAAAGATAGACTACTTGCAATCTAATGATATTATTCTTTTTGTACATTCAGTTATGAAAAAGTAACTTCCTAATGATCAGGCTTCTTTACCAGTTCCAGCAACAAAATTTATTCAATAGGTATCTTCCTCATTGTATCATTCATAAATTTTTGAACATCTCCCTGTTAATTATGTTAGAAAAGGCTATGCTACACCAACATTAAAATTTCAGTGGCTAAAAACAATGAAGTTTTTTACTTAAATTCACACCTAATACAGGGGAGAGCTCCAATCCACATGATAAATCAGGGACTCAGGCTTGTAGAAACTCCACTGACTGGTAGCTAGACCATGTCAAACATAGCTTTGTAGATTGTCACAAAAGGGAAGAAAAAAGAAAGAGTGGAAAATTTTCATCTGTTCCAAAATACCTCTTGCTGGAAGTGTTATGTCTCATTTCTTATAGATTACGGATGAGAACTAGACTTATGCTTGAGTCTAATTGACATTGGGGAATAAAAAGAAAACATAGGATATCTGTGGAGTCCTATTCACTTCATTAAAATATTTGTACCAAACACCTTAAGAATACAAAGGTGAATCAGACTCTGAACTATTTTTCAAGATGTTTACAATCAAACATGGAGACAAAATATGCATGTAAACAATCAAAATCCAAATTAGAAAATTATAAGCACTAGGAAAAAGTCCAGATAAAGTGCCATGTAAAATCAGAAAATGTGAAGAATACTGCCATTTGGAAAGATCAAACCCTTCATGGAAACAGAGGCATCTGAGCTACACTTGGAATGATGCAGAGTTTGTATATGGGACACTGATGAACAGAGATGGTTCTGGTTTAAAGGAAGAGCCAGGGCACAGGAGAGAAAAGTTACAGGGCACTTCTGAGAAGGGTGATTAAGTGACTTTTTCTAGAGAAAAGGTGAGCAAATGGGAAATAAAAATAGATTGGTTCAAATGAAGTACCTAGAACACTAGGATAGAGTGTTTAGATTTTAGGTGTGGAAAAGAATTTTAAGGAAACATTTAAAAGATGTTATTCAAGAAAAGATAGTAGCAATTAAAATTGGTTGAAGAAGAAAAAGACTCATGGTAGGGAGGCTTGGTGGCAGGCTGTTAAAAGTGATTTTTTTTATAAGGGTACTAGAAAAGAGAACACAATGATGGGTATTGGAAAACAAATATTAGAAATATTTCAACCCAAAGAACCTAATATCTGATTGAATGTGGGAAGAGTAAAACTTGACCTACAGGAAGAGAAACTAGATGTAGAAAAATAATAAGTTTATGTTTGGCCATGCAGAATTTGCTGCACAGGTGCAGATGCTTAGTTGAAAGTAGAAGCTAGCCACTGCAAATGTGAAGTGGTGGTCAAGGTCAAAGTTGGTAATTCAAATTCAACAGTCACCTAGATGAAGGAATAATCCAAGTCATAAGATGGGATGAGTCTTCCAGAGAAGATAATACAGAGAGAGCTGAGAGTACATTCTGAAGAAATACATATCTAAGAGTTCAAACAAGAAGACTGGGAAAAAAACAACCAGGAGGTAGGACAAGAGTACAACCAGAGGAGGAGTTTCAAGTGTGGGCATGTTTAACAATGTTTAATGCCATCAAGAGCCACATGAGCATGATAACAGACCTAAATCATTGAATTTGGTCCCTGGAGGGGAACAGCAACACTTGCTTAAATTTAAGGGAATAAGGGAAATTGTGGTCTTTGGAAAGAGAGAAAAAGGCTAAAGATAAAGATACAGTGGGGAGGGGGAAAGTATAGTCCCAAGAAAGAGCAGATAATTAATCCCGGAGGTAAGGATGGAATCCGCACCTAGCTCTCATCCAGAATGCCCACTTCCCAAAAAGAAAGAACTCACAACCCACTTCATTTGTTCTTGCCTAATCCTAAACCATTTCATCTGGACTCATCAGAATTCTATTTGGTATGTTCCTGCCCTTTTTGAATCCTGAACCCTGATTGCTTCCCTGGAGACTTGAAGATTCCTTGTAGCAAATGCTTAATACTTGCCTTTTAATTTTGCAATCTAAACTAGGAAAACTTCATACTCCACACCTGGAACAGGCTTTTGAGGGCAAGGATTAAATTTAGAATGTAGGAAATTTAATTCTTTTTCAGAGACATTAAAAAGAGAGAGAACACAAGGGAGATGAAGATTGAGAAGCAGCTCAAGGTGGAGGTGAGTGAATTTCACATCAGGTGGCCTGTAACTTTTCAGTAATGTAGGAGGCAGGGACATCTACAAAGTGTGAAGCTAGCAAGGGCAAGATTGCAAATGAGTTTAATATTTATAATTTATATTAATTTTTCCAGTTGACTTCCATTACAATTCTGTAGTGTGTTCATACTCAGATTGGTTAGATTCTAATTTTTTCAAATGCAACTTTCCAATATTATCAAAAAGCTTTGTGACTGCTTTTTATCAAAGGCATCTTATGCTGTTTATGGAATTATAGTAAAGTGAATAACGAAGCTAACTTTCATACACAGCTTCTTTTGCTATATCTATTTCTAAAAATTGTTAATGATTCCATTGAAGTTTAACGTTTAAATGACTGTAGTAGTTATTTTGGCTACTTCCAGAGCTTGGTACAAATCATTAACCAAAACAAACAGACAAAAAGAAAAAGAAAGAAAGAGCACCATGTAAGAAGTCAGATAGGATTTGAGAATTTGTGGCACTACCTACTAGAATATAGTACAGCAGTAAGGGACAGAGGAGGGATCCAAGACGGCGGGCCAGAGGGAGGCAGCATTCTCTGTTGCTCCACCACCCGGTCTCAAGTAGTGGGAATAGTCCTTTGCTAAGAGCGATAGAGGACCCTTCCACAGCTAATCCTGTGCAGGAATCATGGCTGCCACGCTGCGCAGGGACCTGGGCCTCAGCATTAGAGAAGGACTCCCGACTCCCACTAGCCCACACAGGTCTCATGGGTGCCTCAGTGGGACCAGATGCCACTCCCACTCAGGACACTCAGCCGCAATCCATAAGCAGGAACTCCCACCGCCACTCCCATGTCTAATGTCAGGCTCCCCACGTGGCCTCCATCTTGGGCCTTGGCAGCTACTGCCAGAGTCCCCTACTCATGGTGGCCTGCCTGTGCCTAGGGACATCACAGACTCTGAAAAAACACCAACAGCCATAACACTGCATGCCACAGAGCTCATCTCGAATGCATCGCACAACACCATTGCCCAGCTCCCCCCACCTGACCCAACACACCATCTTGAAAGCAGCTGCCTCCTTCTTGGGTCACCTCCATCACCATCTTTAGTCGCAGCAACTCCCAGTTTAGAACACTGGATAGCCAGTTACCCATAGTTTTCTAATTACCCCCACACTCCAGCAGATAGAGTGACTGACCAATTCAAAACAGCCCTCCGCAAGACAGGTGCACAGCCGCCAGAGTGCCTGGCACAAGAGCCTCTGAGAAAAGGGTTCCTTTTTAGGAAGTAGAAAGGGAGAGGGTGAGGGAGATACACTTAGAGACTGATCTAGAGGGCAGGAACTATGAGGTCTATAGGCAAGATGAGGAGGTATGACCCAGCACCCACATCACAGGAGCAGACCCCAAAGGAGATCCTGAAGGTGCAGTCTCCCAACAGGACTGGTGGGTGCCATACCCCACACCTCCAGGTGCCCTGCACCCAAGACCAACCCTCACACCCTGGTAACCCCCACCATCCTGAGGGCGGAGATACCACCTAAGAACAGACAACCCCACCTATTGGATGAGAAGGGAAGCAGGAAAGACACTGATCTCCAACCAAAACAACCCTTGTTTCTTCCTTTGAGATTTTTTTCTTTCTTCTCCCTTTTTAATTCTCCTGCCTTCATATCCCCAGCATATTTGAAACCAAGTACTTGGCATAAATTAGGATATTGAGGACTCAGATGACTGAATTGTATATTACAGTTGTGTTGTATATTCTATTTCTCTCTCTTTTTTCTTTCTAATTTTTTAATTTTAACATTTTTATCCTTCTTAATATATGTGTGTGATTTATGTACTCTACTGTCTTCCTATTTGCTTGCCTATGCAAAATTACTACCTCTATTCTCCTGCTACTAACCTTCTTCTTTAGATTTCTCTTTTATACTTCTTAAGATTTAATAACTCTATATCCTCATCTCCTATCTCATCAGCATATCTTCTTACACCTCACCCATGGTTCTTTGTTCATCATCATATGAACCTTTTACAAATCTACTGATTATATTGTAGATAATAATTGAATTCACCATTTCTGTACCTTGTGACCAAACTGTAAATGTCTTAATAACAACTATTTGTTTTCAGGTGGCACTTTGTTTATATTAGAATCTGTTAACATTGTCCTTCCCCTCAAAGATGAGGTATTGGAATCCTAAAGGGGCACTGTAAGCCTATAGGGAAAAATGGTAATGCCTAGGATCCACAGAGCTAGAAAGGAAGATACATGATCAATATGAAAAGATAAGAGAAGAAAGTGTCCCAAACAAATCAAGTTACCACATTATGAGAGTCCATGGCCAGCATAGCAGATGAAATTACAGGGTGTACATAATTAAAATGTTCTGTGAATTAAAGGATGATATAAGAGCAAATACAGGCAGCAAAAGATCATTTTGAGCTACATAAGCAAATACAGGAAGCAAAAGATTACTTCAATAGGGAAATAGAGGTTCTAAAGAAAAAACCAAACAGAAATACTTGAAATGAAAGAAACAATAAACCAAATAAAAAGCTCAATAGAAAGCAACACTAACAGATTACACCACTTAGAAGACAGGACCTCAGAAAATGAAGACAAAATATATAATCTTCAAAATAATACAGACCACACAGTGAAAATGGTAAGAAATCATGAGCAAGAACATTCAAGAAATATGGGATAGCATAAAAAGACCAAATTTAAGATTTATTGGGATAGAGGAAGGTATAGGGACCAAACCAAAGGAATGAACAATCTACTTCCAAACATGAAGAATAAATTGGAAAACCAAATTCAAGAGGCTTACAGGACACCAAATGTACAAAATCACAACAGATCCACACCAAGACACATTATAATAAAAATTCCTAGCATACAGAACAAGGAGAGAATATTAAAAGCCACAAGAGAAAGGAATAAGATTACATATAGGAGGAAACCAATTAGGTAATATGAAGATTTTTCAACCCAGACCCTGAAAGCAATAAGATCCTGGAAAAACATATATCAAGCTCTGAAAGAAAATGGATGCCAATCAAGAATCTTGTATCCAGCAAAATTAAACTTTAGATTTGATGATGAAATAAAAACCTTCTATGATAAAAAAAAGTTACAGGAATTTACAACTAGAAAAACCTGCTCTACAGAAAATCCATGGCAAAATATTCTATGAAGAGGAAATGAAAAACAACAATAAAAATCAGCAGAGAGAGGTATTACACTAAAGGAAAAACTAATCAAAGCAGAAACCAAGTCAAGTTAAATAACAAAAATAAACAAAAATGGATGGGAATACAAATCATGTCTTAATAAAAACCCTGAATGTTAATGACCTAAACTCACCAATCAAAAGACATAGACTATGGGCTGGGGATATGGCTCAAGCAGTAGCGCGCTCGCCTGGCATGTGTGCGGCCCGGGTTCGATCCTCAGCACCACATACAAACAAAGATGTTGTGTCCTCCGAAAAATAAAAAATAAATATTAAAATTCTCTCTCTCTCTCTCTCTCTCTCTCTCTCTCTCTCTTTCTTTTTTTTTTTTAAAGACATAGACTAGATGATTGGATCAAAAAAGACCCAGCAATATGCTGCCTCCAAGAGACTCATCTCATAGAAAAAGACATACACAGACTGAAGGTGAAAGGTTGAAACATCATACCACTCACATGGACTGTGGAAGCAAGCAGGGGTTTCCATCCTCATATCAAATAGACTTTAATCTAAAGTTAACCAAAAGAGACAAAGAAAGACATTTCATACTGCTCAAGGGAATCATACACCAACAAGACATAACAATTATAAATATACATGCCCCAAACAACAGAGCATCTATGTTCATCAAACAAACTCTTCTCAAGTTCAAGAGTCAAATAGACCACAACACAATAATTCTGGATAACTTTAACACATCTCTTCACCACTGGATAGATCTTCCAAAAAAAAGCTGAACAAAGTAACCATAGAACTCAATAATACAATCAATAACTTAGACTTAACTGACATATATAGAATATTTCACCCTTCAACAAGCAAATACACTTTCTTCTCAGAAGCACATGGATCCTTCTATAAAATAGACCATATATTATGCCACAAAGCAACTCTTAACAAATACAAATGTACAGACACTACCCTGCATTTTATCAGACCACGATGGAATGAAATTAGAACTCAATGATATGATAAAATAAAAACTAGAGACTAAATAATATGCTACTGAATGAACAATGGGTTGCAAAAGACATTAGAAGGAGATTAAAAATTTCTTAGAGTTAAATGAGAAAACTGATACAATATATTGAAATCTCTGGTACACTATGATGGCAGTACTAAGAGGAAAGTACATTGCATGGAGTTCATTCCTTAAAAGAAGAAAAAGCCAATAAATAAATGACCTAACACTACATCTCAAAGCTCTAGAAAGAGAAGAACAAATCAACACCAAAAGCAGTAGAAGACAGGGAATAATTAAAATTAGAGCTGAAATCAATGAATTTGAAATAAAAGGAATATGAAAAAATTGACAAAACAAAAAGTTGGTTCTTTGAAAAATAAATAAAATTGACAAACCCTTAGCTATGCTAACAAAGAGGAGGAGAGAGGAAACTCAAAATACTAACATACATGATGAAAAAGGAAATATCACAACAGACACTACAGAAGTACAGAAGACAATTAGAAATTATTTTGAAAACTTGTCTAATAAAATAGAGAATATCAAAGGCATCAATAAATTTTTAGAGACATATGAGTTGCCCAAATTGAATAAGGATGATATACACAATTTAAACAGATCAATTTCAAGAAAAGAAATAGAAGATGCCATCAGAAGCCTACCAACCAAGAAAAGCCCAGGATCAGATGGATACACATCTGAATTCTATAAGACCTATAAAGAAGTACAAAAACCTATACTCTACAAATTATTTCATGAAATAGAAAAAGAGGAAGCACTTCCAATCTCATTCTATGAGGCCAATATCACCCTGATTCCAAGACCAGGCAAAGGCACATCAAAGAAAGAAAACTTCAGGCCAATATCACTAATGAACATAGATGCAAAAATTCTCTGTAAAATTCTGGCAAATTGAACACAAAAACATATCAAAAAGATAGTGCACCACAATCAAGTGGGGTTCATGCCTGGGACACAAGGTTGGTTCAATATACGAATATCAACAAATGTAATTCACCACATCAATAGACTTGAAGATAAGAATCATATGATCATCTCAATTGATGCAAAAATAGCACTTGACCAAATACAGCACCCATACATGTTCAAAACACTAGAAAAACTATGGATAACAGGAACATATCTCAATATCATAAAAGCTATCTATGCTAAGCCCCAGGCCAACTTCATTCTAAATGGAGAAAAATTGAAAGCATTCCCTCTAAAAACTGGTACAAGACAGGGATGCCCTCTTTCATCACTTGTATTTAACATAGTTCTTGAAATACTGGCCAGAGCAATTAGATAGAAAAAAATTAAAGGGATATAGATAAGAAAAAAAGAACTAAAATTAGCACTATTTGCAGACAATATGATTCTTACCTAGAAGACCCAAAAAAATTCCACCAGGTAACTTCTAGAACTAGTAAATGAATTCAGCAAAGTAGCAAGATCACAAAATCAACACCCATAAATCAAAGGCATTTCTGTATGTCAGTGACAAATCCTCTGAAAGGGAAACAAAGAAAACTACTCCATTTATAATAGCCTCAAAAAAATAATATACTTGGGAGTCAACCTAACAAAAGAGGTGAAAGACCTCTACAACAAAAACTACAGTACACTAAAGAAAGAAATCAAAGAAAACCATAGAAGATGGAAAGATCTCTCTTGTTCTTGGATAGGCAGAATTAATATTGTCATAATGACCATACTACCAAAAGCATTATACAGATTTAATGCAATTCTAATAAAAAAATCCCAATGACATTCCTCATAGAAATAGAAAAAGCAGTCATGAAATTCATCTGGAAAAATAAGAGGCCCAGAATAGCTAAAGCAATCCTTAGCAAGAAGAGTGAAGCAGGGGGCATCACTACACCAGACCTTAAACTATATTACAGAGCAATAGTAACAAAAACAGCATGGTATTGGCATCAAAATAGACTGGTAGACCAATGGTACAGAATAGAGGACACAGAGACTAACCCACATAATCACAGTTATCTTATATTAGACAAAGGCACCAAAAACATATATTGGAGAAAAGCTAGCATCTTCAACAAATGGTGTTGGGAAAACTGGAAATCTATACACAACAAAATGAAATTAAACCCCTATCTCTCACCATGCACAAACATCAACTCAAAGTGGATCAAAGACCTAGGAATTAAACCAGAGACACTGCACCTATTAGAAGAAAAAGTAGGCTCAAATCTCGATCATGTCAGATTAGGCTCCAACTTCCTTAATAAAACTCCTATAGCACAAGAATTAAAATCAAAAATCAATAAATGGGATGGATGCAAACTAAAAAGCTTCTTTTCAGCAAAAGAAACAATTAGTGAGATGAATAGAGAGCCTACATCTTGGAAGCAAATTTTTACCCTTTGCACATCAGATAGAGCACTAATCTCTAGGGAATATAAAGAACTCAAAAAGCTAAACACCAGAAGAACAAATAGCTCAATCAATAAATGGGCCAAGGAACTGAACAGACACCTCTTAGAAGATGATATATAATCAATCAACAAATATATGAAAAAGTGTTCAATACCTCTAGCAATTAGAGAATTGCAAATCAAAAATCCAGTGAGATTTCATCTCGTTCTAGTCAGAATGGCAGCCATTAAGAATACAAACAACAATAAGTGTTGGTGAGGATGTGAGGAAAAAGGCACACTCATACATTGCTGGTGGGACTGCAAATTGGTGCAGCCAATCTGGAAAGCAGTATGGAGATTCCTTGGAAAGCTAGGAATGGAACTACTATTTGACCCAACTATCCCATTCCTCAGTCTACCCAAAGGACTTAAAAACAGCATACTACAGGGCCACAGCCACATCAATGTTTATAACAGCACAATTCACATTAGCTAAACTGTGGAACCAACTTAGATGCCTCTCAGTAGATGAATGGATAAAAAAATGTGGTATATATACAAAATAGAATATTACTCAGCAATAGAAGAGAATAATATCGTGGCATTTGCAGGTAAATGGATGGAGTTGGAGAATATAATGCTAAGTGAAGTTAGCCAATCCCAGAAAACCAAATGCCAGAATGTTTTCTCTGATATAAGGAGGTTGATACATAGTAGGGTTGGGAGGGGAAGCATGGGAGGATTAGATAGGACAAAGGGGTGGGAAGGAGCATGGGGGTAAAAAAGATGGTGGAATGAGATGGATATCATTACCCTAAGTACACATGTTAGAGTCTGTAAACAAGTCTGAATGGCGCCTGGCAAAATGCCAGGGGGAGTGGTTTGTGAGGTGGAGCCAGCGAGCCATTAAGTGTGGAGATTTCTTATTGGTTGACTGCTGTATCTAGTTTATGTTAATTAGATAAGCTGTGTGGAATGTATAAATACCGCTCCTGTCCTACAATAAACGGCTCCCCTTCCTGCTGTATCAATGTACACAAGTTGTTCGTCACCCCCCAGTTATTTTGCTGCAGCCGGACTGCGGCATACACATATGAAGACACAAATGGTTTGACTGTACTTATATATAACCAGAGATATGAAAAATCGCTCTATATATGTAATATGAATTGTAACACATTCTGCTGTCATATATAACAAATTACAATAAAAACATTAAAAAAACAGAGGAAAAGAATGGCATTGGAAATCCTGTGTTCTGGTTGTGACTATCCAGCCTACTCAATTATTAATGGCATCTTTGACATGAACAAAAATGCAAACTAATTGCAAGGTGAGGAAATGCCATAAAAATCAAGGGGCATACAGCCATAAGCGATGGTGCTCTGGATTGATACAAATGCTTAAAAAGTGCTGCCAGGAGCACTACTGCAAGAGGTCTGTGAAGACTGATGCAAGGTGATCAGGAGTTATTTTGGTCCTGTAAAATTAATTTCTTCCTGCGTGTTGTGTTAAATAGCATATCATTGAGTTCTTGGATGCCTTTTTCTCAATAATTTGCAAGTACAGTTTATAGAGGTCACTTGTATAAGTATATGCTAAATATATGAAGCTGAATAAATGAATGAATCAGGAGGCGTTCCCCAAGAAAAAGACACATTGGTGGTCCTTTAGACTGAGCAGGATCACATCAGAAGCCTTAGCCCACCTTCTCCAAGGGTTGCTCCTGCTTTTGAGTCCTGTGATATTAACCAAGGTTTCCATCAAGCACCTCCAGATCCTCTGATATTCCAGGTCCCAGGTTTGAATCATCCTTTTCTCCTAGACACGGAGTGGCTTAGACTTCAGCTTTCTATCCCTGTTTGCCCTAGTTTCTCCCACAAATATGTTGCCATTTCTAGTAACTTGGTCTTGCCTAGTTCCACTTAAGCCTCTTTTCAAAATTACAAGTCTTTTCCCCATCTCCCAGATAAACCTGAGTCACTCTTTCCCTCAATTCCTTGACCTCATTTCCTCTACATCCATTACCCACGTGGCACCTGCAGACTCTGAGATTAGCTTCTTGGATGGTCAGTCCATGCTCTCTGTGCTCATTAACTCCCAATGTGCAGTGAGAAGTATGACCTCCAGCCCAAGACCCTACAGAAGGGAGGTTACAGCATTCTTAATGTCTTCAAGACTAAATTCTACCACCTTCTTCTCTTGATTATTTTTTTAATATTTATTTTTTTGTAGTTGGACACAATAACTTTATTTATTTATTTATTTATTTATTTTTATGTGGTGCTGAGGATCGAACCTAGGGCCTTGCACGTGCGAGGCGAGCACTCTACCACTGAGCCACAACCCCAGCCCCCTCTCTTGATTCTTTTATGATTTTCTTTCTTGGAATTCCAAACAAATCTGAAATTTAAAAAAAAAAAAAACATTCTATCCAACTTCTTGGAGTGAATCCAGATTTTAAAATCTTTGGTCTGTGTTTCAAATCACTTCAATGTAGGTGACTTCAAGTTTGGGCTTCCTCATAATCCACCTCTCCAGAAGAGTTATAGATGAAAATCTCTAGTAATAAAAATATATCCATATAAATATATAAAATGTGTGTGTGTGTGTGTGTGTGTGTGTGTGTGTGTATCCTCTATGGAAGCTATAGGGGCATGCTTTAAATATGTAAGAGATGGTAGCTGGGTCTGGAAGCCTTCAGTAGCAGTAGTAGAGCCTTATATCTTGGCCTAGATTCCTCATTTCATTTAACTCACTCAGCTTGGACTGGAAGAAAGCCATGTAGATAATGAGTTTCAGGACATTCTGAATAGTTAGTCCATTTGGGCCACTGCAGTTAAGAAAGTTGCAATTTTGTCCTGATCATTGTGCCTTCTGACTAAAACTGATTCAATGCCTTTTACATGCCAGCTCAGGTTTCTATGTAATTATTCTGACTTTGTGCCTTCCTTAGGGACCATCTGCAACCCATGTAGTGAGCCCAGACTGTCTCCTGCTTTCTCTTCCTCTTTGCATTTGGACAGTCAGTCATTTAATCATTTATAAGCTCCAAGTGGAGAAATGGAGTGGAAAATAATTGTCATTGATCAATTTTGAGGGACCTACAGAAGGATAAGTAATGAGGTCCCTTCCAAAGCATGATGGTCATCATAGAGTCACATAATACCTATGATGATCACCACAATGGTCCTAACAGCTTCTACCAACCTAAGCAGCCTTGAGAACTTAAACTGGATCTGGTAACCTGGGACAACATCTACTTCTCTTTACTGTCTCTCAGTGTTATAGGAAAAATATTCCATGAAACTACATGGCCATTGCCTTTTGTCTTCTATCCAAAGTACACACTATATTAAGCCAGGCCTGAGACCAAATCCAAACTTATGCAGAAAAAGAAATTATAAGTTCATGTCATTGAAAGTTTTGTGGGTAGTCTTTGTTTTTTATTGGTTGTTCAAAACATTACAAAGCTCTTGACATATCATATTTCATACATTAGATTCAAGTGGGTTATGAACTCCCATTTTTACCCCATATACAGATTGCAGAATCACATAGGTTACACCTCCACATTTTTACATAATGCCATATTAGTAACTGTTGTATTCTGCTACCTTTCCTATCCTCTACCATCCCCCCTCCCGTCCCCTCCCCTCCCATCTTCTCTGTCTACCCCATCTACTGTAATTCATTTCTCTCCCTGTTTTTTTCCCATTCCCCTCACAGCCTCTTATATGTAATTTTGTATAACAATGAGGGTCTCCTTCCATTTCCATGCAATTTCCCTTTTCTCTCCCTTTCCCTCCCACCTCATGTCTCTGTTTAATGTTAATCTTTTCCTCCTGCTCTTCCTCCCTGTTCTGTTCTTAGTTGCTCTCAATATATCAAAGAAGACATTTGGCATTTGTTTTTTAGGGATTGTCTAGCTTCACTTAGCATAATCTGCTCTAATGCCATCCATTTCCCTGCAAATTCCATGATTTTGCCATTTTTTAGTGCTGCGTAATACTCCATTGTGTATAAATGCCACATTTTTTTTTTTAAATTCATTCATCTATTGAAGGGCATCTGGGTTGGTTCCACAGTCTAGCTATTGTGAACTGTGCTGCTATGAACATCCATGTGGCAGTATCCCTGTAGTGTGCTCTTGGGTAGTCTTTGTTTCAGGCTTAGTAGAACAAGGTGTTTATCATGGATTGGGATTGACCTTTATCCCTCAGATATTTCCCCTGTGATGGGGCAATGAGCGTAGACAGATGACAACATCTAGCCGACTGATTTAGTTCAGAAGAAATAGAACAATCTTTACTGAAAGCTCTGAGAAGGATGTCCTGGGAAGGATGTCCATCGGCCCAACTTAGGGTACCATATGCATTCTTTTTCGGTGAGGGTGGTTTTATATTGTAGGGGAAGGTGACCAACTCATTCCAGTTTGCCTGGGATTCTTCCAGTTTTATAAATGAAGGCCGTATGTCCCAGGGAACCCCTCAGTTCCAGGCAAGCAAGGAAGGTTGGTTACCCCAGATAAGTCCAGTCTTACTTTTTTTTTTTTTTAATGAAAGATGAGTTCTCCACAGGAAAGAGTACTTTTGTTACAAGATAAAGAGATAAGAAGGGCTGAAGGAAAGGGGATATTCACTTTTCCCATGTCATTTCCCTCTGGTATAAATGGTAAAAATCACCCATCCTGCCCCCTTCCCTGCAGCCACACTGGGGCAGATTGTTTTCCAGATCAGGATGGGCCTAACTGAGTGGCACAGACTACCAACCCAGAAAGCTTCATCCCCAGAAAGCTCAACCAGGATCTGAGACTTCTCTTCAGGGTCCTTTGTACCTTCTTCAAGCCCTTAACTGATCCTACTTCCTGGCCTTGATCTGACTCTCCCCTCTATAACCCAGCAGCTTGCTCTCTGGCTTTCATTCCTGGGTTCACCCTGGTTTCTGGCTTTTGTGTCTCACCTCATAGTTGCTTTGATCTGTTAGGTTCTAGGACACCACTGCTGCTTCACACTTGCATCCGGCTGGATGTTCTCTCAGTAGGGTCTATCAACCATCTGCAGCTGAGGTTTGCCCAAGCTGCCCTGCTCATGCAGTTCACTACTGCCCCCACCAGGAGGAATTCAACATAGCTGTCCATCAGCATCCTTGCTAATTAGTACTCTTAGTCATAGATATTTTTTTGACTTCACACACATGTACCATGATAATTCTGTCAAGTAATATGATGGTGGTAACTAAAGTAGTAAGGTCAGAACTGACAACTTCTGAAGACTATTTTTTAAAAGTTCCGTTCTCTCATGTGAGCGCTCTCTCTCTCTCTCTCTCTCTCTCTCTCTCTCTCTCTCTCTTTCCTGTTATTGACACTCAATAAGAACAAACACATACGTGGTATTTTTCAGAATTTTAAAAACTAATCTCTACTTCTACAGCTTCAACAGTGAAGAAATATTTTCATATATTTTAAATTATATCCCAAACATTTCTGAATTTTACCCATGAATATAGTAAATATCATTTGCTTGTGCTTACATAAATAAAAGCTCTTTGGGTTCCTCAATAATTTTTAAGAGAATGAAGGAGACCAAGAAGTTGTTATAATCAAAAGATTTTAATGGTAAAATTCTGAATTAAAAACACCTAGTAAGTGTGATTTGATATTGTAAAAAACTGGGTAGATAGGGATATTCTACACATTTGGAAAGAAATGTGAATTAGCATTTTTTAAAAAAAACAATAAAATTGATATTTGAAACAGTTGCCAGTCATTCATTATAACTGTTCATCAAGGTTCTTCTCTCACAGTGTATACTTAAGTCCCTGTATTATGGCTGAAATAACACAATGTAGACTTAGCGACTCATGAAAGTAAAAACAACTGATGGAACAAAGTCTGTGACAAAATGAAACCCTATTTTAAAAGCCTTGAAGAAATGAGCTTTTATATTTCATTAAATGTAGCATCCAGTCGGAAAATTCTTAAGTGGATCCTAAATCTTGAGACATGCACAACAAGAATTGCAAATTATATAATCTCCATGGCTGAATAAGGGAAAAGCAAAAATTATAAGAATTAAAGAAATAAAGTGCCTCAGGGGTAAGAACAAATATCTACAACTGTAAGAACACAAAAATCTCACATGCAATTTATTTTATCTTCTCCATTCTCTGCTCCACAACTTAGAAGGTGCTAATACCTTCTCCAGTTTACTTTTCCCTTTGAACTCAATCAAGAGACTGCTGAAATAAGTCGAAATGGAAAACACAAAATGATTAAATTATCAAAAATAGTTTGATATGGGAAGGACTATTGTGATTTCTTTAAAATCATTTTTGTTCAGTTATCTTTTTAACTCAACCAACTTTGGTTGGTAAAAGGAAATCGGCAGTATTTCAGGGTCATTTCCTGGGTCACTGTCATGAGGAAGACGAATAATTGTTCTGTAATTTTAAATCTGAGACCTGAGGACAGAAGACAGATGGGACATCACCCAGTAGAGGAGAGAAGACGGAGGCTCAGAGGGACATGGTGAATCTTTCCCATTGATTTGATCATATGACATCTTACCTACTCTCATTGGTGGCTCTCTCCCCCTCTCTCAAACAAACCAAAGGACTCCCTGTCTACTAATTAATTCAATTCGTTTGGAATATTTTACTGTATCTTCTTAGATTATTGAAGTCATGCTAAGATGCCACATGGAAACCCACTTGTTTATCATTAGTCTCAAATCTCCACAAACTTACATAGTTGGAATGGGGACAATGATACTTTTTGTTGGGCTAGAAGTTAAGAATATTGATAGAGGAAAGGAGGAAGAGAGAACTTTGATTTCAACTTTTAGTATTTATTATCAGAGAGAAAGCAAACTAGCCTTGAACAAAAGCAGAAGGAGCAGCTTTGGGTTTTTTGCATTCGCTTCCACATATCAAAAAAAATCAGCCTATTAATTCCTGGTTATTTGCCTTAGATTCCATAGCTTTAAGGTAGCTAGCTGTACATTTGATTAGAAATATCAAAATCTGTTTATTCAACTACTCTGTCAAAAGTTATGTCTAAGAAATACAAAAGCAACAAAACATTGGCTCATGCCTTCTGGCTTTTTATAAATACTTAGGAAGAGAAAAGATACCTGACAAAATGGTTAAACTGCAGCAAAATGTGTCCAAAAGGGGGAAATAGAATCTACTAAACATTCAACACATTTTCTCTCCAGAAGAGAGCTCCACATTTAGAGAAACTCTCAATTCAGTAGGATAATATTTCTTGGACACATAACACCAATTAAATAACAGTATTTAAATGTGTACATGTATGAACACGAAATTGGAGAGCCTGGACAAAAACTGTCATGTGAGATGACCTGGTTATAAACCAAGATTGTAGGAACCTTCCTACAGTGGCAGAAATCTCTCTGACGGTTAACTAAGCATCGCCCAGTCCTGAAGTCATGCAGAATCCTGTATCTCCTGAGACATTAAATGATAGTAGATTTGCCCACAAACTAACAAATGCCTAGGTTAATTCTATTAAAGTAGGTTTAGCTTAGAATTGTGTTGTTTAACTCTGAAATGGTAATTGGTATGTTTAAGAATATTTGGGGTTACAGGCTAGGCACCTGACAATAACCATATATTTTGATTATATGTTGATTTGAAAATATTATTAAAATCAATTTCACTTGTTTCTTTTTACTTTGGTCTATGGAACATTTAAAATTATCTCTATGGTCCACATTTCCTTCCTATTGAACAATGCTTATTTAGAATATGCACAAACCTTTAAATTTGGAGATTATTAATCTTCACTGAAGATCAAAAAAGATAAAGAAAACAGACTATAACATTTTAGATTTATGTCAGGCATAGGATGAATATATGCCAATAGGAACCTTTAAAATGAGAATGGAAGATTAATATATCTTTCAAATAAAGAGATCTCAGATAAGTTGAAATGTGATTTTATTTCAAGACAAAAAGTGAATTATACAAACACTCATGGTCTCTGAAGCACACTGATTTAAAACCTTTCATAACTTTGATACAAAAACCTCTGTAAGTAAAATCTTCAAAAATATATAAATATATGTACAAGTGCAAAGACATGCGAGACATTCAAATTACATATGTGCATGTTAGCTTTTATTTTACATTATATATGTATGTGTTAGATTTTATTATATGTTGCTAATGCTTTCAACAGCATGAGTGGATTTTTAATTTTTGATGTCATGGGTCTAAAGTTAGTTGCAATTTAGTGCTGTGCTTGATGTTCATCTTGTATTTACGTAGTTAAATTCTGCTTCTCAGAAGCAGAATTTGGGGAAAGCTTAACTTTCCCCAGAGGAAAAAGGAGAAAAGAGTTCTTTATTCTAACTAATGGAATATTTGGGGGTTGCTTTTTTTCTTTCTTTCTTTTTTTTTTTTTTTTTTTTTTTTTTTTGAGCATCAATGGTGGGTTTGCAGGCTGGCTCATGTAGTGATCATTCTGTCATAGCTAGCACAATGTGACTGGGCACACCCAGCACTTGGCTCAGAGCTGTGTTTAATAACAGTGCAGCATCTCCTTCCTAAGGCTTTTTGTCAAGTGCATAGGTATATGCATTAGCCATGGTGTATAGAGCAAGTATTTCTAGGGAGACTAGTTCTAATTTCTAAAGATACTGTGATCTATGTGCTAAGAGGTAGATGTGTAGTAACAGTACAGAAAGCTTAACTTTCCCCAAAGGGAAAAGGAGAGGAGAAAAGAGTTCTTTATTCTAACTAATGGAATATTTGGGGGTTGCTTTTTCTTTCTTTTTTTTTGAGCATCAATGTACATTCAAAATTTCAACATTTGAATTATACAAAAATCAAATTTAACCCAAATTGCAGTCAGCCTTAAAGATTCAAGCTTAAAGTAACTGGAAACAAGACACAAAGTATTTTTATAGACATGAAAACATCAGTTTTATTACTGAAAGATCATTGGGAAAGTATGACTATAAATCTATGGAGAAAGGAGCTCTAACATTCTGTATTCCCGTCATACCTTATGACAACTCACAGGAGGGAAAATTTGGATCTGTGCAGGAGATTCACTTAGGAAAAATTGCTGCCTCCAACTTGTCTGGCACATAACAGATGAAAATAGGAGTGAATTCCAACATTTTCAGTCATGTAGTAAATTAGCTTCTTCACCAAATCAAAATACCTGGGTCAGTGAGGTACCACATTTATTGTTAACTTTCAAATACTTTATTGTAAAATTATTTTATTGTTAAAAATGCCACCCCATTTGAATCAAATGTATGATATGTCAAGATCATTGTAATGTTTTGAGCAACTAATAAAAAAAATTTTAAAAATGCTACAGATGGAAAATAAATGAAGATGAATATATAAAGCAAGGTAGGACTGTTTTAGGATTCTGAGGAATAAAACTCACTCTACACACTGTGATGTAGGGTCACTAGAGTAGACATCTACTGTGTTTCCCTTTTCAGCATTCTATATTTCTGGTAGGAACACCTTAATTTCCCTTCATGGAATCTACCATCTTCCTCTACTGTCAGAGGGCCATCTCTTACAGTAAATGAGATTCTGATGGGCCTGACCCCACCTTAGCCCAAGCCAATTGGAGCATTCTGTGGAGACCCAGACCCAAATTAAACCCTTTATCCTGAACCCTAGAACGTGAGTTGATGCTCCTGGAAAAAAATCACCCTACTTTCATCAGTGCCTGTAAGTTAGAAGAAAGCAAGCCTGGACAGCCTGGAGATAACTCTCTCCAAAGGGAAACCAATGAAAATAGACCAATATAATGGAGACACCAAGTCCTCACATTTTGTTTGAATGAATGTTGAATATGCAGCTTTGCCTAAAGTCTACTCCTGGGCATTGACCTGTTGCTTATGAAATTCAAATGTTTCTTTTTTAAAAAAATCTTTTCTTAAAACTTTTCAAGTTTATTTTTCTTTATTTAACATTAAAATTTTTCCCAGTTAATAAATAAACTCACTGATACACACATAAAAATATCATTCCCTCCAATTTGTTATATAGGCTAAAATTATACCACAGATGTAACCTTCTTCTAGAAGTACCATGCTGTCAATTAGAGCACCTTAGTGTTCAGCAACTTACTAGTTTGGGAAGAAAAAAAATGTGGAAAATTCGTATTTTATCAAAGAAACT
This sequence comes from Callospermophilus lateralis, assembly GCF_048772815.1. Classification (NCBI taxonomy): domain Eukaryota; kingdom Metazoa; phylum Chordata; class Mammalia; order Rodentia; family Sciuridae; genus Callospermophilus; species Callospermophilus lateralis. Next base: position 70,765,957 of record NC_135307.1, on the reverse strand, counting down.
TGCATTTTTCTAAGGAAAATAAAAAGATAAATCTTTTTTTAATGCAATCTTTTTTTATTGTTGGTTGTTCAAAACATTACATAGTTCTTGATATATTTCACACTTTGATTCAAGTGGGTTATGAACTCCCACTTTTACCCCGTATACAGATTGCAGAATCACATCAGTTACACTTCCATTGATTTATATATTGCCATACTAGTGTCTGTTGTATTCTGCTGCCTTTCCTATCCTTTACTATCCCCCCTCCCCTCCCCTCCCCTCTTCTCTCTCTACCCCCTCTACTGTAATTCATTTCTCCCCTTTGTATTATTTTTCCCTTTCCCCTCGCTTCCTCTTGTATGTAATTTTGTATAACCCTGAGGGTCTCCTTCCATTTCCATGCAATTTCCCTTCTCTCTCCCTTTCCCTCCCACCTCTCATCCCTGTTTAATGTTAATCTTCTTTTCATGTTCTTCATCCCTACTCTGTTCTTAGTTACTCTCCTTATATCAAAGAAGACAATTGGCATTTGTTTTTTAGGGGTTGGCTGGCTTCACTTAGCATAATCTGCTCTAATGCCATCCATTTCCCTCCAAATTCTATGATTTTGTCATTTCTTAATGCAGAGTAATACTCCATTGTGTATAAATGCCACATTTTTTTTATCCATTCGTCTATTGAAGGGCATCTAGGTTGGTTCCACAGTCTTGCTATTGTGAATTGTGCTGCTATGAACATCGATGTAGCAGTGTCCCTATAGCATGCTCTTTTTAGGTCTTTAGGGAATAGACCGAGAAGGGGAATAGCTGGGTCAAATGGTGGTTCCATTCCCAGCTTTCCAAGAAATCTCCATACTGCTTTCCAGATTGGCTGCACCAATTTGCAGTCCCACCAACAATGAACAAGTGTACCCTTTCCCCCACATCCTCGCCAGCACTTGTTGTTGTTTGACTTCATAATGGCTGCCAATCTTACTGGAGTGAGATGGTATCTTAGGGTGGTTTTGATTTGCATTTCTCTGACTGCTAGAGATGGTGAACAATAAAAAGATAAATTTATTTCTTCCTTTTTGAATCAGCTTCTGGTTAAACGTTGATAATTAGCAAGGATATCTCAAAGAGGATTCATAACTAAAAGCATCTGGGGAATATTTTACAACATAAATTTATAAAGCCCCATTTAGTATAATGAATGATATTCTTTGAGATAATATTCTTAGGATCTTAAAGTTCTGAAAGTTGCAATTGGCTTTATATTATTTATTTTATTTATACATATTTGGTTAGTTCTTATTAGTTATATATTTTAGTATAAAGAATTTTGACATAATATATATATATATATATATATATATATATATATATATATATATATATATATGAAGTGTACTTCTCATTTTTCTGGTTGTACATGATGTAGAATTACATTGGTCATGTAATCATACATGTACAGTAGGATAATAATGTCTGATTCTACCATCTTTTCTATTCCAATTTCCCTTCCCTTCACTTCATTCCCACTTATCTAATCCAAATTACTTCTTTTTTTCCCTACCCACCTCCTTATTGTGAGTTAGCACCCACATATCAGCAAAAACATTTGGCCTTTGGTTTTCTGAGATTGGCTTGTTTCACTTTCCAGTATTCTCCAGTTCCATCCATTTACCAGTAAATGTCATCATTTCATTCTTCTTTATAGCTATTCCATTGTGTGTATATATTGCAATTTCTTTATACATTTGTCTGTTGAAGGGCACCTATGCTGGTTCCGTAGTTCAGCTATTGTGACTTGAGCTACTATAAAAATTGATGTGGCTGCGTCACTATAGTATGGTAACTTTAAGTCCTTGGGGTATATACCAAGGAGGGGGATAACTGTGTCAGACGGTGGTTCCATTTCAAGTTTTCTGAGGAATCTCAATATTGCTTTCCATAAGTGGTTGCACCAGTTTACAGTCCCACCAGCAATGTATGAGTGTACCTCTTTCCCCACACTCTTGCCAACATTTGTTGTTGCTTACATTCTTGATAATAGCCATTTGACTGGAATGAGATGGAATCTCAGTTTAGTTTTAATTTGCATTTCTCTAATTGCTAGAGATGTTGAACATTTTATCATGTATTTGTTGACCAATAGTATTTCTTCTTCTGTGAAGTGTCTGTTCAGTTCCTTTGATCATTTACTGATTGATTATTATCCTGGAGATTAATGCTCTATCTCAAGTACAGGTGGCAAAGATTTTCTCCCATTCTGTAAGCTCTTTCTCTTCATGTCTGTGAGTGTTTCCTTTGCTGTGAAGAAGCTTTTTCATTTGATACAATCCCATTTATTGATTCTTGATTTTTACTTCTTGTGCTTTAGAAGTCTTGTTGAGGAAATTGGTTCCTAAGCTGACTTGATAGAGATTTGCACCTACTTTTTCTTCTAGTAGGCACAGGCTCTCGGGTCTAATGCCTAGGTCCTTGACCTACTTTGAGTTGCCTTTTGCACAGGGTGAGAGATAGGGATTTAATTTCATTTTATTAAATATGTATTTCCAGTTTCCCCAGCACCATTTGTTAAAGAGGCTCTCTTTTCTCCAATGTATATTTATGGTGCCTTCGTCTAGTATGAGAGTACTGTGTTTACATGTGCTTATATCCTGTACCATTGGTTTTCACGTCTGTTTTGGTGCCAATACCATCCTGCTTTTGTTATTATAGCTCTGCAGAACAATTTAAGATCTGATATTGTGATGCCTCCTGCTTCACTTTTCTTGCTGAGGATTGCTTTGGCTATTCTTGGTCTCTTATATTTTCCAAATAAATTTCATGCTTTTTCTATGTCTATGAAGAACATCATCAGAATCTTAATAGGAATTGCATTAAATCTGCATAGCACTTTTGATAGTTTTGGCCATTTTGACAATGTTAATTCCGCCTCTCTAAGAACATGGGAGATCTTTCCATTTTCTGGTCTTCTTCAATTTCTTTCTTTAGTTTTCTGTAGTTTCATTGTAGAGGTCTTTCACTTCTTTTGTTAGATTGAATCTCAAATAGTCTTTGAGGCTATTGTGAATGGGATAGTTTCCCTAATTTCTCTTTAGTAGTTTCATCACTGTTATATAGGAACACAATTAATTTATGGGTGTTAATTTTATATGCTGCTACTTTACTGAATCAATTTATGAGTTCTAGAGGTATTCTGGTGGAATTTTTGGGGGGTCTTCTAATATAAAATCATATCATCAGTAAATAGGGAGAGCTTGAATTCTTTTCCTGATCATATCCCTTTAACTTTTTTCTTCTAATTATTCTGTCTAGAGTTTCAAGGACAATGTTGAATAAAAGGGATGAAAGAGAGAATCCCTGTCTTGTTTCAGTTTTAACAAGGAATGCTTTCAAATTTTCTTCATTTATAATGATGTTGGCCTTTGGTTTAACATATATAACTTTTACAAGGTTGAGGTATATTCTTATTAGGCCTAATTTTTCTAGTGTTTTGAACATGAAGGGGTACTGTATTTTGTCAAATGCTTTTTCTGCATATATTGAGATAATCATATGATTCTTATCTTGAAGTCTATTGATATGATGAATTACATTTATTGATTTCCATATATTGAACCAACCTTGCATCCCTGGGATGAACCCCTCTTGATCATGGTGTACTATCTTTTTAATATGTTTTTGTACGCAATTTGCCAGAATTTTATTGAGAATTTTTGTGTTTATGTTCATCTGGGTCATTGGTCTGAAGTTTTCTTTCCTTGATGTGTCTGGTTTTGGTATCAGGGTGATATTAGCTTCATAGAATGAGTTTGGAAGGATTCCCTCCTTTTCTATTTCATAATTTATTTTTTTTGGGGGGGGTGCTGGGGATCAAACCCAGGGCCTTGTGCATGCAAGGCAAGCACTCTACCAACTGAGCTAGATCCCCAGCCCCTTATGGAATAATTTTAGGAGTATTGATGTTAATTCTTCTTTGAAGGTCTTGTAGAAATTGGCTGAGACTCTATGTGGTTCTTTGGCTTTCCTTGGTTAGTAGGTTTTTGATGGTGTCTTCTATTTCATTGCTTGAAATTGATGTGTTTAAATAGTGTATGTCCTCCTGATTCAGTTTGGGTAGGTCATATGTCTCTAGAAATTTGTCAATATCTTCAAGATTTTCTATTTTATTAGAGTATAAATTTTCAATATTATCTGATTATCATCTGTATTTCAGTAGTTTCCATCATGATATTTCCTTTTTCATCATGAATATTAGTAATTTGAATTTTCTTTCTCTTTCTCTTCATTAGTGTTGCTAAGGGTTTATCAATTTTATTTATTTTTTCAAACAACCAACTTTTTGTTTTCTCAATATTTTGAATTGTTTCTTTTGTTTCAATTTCCTTTATTTCAGCTCTGATTTTAATTATTTCCTGTCTTCTATTTCTTTTGGTGTTGATTTGTTGTTCTTTTTCTTGGACTTAGAGATACAATGTTAGGTTATTTATTTTGGTATTTTCTATTCTTTTAACTAATGAGCTCAATGTAATGTATTTTCCTCTTAGAACTGCCTTCATAATCTCTCAGAGATTTTTATATGTTGTGTCACTATTCTCATTTACTTCTGTTTTTTTTTATTTCATCCCTGATTTCTTCTTCTATCCATTGGTCATTTGATAGTGTATTATTTAGTCTCCAAGTGTTAGAGTAGCTTCTATTTTTTATTTCCTTACTGATTTCTAATTCATTCCAGTATGATCTGATAGACTGCATAAGTTATTATCTCTACTTTTTTTTGTATTTGCTAGAGTTGCTTTTTGGCCTAAGATATGGTCTATTTTAGAGAAGAATGTGTACACCACTTAGAAGAAAGTGTATTCAGTATTGATGGATGAAATATTCTTTATAAGTCTGTTAAGTATAAATTTTTGTTTGTATTATTTAGTTCTATAGTTTCTTTATTTTTTGTTTGGAGGATCTCTTCAGTGGTCAGAGAGGTGTTGTAGTCTATTTGATTTTTGAAATAGAGAATTTTTTGTTGGATTTATGTAAACGCTCCATTGTTTGTGACACAAATATTTACAATTGTTATGTCTTGTTGATGTAAAATTCCTGTCCCTTCTGATTAACTTTGGCTTGAAATCCACTTTTTCTGATATCATAGAAATTATTTACAAAATCCATGTGAATGATACGTTTTTTTCCCCATCCTTTCACCTTTAGTCTGTGGATGTCTTTACCTATGAGGTTAGTCTCTTGGTGACAGAAATTTGTTGGGTCTTGTTTTGAATCCAATCTGCCAGTCTATGTCTTTTAATTGATGAATTTATGCCATTTACTTTTAAGGTTATTACTGAGATATGATTTGTATTCACAGTCATTTTGGTTTATTTCTGGTTTTTAATTTGAATTAGTATCTCTTTTGACTATTCCTTTATTTGGTCCCTTTGCTGGTTTTCACTTTTTTTTCATTTCATATTCATGGAATATTTTGCCGAGAATGTCCTGTAGTGCAGGTTTCTAATTGTTAAATCTTTTAACTTTTGCTAATCATGGAATTTCTTTATTTCATGTTCAAATCTGAAGCCTAATTTGCTGTGTATAATGTCACCCATGGCTTGCATGGGGAGGGAATAGATAACCCTCAGAGATGTGGGCTGACTATAAATAAAAGGCTGAAAAGTAATATCAAGAAATAAAGCAAAAGATAGAGAAAATATTTATATGGAAAGCAGGGGATTTACAGGTGGAAAAGACCTGATGGGTCTGATTCCAATAAATGGGAAAAGCCCATGAATGTTTTATTTATAGTGAGTGAAACATGCCAAAGGAATTTAAGGTACATAAGTGTTCTTCAAAGTAATAAGAAGGCAGAGGCTATGGGGAAGCTGGCCTGATTGGGGACTTATCACTCCAGCAATAATTCTTCCTCCAGGCAGCTGGAGCCTCAAGGCTGGGTGGGGCACTGGTATCTCTTTCTACCTCCAGGGAGTTGCCTTTGAACCAAGGGCTGCCTGAGCCAATGAATTCTTCAGTATCACAGAATTCTCTTTGAGCAGAACATTTGCCAAGGAAACAAAGCAGTCTCAGATTGGTGAGATTACACTGAGAGTTCTCCAAGGGGCACACCTCTGCTTAGAGATGTCTTAGACACACCCACAGTACATTCACGGCTTCCCACAGTATAGGATTCTTGGTTGGCATCCATTTTTTTTCAGAGTTTGGTATACATTGTTCCAAGACCTCCTAGCTTTGAGGATCTGGGTTGAGAAATCAGCTGACATCCAAGTTGGTTTTCCTCTAAATGTAATCTCACATTTTTCTTTGGCAGCCTTTAAAATTTTATCCTTATTCTATATGTTAGGTATTTTCATCATAATGTACCTTGGTGTGGGTCTATTGTGATTTTGTATATTTGGGGTCCTGTAAGCCTTCTGTGTTTGATTTTCTTTTTCATTTATTTAGATTTGGGAAATTTTCTCATATTTCATTGAAAAGATTGTGCATTCCTTTGGTTTGTATCTCCATACCTTCATCTATCCTAATGAATCTTAAATTTGCTCTTTTCATGTTAACCCATATTTCTTGAAAGTTCTATTCATGGTCTGTTAACATCTTTTGTCCATGGCCATCTTATTTTCTAGATTATATATTTTATCTTCATTGACTGAAACTATCTTCCAAATGGTCTAATCTGTTGGTCATGCTTTCCATTGAAATTTTAATTTGGTTTATTGATTCCTTAATATTAAGGATTTCTGCTTGATTTTTTAAAAATCTATGTTTCTTTATTTCACTCCTCACATTGTCCTTTACCTTGCAGATAAGTTTAAATATGTACATTCTAAACTTCTTCTCTGACATTTCTTCCACTGTCGTATCAATGGATTCTATTATTGGAGCATCTTGGTTTGTTTGTAGTGATTTGTTTCCTTGTTTTTTCATGTTGTTTGTGTGTCTGCCCATCTAGCAGTCTGAAGGTGAGGCAGTACAGTTTCTACCTTGTAGACTTATTATATATTACTGAAGTTTTATAGAGCCTTGCTGTTAAGGGGGAGACAAATAATAACAGCAATCAATGCAAACAATGTATAGCCTTAAGCCAAATAGCTCCTACTAAGACATCTACAATTTGTCTCAATAAACAGAAATGATATGTTCAGTTATTTCCTACAATAAAAATGTAAGTTTGAAAAAGGGTTTATAATTTCAAGTGGTGTAAAGAGAGAACACAAGTGTTGTAGGATGCGATGTTTATGAGGAAGGGTGAATAAAGATAGAAGTAAAAAATTAAAGAAAGAATGAAAGGGAATTATAGAGATTGGCTATTATTGGGAGAAAAGGGAGAAAGAGAATCAAGGGAAACAGATGAGAGAAATATATATATATATATATATATATATATCTCATTTTTAAAAATTAAAAAAATAGAAAAAATGAAATAATACAAAACAAAACCAGAATATACTAATCAGACATCCTAGTCTTCAAAATGCTGATGTATGAAAAATAATTGGTTTCAAAAATGGTAAAAATGTGAGAGAGAAAAAGAAAAAAGTTCTTGATGAAGAATTGAACAATTGTTACCATTGGAGTTCAAAAGCTTCCCTTTTCAGCAGTTATGTGGGGTTGCCTGGAGTATGATGTTTGCTCCACCCTCGGATGAGGTTTCTAGGGTGAGAGGGTTAATTCTCGGGGTGGAATTCCTGGAGGCTGGATTTAGGCTTAGATATACTCCAGTCTCCTCCTTAAATGCCAACTTGTCTGGAGATTTTAAATCAGTGTACCTCCAGGGCCCACCAATTGTCAGTCCACACTGGAAGATTACACCCCGGGAATCTTCTTTGGCTTCCAGTCATGTGGCATAGGAGCCTGTTTTTAACTCACTATGTAGCCTGAAGACCATGATTCCTGGTCTCTGATTCAGTCTTCAAAGTCAATCTCTCCCACCCCCTGTCCTTTTGAATTCTCAGTCAGGCACTTCTCTCCTGGCCAGTACTGCAAGCTGCCAAATCAGAAGCGCAGGGGGAAGCCAGGTGGGTTTCCATGATGAGTATTCCCCTGTGTAAACCTCTTTCCATGCTTGATTTTTCTTCTGGTCACTTAGGCACATTCTCTGTCACACAGTGTGGGTTTGCCTGGTTTCTTTTTTGAGCCAGGATTGGGTCTGCCAGAATCTGGCTCCCCCAGCTTCCAGCCCCACATCACAGCTGCAAAAGGTTTCTTTCTGCTGTCTTCCACATTCTTCCAGGATAGATGATGGCTTCTTTCCTGTACAAGGATATTGTGCAATGCACCTTACTGCTTAGTTGGGCAATGACTCTGATCTCTAAACCCTCTGTACTCTGATACATCTCAGTCTTCCTGAGAATGAAGGTTTCTTTAATTCCCTTATTGCTTTACTGCATTTTCAGAAGGACCATTCTAGCTTGTGCCTCCAGCTGCTGCCATGGCTGGGGCCCTGGAAATTTCTTCTTTATTTTATTATATTCAGTCTCCTTAGTCTCTGATCTGTTTTGAGTGCCCACTGTAAAAGCACCCCACACACAATTTTTGTTCTTTTACCCACCTTGCTGAAAAGCTATCTGTTTTCTTGGTTTCACAGCATCAAGCCACCAGGGAAGCAACCTCTCTATTTTGCCATCTTCCTCCACATCACAATTGATTTTAATAATCATGTTTACAAACTGTTGGTCTAGATGGTGGTGGTGGTAATTCACATTGATAGTATTCAGTCAATCATTTATTCATTAAGGTATTATTTATAGGTTTCTGTTTTGCTAAGGGATGAATGATATATAGCCCCGCTTCATAAAGAGCCACAACTTGACCCCATGGACTCTAAAGAAGCATGAACCACGGTCTGGATGGGAAAGTTGGAAGGGAAAAAGGCTCACTTTGCTGGGATATTGAGACAGGGTTCTGAAAAAGAAGGAACAGTTGAAAAGAAGTTTTAGGAATATACATCAAGAAAGGGTAAAGAACATTGAGACTTAGGAACTAGTGGATGTGGATATAAAAATGAAATGTAAGGACTTGGAATATTCTGAAAATGATGAGTTTGATGTGAGTATAATATGAGGAATTCCTGCAAAATGGGGTGAGGAGATGAGGAAAGCAAGAGAGGTGATTAGGCTTATAATTTTGTGAAATACTAAAATGTGAGATATGTTCTTGTGTTCTTCCACTTGTATGTGTATCAATCCTAACTTACCCTTTAACTTTTTTCAAGAAGTCACGTTCCTGACAGACTTAAATCACAGGTCAATCATTATTGAATTTCTGAACATACCATCAACCTTTCCATCTCTCTTTCACTGTATTATGCTCATTTTGTTAAACCACACTTTTGTTAAACCCAACTCTCCAGTCCTCTATGCTAGCACATACACAGCTGAATGTCAATGGAGAAATTCACAGCCATACTGCCTTGCCCCACCTTATACTGCTGATCACTGTGTGCTGGCACACAGAACTGCTTCCTGTCAATCATACTCTATTGACCTAGTCCACTCACTCTCCCATTCTCCTGAACCATTAAATCATAATTTTACCTCTCTCTTTCGTCAAATCTCCAACTCCTCCTGCGTCCTTACTCTGCTTTCTTGGCTTTCCTGAAGAAAACTGAAGCCAAGAGAAAAGGATTTCCACATATCACCACCATATATACCTGCCTAAAGAGTCCAGTGTGGCAAACCCTATAGTTCAGGTATCATCTTTGGCCTCAATTGCACCACCTAATGGTTTTCCCATACAAGGTATTCTTGCATTTTCAGAAACCCAAATGGGCCCTCAGTTAGTCAACAATGGCTACCTTCTCTATTTCCCCTGGGACAGGGCCACAGCTCATGCAGGGCGACCTGAACACTGTACAAGGGCACTGATAGAGGTGGACTACATACACCATGTCTCCATGCACACTAATTTTGTCTTCCAGGAGAGAAGTTCTCTCTTTTTTTTTTTTTTTTTTTGCTCAAAAATTATTTCCTTAAGTTGTACCTTCCCAGAAGAAATAGTTTTTCTAATTTCCACAAAAGTACTTATAGGTTACTTTGAGCAAGTTACTTTTCCCTTCCTAAAAGTGCCTTTAATAATTTATTAGGGTTCCTATTACAAATTACCACAAACTAGGCAGCTTAAGACTGCAGAAATTTATTCTTTCACAATTCTAGAATCCAGAAATCCAAAACAGGGTATTGGATAAGTTATGGTCCCTCTGGTGGCTCTCAGGAAGAATCCTTTGCCTCCTCCTATATTCTGAAAGTGGTTGGCAATCTTTGGTGTTCTGTGGTATGTAGCTACACCAATAAAATCTCTGCCTTTTGTCTTTACATGGCTTTCTTCCCTCTGTTGTGTCCGTGTTCTCACATGGCTTTTCTATATGGACACCAGTTCTTGAATTTAGGGCCTATCCTAATCTAGTATCACCTCATCCTAATGAATTTTATATTTAAATACTTTATTTACAAATAAGGCAACATTCTAAGGTTTCAGATGGGCATAAATTTTGGTGGAGACACTATTCAACTTGTCCAGAATATAATTGCCTTTTGGGGAAACATCTACTCCCTTTCTGTGCCCCCCACACAAACATACACTGTTCTGGGTCCTTCCACCAGATATTCCTTCTTCTTCATCCAGCATGATCAAGCATGTGACCTAATCTCAGCCAATCAATTTTATTTTCAATCACCTTGAATCTGGAAGCTAGTAATACATGGTTGGTTGAGAGAAAAAAATGGAATCAATATAATTTCCCTCAATAGAATGAAAGCTCAAGAAGGAGAAGATTTTTGTTTACTACTGTATGCTCATAATCTTATAATCTAAAATAATAAGTGACAAGTATTTGTTGAGTAGAGGGACAGAGTACATAGGAAACTGTCTGAATGCAAGCCCTTTGAATCTTCAGCCATAAATAGTACTAATACTCATAAACCATAGGGCTAGATCATAGGGATAGTCTGTTTCTGTAAAAGTTCAAAAAGTAAATATAAGTTTTGCAGGCAATACTATCTCCATTTTGTAATTACTCAACTCTGCCATTTTAATGGACAAATTAAAATTTGACTGTATTCTAATAAAAACTTATATTACAAAAACAGGTGGCAGGCTGGATTGGCTCAAAGGCCATTATTTGCCAACTCCTGCTCTAGACAAATAGGATTATTTACACTTCTCTCCTCTAATCCTTATCTTTCCTCCCCTAAAACTCAGTCATCAGAACCTCACTGAAAATGTCACCTTTTCCTGGCAAAAGTGTACAGAAGCTGCATCTACACTGAAAATAAAATTTGGTGTTTGCTGAATAAATGAGTTAGTTCACAATATCTTTGGGCCTCCAAAAATACAAAGTCTTACTAGGGCAATAGCCAGAGGAGAGGTATACAGCACCAACTTGTAAAAGCTATGTCATGGACTGTGTTTTGCAAAGCCATGGGAGCTGGATCACCCAGAGTTTTGGAGGACTAACTCTTATCCCTATGTGTCCAGAAGGCAGGGTACTGAGTCAAAGATTATTCTTGAGCTTGAAAATTTAAGTATTTTCCCGTTGAGCTTAACACATATTACCTTTTTCTTGTTTCTTATTTTTCCCTTTCAGAATGAGAATGTCTATCCTGTAACTTTTGTTTTGCTTGGATGATTTCTCAGGTTTACAGCCTAAGTGGAATTTGTCTTAAGATTAATCATGCCTTGAGTATCACTTATGTCTAACTTTGTTGCTAATTAGATGTGACTCTTATTTGAGCTGATGCTGGACTAAGTTAAGATTTGGGGGGTTATTGGAGTGGAATGACAGTATTCTGCATTTGAGAATGCTATGAACTAGGGAGAGTCAGGTGTGGAATGCACTGGTCTGAATGTCTGTTCTTCCTAAAGTTTTTATGTTGGAACTCTAACCTCCAACATGCTTAGAAGGTAGACACTTTGGGAGTGGATAAGATCATGAAGGCAAAACACTGAAGAGTGGGATTAGTGCTCTCATAAAGGAGGTCCAAGGGAGCTCAGTCACCCCTTCCACAGGGTGAGGATACAGAAAGAAATCAGTACTCCTCCATCTTCCTGAGAGGAACTTCCCCAACATGAAAACATCATCAAGTATTTGAGTTTTATAAATGCCAATCTTCATATTGCATTTAGTTTGCTTAAAGTGGAGAAAACAGAATGCTCTAGAGAAAAAAAGAGTCGTCTGCTACTTCTTGCTTACCTAAAGAAAATGGTCAGAAAAGCTGCTGTGGACATTTCAGAGGTCCAAAACAACAAACTGATCAAAATATGACATAGTTTATATAAAACTTATTTGATAAGCATACATTTGACCAATCTTTCCTTAACACTTGCTATGACAGCTACTAAGCTAGATGCTGGAAATGCAAGGGTGAATGAGGGTAGGTGGTTCCTACCCTCAAAGAGGGCAAGGTCTAGTAGTAGAGACAGGCATTATGCAAATATTTAGCAAAGATGAGGGTAAAAGAAATACAATATTTTTTTAAATCCATGGTACAAGAGAAACTTATCCCCCTCCTCTCTTTCTTTCAAAACACTTTCCTTAGAAAATATGCAATTGTAAATTTTCTGTCCCATCAATATGTAAATATTTTTAAAGTTTCTCAGCAGCTTTACAACACAGGAATAATTTTAAAACAAATTTTTTTTGTAGTTGAATATAGACAAAATGCCTTTATTTTTGTACCATGCTATGGATCAAACCCAGTGCCTTATGCATGCTAGGCAAATGCTCTGCCAAAACTTTTGAGGACTTGGGAGTCTCTTTGAAATGTATCATCAAGAAAATGGCACCCCTCCCAGTTTCTGTGGGACAGTAGGACCCTAACTTGCAGGTGTCTGGTTCCTAAACTGTCTCTGGTCATGAAGATATAAGGTGTTTCTTTTCCTTTGGATAAAACCATTTCTCTAACATGTATGGTCACCCCCAATTAGTAGGATGAACTTAATGCTCATCCTAAAGGTATAACAATGGTACCGGTGAAGTTCTGTTACTTGAGGACTAGTTATTGTTTATTTTGAGAACATGTGTGCCATGGGTTGTATTTGCTTGGCTACATAAAAACCCAAGTTTTCTTTCTGTCCTTGCAATCTCCTTGGGACCTTGCCTGTGGTACATATCATGATCTAGTTTTATGCTCATTCAATAATAGAATTGTTTTATTTTACTTCTACCTATTTTCTGTGTAGACAGGAGATTTTATTTTCAATTATACTTCCCCAACAAGGCAAACAAGAATTCTCAAGTACTGTTGTTAGGAGGGAAATCCCAGATAGCCCTTCTGGAAAGTTATCAGATGGTACTTAGTGAAGTCAAGTATGTTTGTTTGGCCAATAATTCCATTCCTATTATACATTCTAGAGAAACTGTCCTTAATAATTACAAGGCTGTTGAGTGTTGTTTAGTCAACCTAAGTGCCCATCTCTAGAGAAACACCAAAAAAAGACAAAATATGGTTGGTGTACATTAGGCAATATTGTGCAGAATATAAAAACAATGAATTGGACATACATATATAAAAAGAACAGATCTTAAAATAGCATGGGATAAAAAAGAATAAGAATAAAAGCTATATCATGATACCAGTTATGTAAATTAAAAATATACACAGAACCACTGTTTGATTTTTAACTGTAAAGGTATAACTAAAGGTTTATAAGGAACATTAGATTGGGAGTAGGGTATAGGGAAAAACTGGAGATAAAGTAAGAGGAGGGCCTTATATGGTACTAGGATGATAATGTGCTTGGCCCTGAAGAATACAATCAATTCTTTAAGCCTCAGGTATAAATTTCTTCCACACAAGATATGATCATCTCTCTAGTGAATTAAGACTAGTAAGCCTACTTAAATTGACTGTCCCTCAATGTGCTGCCTTGGGACTAAATACAAATATATCTGGGATATTAAAATAAGGTTAAATTGTATGATACAAAGGAAGTAGCTTTTAACAGTTTGGTACTTAAAAGTACCTTTTAAGAAAATCTTGTCTATTGATTATATACCAACAAACCTTGGAGGAAGACTTACATTTTTTGATAGAATCATTAGAAATATCATTCAGTGGCCTGTTTAAGTGTGTTTCAGAATGACTCCTAACTTTTAAATGGTACTTAGTATATTCATTTCATTGGATCTTTATATTCATTGCTAGTCATTAACAGAAGGGCCTCTGTTGATGTCTTAATAAGCACCATAAAATTATTTCTTCCACTGTCAAAGTAAATACTGAATTGTGCTTCATTTGTGATTTTTCATAATACATTAAATTCAAATGTGAGATGGGGCAAATTCTTACAGATAATTTAATATTATATTTAGGTAGAAAGTACTCACATAAACATCAAAAATCTACAATAATGTAAAAATCAAATTAGCTAAAAATTTTCCAGACTTCTGTATCTTCAGACTTTTGGTTCTCTGGAATTAAATGTAAGGGATTACAAAGCAGAATTTTAATTAGATATCTCCACAGTTCTCTAACACTATTAATAGTTTTTTTTTTTTCATTTTGAGAAATGAATTTAACAACCAATTCATAATTTGTAAGCACACACAATAATAGTACGTTTTTACACTGTGATGTGGATACTGTTACAGAGAGCACACAAGTGGTTCCTGCCATTGGGCTCACAACACTGGTAAATGTGTGGTCTATGGAGAAATCCCTAATAATGCTGTCTGTCAAAAAATACGTTTTGAATGCCCCCCCAAAACCACAACTAATCCATAAAGTTTTTTTTGACATATCATATTTCATATATTTGATTCAAGCAGATTATGAACTCCCAGCCTGAAACTTTTTTGATTTACATAATTTTCAGGAGTTACAGTCTTTTCTGACATACGTTGATTACCTAAGATATTGAGTACATTGTTCAAAATAGTTTTCTGTAACCTTAGACAATCATGATTAAGCTTTTAGGTTTTTACCTCAATCACTAGGTGCTAGGCGACACAACTAGACTACATGACTCCTGACCTATTATTCACTTCTAACTTTAAACCATACCTATAATTATTTCATTAATCTTTAACTTTAAAGCATACTTATAATTCTTGGAAAGCTTTCTTACTTCTAAACAGAAATCCCAGTATAACACACTTAAAGTAGTGAAAGTATATTATTGAAAAGCCTACTACTCTGAAGTGTCTCTAAAATATGTCTATATTAATTTTACATTATTCTATTTTCAATTTCCAAGGTAATTTCCTTTTTTCATATGACCTATTTGACTGCTTTCCTTTTTTTAATTTTTATTGTTGGTTGTTCAAAACATTACATAGTTCTTGATATATCATATTTCACACTTTGATTCAAGTGGGTTATGAACTCCCATTTTTACCCTGTATACAGATTGCAGACTCACATCAGTTACACATCCATTGATTTACATATTGCCATACTAGTGTCTGTTGTATTCTGCTGCCTTTCCTATCCTCTACTATCCCCCCTCCCCTCCCCTTCCCTCTCCTCTTCTCTCTCTACCCCCTCTACTGCAATTCATTTCTCCCCCTTGTATTATTTTTCCCTTTCCCCTCGCTTCCTCTTGTATGTAATTTTGTATAACCCTGAGGGTCTCCTTCCATTTCCATGCAATTTCCCTTCTCTCTCCCTTTCCCTCCCACCTCTCATCCCTGTTTAATGTTAATCTTCTTCTCATGCTCTTCGTCCCTACTCTGCTCTTAGTTACTCTCCTTATATCAAAGAAGACATTTGGCATTTGTTTTTATGGGATTGGCTGGCTTCACTTAGCATAATCTGCTCTAATGCCATCCATTTCCCTGAAAATTCTATGATTTTGTCACTTTTTAATGCAGAGTAATACTCCATTGTGTATAAATGCCACATTTTTTTTTATCCATTCGTCTATTGAAGGGCATCTAGGTTGGTTCCACAGTCTTGCTATTGTGAATTGTGCTGCTATGAACATCGATGTAGCAGTGTCCCTGTAGCATGCTCTTTTTAGGTCTTTAGGGAATAGACCGAGAAGGGGAATAGCTGGGTCAAATGGTGGTTCCATTCCCAGCTTTCCAAGAAATCTCCATACTGCTTTCCAAATTGGCTGCACCAATTTGCAGTCCCACCAGCAATGTACAAGTGTACCCTTTTCCCCACATCCTCGCCAGCACTTGTTGTTGTTTGACTTCCTAATGGCTGCCAATCTTACTGGAGTGAGATGGTATCTTAGGATGGTTTTGATTTGCATTTCTCTGACTTCTAGAGATGGTGAGCATTTTTTCATGTACTTGTTGATTGATTGTATGTCCTCCTCTGAGAAGTGTCTGTTCAGGTCCTTGGCCCATTTGTTGTTTGGGTTATTTGTTATCTTATTGTCTAATTTTTTGAGTTCTTTGTATACTCTGGATATTAGGGCTCTATCTGAAGTGTGAGGAGTAAAGATTTGTTCCCAGGATGTAGGCTCCCTATTCCATAAAGTTTTAATAAATTTGTAAATTCAAAATTTTCTTATTTGGGCCTGCAAATAAGAAAATTAAATGTTAAATGTTAAATGATTCTACAAGCCAAGTGGTGATACAGTAAGCTTGAAACTCTTATTAGTAGTATTAGATCATCCCAATTGTTTTTGGATTAAGACAGCTTTACCAGTTTGGTGGCACATACCTATAATCCCTGCAGCTCTGGAGGCTAAAATAGGAAGATCATGAGTTTGAAGCCAACTTCAGCAACTTAGCAAGACCTTAAACAACTCAGTGAGACCCTGTCTCTAAATAATATAAAAAAGGGTTGAGGGTGTGGCGCAGTGGTTAAGACTCCTGGATTCAATCCCTGGTACCAAAACACACAAAAACAAAAAGATAGTTTTACCTCTAAATAAACAGATTTGACTTTATAAGGATTGGCCCTCAGGAGAGGAGCTGTGCCCAGCTACCCCCCCCCCCAAGGAACACTGAGCAGCTATGATCCCTTCCTCACTGCACCAACCGTGATCCAGCATGAGTACTCCCTTCCCCTGCTTCTGCACATCCTCTGCCACGCAGGCCTTTTCCTCACAGTAGGTCTGGCACTGCCACTGCAAGGCACTCACTCTCTTTGCTATGACTTCATTATCAATTCTGAGCCCTCACCTGACCAACAGTGGTGTACAGTCCAAGGCCGGGTAGAGTAGAAGAATTTTCTCTCCTATGAATGTAGCATGGACAGGGTCAAATCCTTGAGTGCACTGGGAGAGAAAGTGAGTGCTACAATCACCTGGGAAGAGCAAAAAAACCGCGCTGAGAGACATGGGGGATATGCTAAAACAGAAACTAGCTGATATTAAAGCAGAAAATTACATGGCCAGAGTCTTCACTCACTGGAGGGCAGGATGTCTTGTCAGCATAAATCCAACAGCTCCTGGCATTTGGGCTTCAATGGACAGACGTGGCTCCACTTTGACTCAGAAAGCAGGTGGACAGAGGTTCACCCTAGGTCCAGCTGGATGAAAGAAATGTGGGGCAATGAGAAGCAGAGCAGGAGCCCACAGGATCTTCAATTGCCACCCTCGACAAAGCCTTTCAAGAGTCCACAGCCATCACCCTTATTTTCTTGGCCCTGCTGTTGATCCTCACCTGTTTTATCCACCTAGGTCTCCAGACCTTCCTGACAGGTTAAAGATGCTCCCAAGAAGCTTCTGAAAATGTAAATCAGTGAAATAACAGTCCTTACTGATCTTCTGCCAATGTCCTACCTGTTATTCCTCCATAGAGCAAATGAAGATGAAAACACAAATCCAGAGCCTTCCAGGATGTCAGTGAGACTTTGTCACTTAGCCTAGAGCTGGTCTGCTTATTCAGATCTAGTGAGGATTTACAAGATACTCGTGTATTTCACTTCTAGGAACACCATGAGCCACAATCAACTTCTGCAAGAGTCCAACTATTCTGATTGCTTTCACTCTCCCATCCATCCCAGCACCTTTGCTTTGCCTGTGTCAGCTTTCTTCTGTCCTTTACTGTTTAGGAAAATCACAACAGATTTCTAGACTTTGGCCTCTTCCACCCTAAGATCTGATGACCTCCATGAAGATCCTTTAACTTCAACTTTGAGCTCTTTATTCTATTTTGTGATAGTCCAATTCTGCACTTTTTCTTAACATGTTTGACCATTTTCTTTGTTAATCTATGGAATCATTCACTTGGCCTCTGACTGCTGGAACAAGAAATCTCAACAAAGAGTTTTAATCTTGGTTGTGTTATCAAATACTTCTCTGCACCTTGAGCCAACCTTCACTATAGTTTGAATCTGGAATGTCCCACAAAGAACCATGTGTTGACTATGGTGCTATTGAGAGGTGATGAAAACTTTAGGAATGAAGATGCTGAGTCATGTTTTGAAGGGCTGTTTGTGTCCCAGGCCCCTTACTTCCTCCCACCGCTCCCTCCCCCTCCCCCTCTCTTTAAAAGAATAAATTATTTATCATTGCTACAATAAGGTAAACAATTTCTTCTGCCACAGTTCCTACTGCTGTGATATTCTGCCTTAACTCAGGCCCAAACGCAATGCAGTCAACCAAACTTGGACTAAAACTTCTGAAACAGTGAGCCAAAAATTAATTTTTCTTCCTTAAGTTTACTGGATTCAGATGTTTTTTGACTATTTCAGATGTTTTTTGACTATGATGAAAAGCTAATACAACATTGATGGTGCAATATTGTCTGTAAAATACAATGACAGACATAATTTATAACAAACTCTTGTATGTTTTGTTATATTTAAATAAACATGTTTTGTAAACAAATCTAAAAAAAAAAAGGATTGGCCTTGTCTAGGAGCAGGAATAGAGATATGAATAAGATGAAGCCTTATTTCACTTAACTTGCTTGATTTTTTTAGTGGCTTAATTTCTACTTTTGTTTTGTACAGACATAAAACCACATCATATAGCAACTTCAGATAAAGAAAAGGAGATAGATAAAAATGGTCACTGTTTCTGTATTCCTCCCATGGCTTTTAACTACAAGTATCCTTTGCTCAAATAAAATCTGGAATATGTGAATAGACAATTCTCTTAAAAATTACTGTGGGCAGGGTCCTGGAATTGTGGCTCAGTGGTAGAGCACTTGCCTAGCATGTGTGAGGCCCTGGGTTCAATTCTTAGCACCACATATAAATACAATAATAAAATAAAAGTCCATCAACATCTAAAAAACAAAACAAAAAAGAATTACTGTGGGCAAAGACTTGAATTCAGCAAGTCACAGTAGTTATTAGTCTATAGCTATACAGAAACTTGGATTCAATTTTTGACAAAAATTCTTGAGCTTTACCTAGAAATAGTAACATTCTTAAAATAATTTGTTTACATAACATAAAGAAAACGTGTGTCAGCTCTCTTCTGTCCTTTACTGTTTAGGAAAATTACAACAGATTTCTAGACTTTGAAAATATACAAGATATATACTTTGACAATCTCTATATTATCATCCAAAGCAGTGTTTCCTGAAATGAGAAAATTGATGTAGATAATTCATCTAATTGATTCATATATCTTTATATAAAGGTTCATAAATTTAAACTATTATCCTCTAATTAGCCTATTTTCTAAAAGGAAAACTTCCCCAAACACAGGTCATGATGTTCAACTAGATTTTCAGAGGATAATAGTAAAAGTCAAACTATAAATCAGATTCTTTCTGGCATCAGTCTAAAATCCCTAAGCCACAAATATTTTAAATAATTTATTTTTAACCTATCAATGATGGAAATAATTTTATTTCTTTATTATTTATGTGGTGCTGAGGTTAGAACCCGGGTCCCACCCTTGCCAGGCGAGCACTCTACCGCTGAGCCACAATCCCAGCTCTTGGAAATAATTTTATATGAAATAAAAATATAGAATGAAAAATAAATCTACCTTTTTCTATGTGTTTGTGTTTACAGTATATAATACTGATAACAATGTTAACTGCATCTCAGTAAATACATATAATTCTTGACAGTTGTTAGATAAACAGAAATATTTTTAAATTATTTTTCTTGATAGAGCCATTTAAAACTAGTCTATTGAATGAGGAGGCCATCTGGTGAAAGAAAATAGCACTACAGACAACTATTTTACGTGAAGTGTACCCTCGTATTCTACCAAAACCCCCTGAACCTCAAAGGATAGAACGATGCTTTCCAAGAGAAACCTAACCCAAGTCATTTAAGGCATGCAATTTAAATTCTTCTGATAGCCGTATTTTCAAAGAAGAAACAACAATTTTGATATATTTTTATTTAACCCAATGTATCAACAATTATTTCAACATGCAATCAATATAAAAAATATTAGCAAAATAGTTTACTTTTTTTTTCATACTGAGCTTTCAAAATACTATGCGTATTTTATGAGCATACTTCAGTTCAGACTAGCCACATTTCAAGTGCTCAACAGCACCACAGGGCTGAGGCAGTGGCTTACCTTACCAGACTGGGCGGATACACACAATGGGAAGAGCGCTGCATTACTTTGTTTTGTCTTTCACTAAGGTCATTCATTCATTCCTCTGCACACTCAGACAAGTCCCTCCCTTTGCCCCTTAAACTGTATTTTGCAAATGTTTTTTCTTGCCTCATGAACATTTGGGAAAACTTAAAAGGCACTTTAAGAGCCTGTCCGAGAACAAGACCCTGGGAAGGCTAAGTCATCTTCCACGCGCACCGGGGCTTTGGTTCATGGGCGTGGTCCTTCCATTCGGCTCGCTGGGCGCACAGCAGCTTTGGGCGGTGGTCGCAGGCCGGGGAGAAAGGTCGCCCTTGAGAATCGGGGCTCTTACCAGCCGTCAGGCCGCCTTGTGACATCATAGCGCCATGGCTCTGGCTTCAACTCAGCAAGCCTCCATGCTTCCCTGTAAGTCAAAAATTGTCAGCGTGAGAGAGTCAGGAATGGAAGCGGCAACGAGGTCCTCGCCACTGGGCTCACAACCTGTTGCTTGCGGGGTCCTGGCAGTCAGCGAAGGCAGATGAAGAGATGCGCGGCGGTACCAAGAGACCGGCAAACTAGATGCTCCCTTTCCCAGGAGCACTAAAGGGTCTTCCGGGTGGTCCCTGCCTCTGCTGATTGGTTAGAGGTTGCCGCACGTGACAGAGGCACGCGCGGGCCGCTGCTTTCTCCGCCCCATTTTACCCCTTCTCCAGCCGAGGTCTCTGCTGGTGGAGAGCGGGTTTCCTAGGCAACCGCAGCGGGCAGTCTGTACACACCAAGCCCGCAGCTAGAGACGGTGTCGCGTCTGCTATCACAAGAGAGGAATTGGGCAGTCGAAATAGCTCTGACCCGTCTCGGATTGCCCCGGAATCCCTCCTCTTTCTGGGATAAGGTGAGTGTATGTCACCTGGTGGCACACCTGACGAGGGAGGCCCAGAGAGTCGGCTCCGCCCTCCGCTCTCAGCCACTCCTGAAGAAAGACGCAAAGGAAGCAACATTGACATCTAGGGACCTCCCATCCCAAAACGGTGCATTGGAAATGATAACAATAATGAGAGATAGTGACGTGGTTTTAGAGACCGTCAGGGTGACTTAAAGGGAGGAAGGAAGACAGAGTGGCCCACAGTCACCTGTAGAGGACGGGAAGAACCAAATTCTCATTGCCCAACCTAATATTGCTCCTCTAGAGCGGAAAGAGAGTTTATTTGAACCATCAGTGATAATTGATGGATTCGAATCTCTTTATATACAAGGGAGGAAATGATTCAACCATATAGGATTTTCACTTTGCAGAAAAGAAATTTAGTTTTCTCAGAATTACTTCTTACGCAACTCTCATGACAGAAACTTGGTCCTCTATAGTGAGATTATTATTATACTCTGAATGGTCATGTAGAAGAAATTATTAAAGTTATACAGTATAGGAACCTGTGGCATAGCAATTAATTCAAACCTCTTTTTTTTTTAAGAGAGAGAGAAAGAGGGGAGAGAGAGAGAGAGAGAATTTTTTAATATTTATTTCTTAGTTATCGGCGGACACAACATCTTTGCTTTGTATGTGGTGCTGAGGATCGAACCCGGGCCGCACGCATGCCAGGCGAGCGCGCTACCACTTGAGCCACATCCCCAGCCCAAATTCAAACCTCTTAACAAAAATTCACTGAACACCTAGCATGTGCCAGGCTTGTGATAGGTTCATAGTTTCTTCCCTCAATGAACATGTAACCTGGTATGGAGGAAAGACCTGAAAGCATCACAATGCAGTGTGACAGGTGCTGTATTCAGAGTATGTGCCTATCTAAATCTGAGTCATAAGAAGAGTATGCTTATATTATGACCAGAAAGAACTGGTCTTCAGAGAAGATTCTTGATTAAAATTTTTAGGGGTGCATAGAATATGCTGTAGAGATAAAAAAGACATTTTAGGAAGAGAAAACAATATGCAAAAGTACAGAACATCCCAGCCAATGATAGAACTACACTTGTGGCCAGAGCTTGGGGTACTTTGTGGAGGTTGTGGTTAATGAGGAGCTTGAGAGTTAGGCAGGAGTCAGCTCATGGTGACTGTGAATAGCAGATTTACCTTTTAATGGTATTGAGTATGGACTGAAGGGCAGTGAGACAACAGGAAGGGCATCCAGTTAGGTGAAGTGAAGAGGGCCTAAACTAAATCAGAAGCAATTGAAATGGCACAGAAGAATGTATATACATTCATGAGGTATTTACAGAAGAATTTAAAGAGTGACTAAACCTGGAGAAAAAGTTGAGGATAAGTTCCAGGTTTCTAACTTAGATGATAAGAGGGGTGTCATTTATCCAGAGAAGGCGTACATTAGGAGAAACATAGGAATTGGAAAATATAATTAGCCAGTATTGGACAAACTGGTTTTGACATGCTTGTAACACATATAGATGGAGTTTTCCATGTAGGCAGTCAAATTTGTTGCCCAGGAAAAAAAGACAATAAATATTAGTATTTTTTCATTAAAAAAAATGAAAACAAAACAATTGATTTGAAAAGTAGGTTTGAAATAAATGGAGAGAAACCAAGGAGAATTTTTCAAAATCAAACCAAAGGAACAAACAACAGTCATCACCATTGCCAAATGTTATGTCAAGGCTAAGTTGAGAGTTGAAACATGTCCAGTGTCTTTGGCAATTAGAAAATTATTGTTGACATTGTTAAAATAAAGAAGCAGAAGAAGAATTGGAAGAAGAATAAAAAGAAGAGGAGGAGGAAAAGGAGGAAGTAGAAGATAAGCAGCAGCTTCAGAAGGAGAAGAAACTGCAGCATCTTCTGCACAGCTGCTGCTGCAGTGCAATGAGGTATCTTCAGTTAGTTGTAATGAGTTGAGTATTGAATGGAGGTAGTGAAGTGTTGCTCATGATTAAACCTTTCTGTGAAAATATTTAAAACAGCTATTCATAAAGGAATACAGGATAGAAGGGACTTTTTTAAAAGATAGGAAACCTAATGTCTATACACAGAGAAGATCTTAGAGAAGGAAAGTGGGAATAAATAAGAAAAATGAAAATTTGATAATGCAATATTCTGAAAGAAAAGATAGGATCAATACATCAAGATAGGAAAAAAAGATTCAATTAGGAGATAATGAAGAATACTTCTAAGACAGGAGCTATAAGGGGGGAAAGTACTTATTTAGAAGGGAAGAGAATTGAAGGAATGTACATCCAATGATATCACTATTCTCTGTGAAGGTGCAGACAAGATCATCTTTTGAAAGAGACCCTGAGAAGAGGTGTAGAATAGTTAATGTATAATGAATCTTAGATCTTTATCTTTAGTCCTACTCCCATAGAGGAAATTGATAAGGAAAATACAAATAACTGTTGCTGAAGATTAAGTTGTAGAAGCCATATAGTTGTAGTGAGTTCAACTCCATACTGGTTTAATCTAAACTGGAGAAGAGTTGTGATTAGATCAATCCAAGATTTGCGTTTTGAAGGGGAAAAGCCCTAGAAACCTTGGTAACTTCTGGTTCCCTGGGGAAACTAGGGATGACCTTTAACCTCTTAAATGGGCAGGTCCCAAAAAGAGCCTTCCCAAATTGCAGGAAAGTAGCCAAGCTGGCTGATAGGACATTTACCTCCTGATGGAATCAGAAACTTCATCTGGAAACACTGAGTACATTCATGACTGAAGAAAGTACATGAGGCTTACAAGTACCAACAAGGTCTAGGTTCCAATTTATACATAGTTTTGTAAAATATAGCATTTAGGGTTTAAATTAATTTTTTGCCAATTAACTATTGAATTATAGCAAGACTTTTTTTCTAAAACTCAATGAAGAGAAAGTAAGATGAAGTGAGAGGCAATGAGCATATTTATCTACCAAGAAAAAGTTGTGTCCTTGAATAGACAGAGATCCATACCTTGTTGTAGAAGAAGACTGAATACTGTAAACATGGACCTTCTCTCTCTATTAACCTTTATAATACAATTTCAGTTAAACCCAGCTGAATTTTAAAAATTAGTTACAAAATAAAATCATAAATCTCATTTAGAAAAGTAAATATGAAAGAGCAGCTGGGAAACTTCTTTAAAAAGAATCCAAGGTGAGAATTTATAATATAAATCCAAGTAATTAAAACATATTGATATAGAACAAAAGTAGAGAGTGTTAAAGAAGAACACAGATTAGAAAGTACAAAATTAGAACAAGCATCTGTGATCATTAGTGTATACTGAAGGAAACACCTTAACTTCTTCTGGAATAGATACCTTGGACATAGACGACATTACTTGGATCCCTGTTGGGTGACTTGGGAGACTCTGAGGTCAGGCTGGCATGGTAGTAGGCAGCTAGGCTTTCCTTTACTGCTCACACAAAGGGGCTCAAAACAGGGGCTTCTATTCTGATAAGTAAAGGGGTTATAAAA
Source organism: Callospermophilus lateralis (assembly GCF_048772815.1). Lineage (NCBI taxonomy): Eukaryota > Metazoa > Chordata > Mammalia > Rodentia > Sciuridae > Callospermophilus > Callospermophilus lateralis. Next base: position 70,741,187 of record NC_135307.1, on the reverse strand, counting down.
GCTTCCCTTACTTGCTGTACCATCCAAGGAAGCTTAGGAAGGGAAAATTGTGGCCTGCATCTGTACTTTGGCTTTTGTGAGAGTATCTTTCAGTTGTTCCTTACAAAGTGCTCCTTTGCTTCACCACTCCTGCACTCTGTGCTGCAACATCTTGGGGTTGTCCAAGATTGAGGTGAAGATGCAATTGCCAGGGGAGGAATGAGAAGCATTTCCTTCCATGTAGATTGTCTTCTAACCACTCTTATCTCCATTACTACTTCTCAACTCCAACCAACATTCTCTCTTACTTAGGTTATTACAACTGCTTCTTGGCAGTCTCCTTTCTTTTACCTCTGTAGTCTTTATTCAACAAAGGAGCTAGAGGGATCCTTTTTAGTACTAAATACAATTCATGTTATTTGTCTCCTCAAAGTCCTCATTCAGCTTTCCGTTTTATTCATAAGAAAATTCAGTGTTCACAAGGACCCACAAGATAGCATGTGATCTGGCTCCATGATGTCTCTCTGATCTCACATCCATTTTTCTCATTATGCTACAACCACGTGACTTTTCTTGCTATTTTGCAGACATGCCAAGTTCACTCCTTTATTTAGCATTTGCTCGTTCCTCATCCTGGATGCACTTTCCCCAGATTCTCTCATGGCTTACACTCCCTGATTTATATCAGTTCTTTTCCCTGATTCCTCTTCATCAAAGAAGTGTTCTCTTTCCTCCACCCTATCAGTGTACTTATTAGACCCTCAATATTAGTGACAGTGTCCAGTATATTTTGATGATTTTTAGTGTTTTTTTTTTTTTTTGCTAGCTGGGATCTCTCTCCCCTCCTATTTACTCAGTGTTTTTATCTGTTTTGTGCTGCTATAATAAAGCAACATAACCCATAGCTACCCTTATGTATGACCCACAGCTACCCTTTCACTGACCACTACTACTCTGAGTTGAAGACATTTTTAGAACTTTTCCTTTGAGTTTTTTTTACTTTTACTTTGAATTTTGTTCTGGTTTGCATTAATGGCATTTTTCTCAATCTAATGTCATCCATGTCATTCTTAAAAGACCTTTATTAGTATTCTGGCAATTTATGCTCTTTTCCTAGCATGGCTTTTCTTTTTATTTTTTCTTATTTTCATTTCTTCAACCTTTCCAGTGGGATTTGAAGAGGGAAGTTAGGTAAATACAGGACTCAAGTCACCATCTTTTTTTAAACTTACATATAAGTTGTGCTTATAAATAAATATTTAAGTGTAAATTTTTTAAAGTATAGACATTTAATTTTTTCTCAAAGTGAGCATATCGCCTTACCCAGCAACCAAATAAAAAAAAATAATCAGCAGCATTTTAGAAGCCCTTTTTTGACTCCTCTTAGTCACTCACCCCTGAAATATAATCATTTTCCTGTCTTCTAATACTATAGTTTGTTTTCATATTTTTTATGAATTGACTCATATAGTATGTACTCATTACATATGTATGTGTTCTTTGGTTAACATTGTTCTCTGAGAATCATCTTCATTATATATAACAATAATTATTTCTTTGCCATTTCATTCTCTAGGTTAAAACCCAAAAGAAATGTGTGGTTATATCCCACCTAACAAAATATTCAGAGAAGCACTATTTAGCCACCAACTGGAAACAGTTCAAATATGTACCAATAGTAGAATGAATAAAACCATGTTTATACATCAATAATTTATAATACTAAACAGTCTTTTTAAACTGTCATTTTTTTTTCTTTTCCCTCTGCCTAAATCAATCCTAACTTTTCATTCCTATTCTAGCCACATCAGCTTTCCTACATCCAAGACAACTTATGTTAACAACTTATGTTAACAACTTATATTTCTACATTTTCTTCCTACCTAATCACACAGACACAGAATCTCACACACAAACACACATATCTATGGGGGAGTTATTATTGTAACAAGTGGGATTATAATATAAATAGTTCTCTATATTTTGTTTGTCATATCATAATATTAGAAATAGGATTTTATACTTTTTAGATAATGAATGTCCAGAATTATATAATGAAAATGTTAAAAACTATGAAAATGGGGTTAAATTTTATCAAAATAATTTAGGTATTAATTTCTTCACATTATCTACAATGAAGTTGTTGAATTTATTTTAACATAATATGCCAGGTAAGCTCTCTAAGTACAAAGAACTGTGCTCAGTTTGGAGTACCACAGTTTAATAAGAAGGATAAGCTGGAGGCTATTCAAAAGAGACAAAGAATGTCTATCAAAAGAACTAAAAGAATTGAACTGAGAGCAAAATAAGGGTGTAGATGAAAAATGACAATTTTCTTCAAGTATTGAAGGCTCATTATACAGTAGAAAAATTATACTTATTTTATTTGAACGAAGGATAGGATGGCAACAAGAAGAGAGGAGTTATGGAGAGACAGAATTAAATTCAGAATAAAAAAATAGCTTTCTAACAGAAAACTTCAGAGATCAAATAGACTGTCTTGGGGTCCAGCTGTCTGGTAATATACTATATGAAGATTTCAAGTCAGGTTGGGTGGTTCAACTTAAAGTTAATTTTAAGGTCCTTTTCAGTTTGTAATGACATGACCCAAGTATTCATTTGATTTTCTTAATAGATACATTATTATGACCATTATTTTTAATGGAAGATGATTGAAAGTGAAAATCTACATCAAGAAGAAATAATTAAAGAACTGGTGAGTCAAATCTAAATTTCTTTTGAACATTTGCAAAAATATGAGAGGGAACATTTTTTATGCACTTTTCTGGAGCTGAAAGGAATATCTAGTGATTTCTTCTGCAAAATGCCTTTTGGAAACACAGAAAAATCACATATGTGGTACAACTTACTTTCTTGTGAGAGATATAAAAATGGCACCGTACAATTGACAATTTGTAATTTCAAATGACAAAAATCATTTTCACTATTTAAAATAGTAATAATTAAATTTCTTTTTGTAATAATTAAATTTCTTTTTGTTTTTAAACAGTGTTTGTGCAATGGTTTATCTTATGAGATAGTTGGAAAAGAAGGATCAAATGCTTCAAAACTGGAGATGTTTTTCTCAGGGTATCCCCGTATAGTTGGATTATCATTATTTCCTAATTTAACAAGTCTTACAATTGTTGCTCAAGATATAAAAGAAATTTCAGGGTTAGAGACTTGTGTCCTGCTTAAAGAACTTTGGATTGCTGAATGTTGCATCGAGGTAAGCTTAAATATATAATCTTAGAATGGAATATTTTATACTGAAATCTTGACTTTGGAACAATAATTCATTGAAATTATGATGAAGCAGAGCAAAACAGATAAGTGGCAAAAGATAGAAATTGATATTCAAAAAAGAAAAATTAGAAATAAGTAATCAAAGCATAAACATATTTTACTTTTTAGTTATCAAAGCTAATCAAATCAGAGCCAGCACTGCTTAACAGTAAAATTGGTTTACTTACACACTGTTGATTAGACATCAATTTTGAAATTCAATATTTTAAAACACCAAAAGCCACAGAAATGTTCACACATTTTTACCTCAGAACTCCTGTTTTTAAAATTTTATTCTAGAGAAGTAATTCAATAGCAGAAAACAAATGTATGTATGAAGCTATTTGTTGCAGTAATATAAATAGTAGCTAAGAATTTGGAATGTAAACATTTTATTCATAGAGTAATTTTTTTTTAAATTACTGTAAACTTCAAGAAATATTCTAAAATTATTATATATTATAATTTGAAAGATTATAAAACATTTTAGATGGTCTTCAGTAAAAAAGTCTTCACCAAATTACATAATATATTATGATTATAGTTATAAAATAGAGTTGATTAAAAATTTAAGTAAAATATACAAGACTAAATAAAATTGTATGTAGATGGAGTAATTATATGCTTTCTCTTTTAAAAATTTAGTTAATTTTTTGAACATTTCACAGTAAAATGTTATATTTAATAAAAATTTACTTAGAAACTTACTTTATTGGAAGGGTTAATGCAAAGCATAACGTAATACAATTGAATTTCCTTTTAAACAGAAAATTGGAGGTCTTCAAGAATGTAGAAATTTGGAAAAATTGTATTTATATTATAATAAAATTTCTAAAATAGAAAATTTAGACAAATTAATTAAATTGCAAGTCCTCTGGCTGAACCACAACATGATTAAAAATATTGAGGTAAGATAATTTCAATGATTCATATATAAAACCAGTTACTTAAACCACAATGTCTAAGATCGGATTATGATTAGGGATCAAAATAATTATCACAAGTTTAATTATTATGATTAAAATAACTAAGATGAACACAGCATTTTATAATGCATGGAGGTTTCATATTCATCATCATCATTACTTCTCTCAACAAATCTGAGAGGAAAGATAATGTTGTTATTTGAAGATTTTTTAAAAAGATATTTAGAGGAGTTATATGACTTGTCTTAGATTATTAACATGTGTGTAATGTGTTCTTTTTCCACTCAACTCCTCCTCTTTGGTCTCCACTTCCCTTCTTGTTCCCTCTTAAAATAGTTCTCTCCAGGTTCCAATATGGAGAAACAAAGATGGCTTCATTGAGATACCCACTTCCCTCTGTGCTTGTGAAGTACACAGCACCCAATAAACAAAACATCCAGAGAACTTACCAGATTAATCAGGGATGACTTGGAAATTAAGATTTTAATGATTTTTTTTCTAAATAACATATTGTCTAAATTTTCAGGGCTTACAGACTTTGAAGAATTTAAATGACCTCAACCTTGCAGGAAATCTAATAAGCATCATTGGTATGTATTGTTTCATTTGGAATTTGAGAGAAAACTACAACAGTTATTTATCAATATAAAACATGTATATGGATAGATTTCTTTCTTTTAGATTTTTTGAATAATGTCTTTACAAAGTATTTCTTATCTCATGTTTATAGGATGTGAAAATATTAGCTGTTAATGGTACCATTAATCTTGCTGATATGTGGGAAATGATGGCTGTATATAACTCAGAGGTATGATAAGATATGAAAAGGAGATAAAACAAGAAATTTGATTTTTCTTTTATCTTGTTAAATCAAAGGTCGGTGTCTTGACATCAATGAACAACTGGAGAAGCTTAACCTTTCTGGTAACCAAATATGTTCTTTCAAGGTATGTTTAAGTAGAATAATTTGTTTTTACCTGAATCATGAACCATATAATTGCAGAAAAATTGACTTACTAGTCCCTTTTAAAGGAACAGATTCATTTTTTTCAGGCTACCTCATACTTCAGGGAATTTCAGAGTCATCTGACTAAATTGACTTTATGATCTTACAGTATTAAAACCAAAAAGATGACTATTTACTTGACTCTTAGAGTGTCATTTTTCTCTTAATTTTCTCTCAGTCTTTCTGGGAGTCTCTGGGGTTTCATCTTCTCCTAGCATCAAAAAAATGGAGTGTCCCTGATCAGTCCTGGGATCTTTTCTTATTTGTCTGCACTCATTCTCTAAATAATCTCATCATGTCTCGTGACTTTAAATATTTTTATCTATTGGTTACTCCTAAATTGGTACGTACCTCTGCTTTTCCTGATAGCTCCCTAGAATTATCCTAGCTCAAAATGATTCTCCTACAATAAACCTTCTACAGGCTTCCCCACTTCTCTAAATGGCATTCCATTCTTCCAGTAACTTAAGCCAAAATCCTTATAGCAATTTTTTTTACTCCTTTTATTCCTTCATATCCCACATCTAATTCATCAGTGAATTCCATTGGTCCCCCCTTCAGAATATGTCCAGAGTCTGACCATTTCTTACCATGTACATCACTGTCAATATAGTTAAGGACACCATCATCTCTAATCTGTATTATTGAGAGAAAAAATGTCTTAACATCTCTTCCTCTCTTTTTCTTTTCCCTACTGTCAATCTCTTCTCCACACAGTATCCTGATGAAGCCTTTAAAAATATGCCAGATGAAATTACTCTTCTGCTCACAATCCTCCCTTGGCTTCTCATCTCTTTCACAATATCAGACAATTCTTACAATGGCCCACAGGACTTTATAAAGTCTAGTTGTTCTCTCACCCACAGCTATCTCTCTAACCACAGTTTCTATCATTATTGAAAGGAAAATGAAAAAGCAAGATACAGGCCAGCGAGAAAGGAAGGACAGAGACCAGGCAGAGATCTACACAAAAGTTTATTTGTCAAAGCTGACAAATAAAGGCCATCTCTCTATAGAGAAGAGAGAGGCCCCGAGATGTTTGGGTGCTTAGCTTTTGTGAGGTTGGGGTTTGGATTTGTAGTTGTGGTGCTATGGGATAGGCTCAGGGTTGCTTGCGTCAGAGCTAGGCAGGTGGGGAATAGCACGGTATTGGCTTAGGTCGATGGTCACCATGGGGCTTTTGCAGAGGAAAGGGATCGCGTCCTTCTGGGATTGGCTTAGGGTTATGGTTCCATGGGGTAAGTCACTAATGGGGGTGGGAGGAGTTTGAGTAAGAGGAAGTACAAGAAAGCAAAACTTATCTCATAAGATAGTGGTTAACATTTAAAATGGCTGCTCAAATGTTAAATGAATACCCTATAATTATCACATTCTATTCCAGCCATTTTGGTCTCACCATTCTCCGAATATACCTAGTACACTCTTACCTTTGGCCTTTGTACTTGTTGAAGTATTCTTTCCCATGTTCCTGTAGGCCTCATTCCCTTTTTTCATTTTGATCTTTGTTCAAATATTATGTTCTTGATGATGTCTTTCCTGCTGATATAGGTAAAATAGCTATAAGCCCCACTACTCTCCCCAGCACTTCAAATCACACTTTTCAGTTTAATTTTACCTCTCAGCACATCCCTTGCTAGAATAAAAGCTCCATGTATTCAGAAACTTTGCCTATTCTGCTCACTGCTTATCTACAATGCTTAGAACAGTGCTGTACATGTAGTAAATCATAGTAAACATTTGTCAAGAACTTGAATGCCAAAGAAACAACCAAATTAGGGGTGTTATGTTTATTACATATAATGTTGGTTAAATCATGTAGCATTTGTAATTTTGACAGCATATTCAAGGTACATATTCAAATACTTCCTGTGGAAAATATTGGATAAAAATTAGTAGGAAATAATTTTGGATTGATCAGTATTAAAATAGGCATTCTTTTACTTAGATAAAAATAAAAGAAGATTCTAAGAAGCTACAAAATAAAGAAGAATAACTGCCTTAAAGAGAAATTTTTTAAAAAATTTCCCCTGGGCAGCAGGGGATGGGTATTCTAAGAGGGAAAGAACAATATGCACAAAGGTGTGGAGGTAAAAAGTCAAAGAGTATGTTTGAGTAACATCGGCATTGTTATTTGACCAAAGTAGAGTGTACATATGAAAATACTAGAAGTTAAAATTGGAAAGGCAAACTGGGTCCTGATATGGTCTGTATGCTATGGACAACAGAGCATTCTCAGAATCTTTGAGAAAGGGAGTGATATAACCAGAGATGATCCTTAGGGCTCATAATATGAAATTAGTATTTATTGTTTTGGTGCAGCAGAAAGCAGAAAAGCCAGTTAGGAGACTATGAAACTTGTCTGAATGAGATATTGTAGACAAACTAAAGCAAAAAACAGAAAAAACAAAGAAGAAAGTGAAAGAAGAAGAGGAATAGAAGAGAGAAAGAGGAGAAAAAGAGAAGAAAAAGTAATACATGAGAGAGACCTTATGTTTCTTGAACTTGCAGCATTTGTCACCTAGTAGAATGTGAAAAGAAAGAGAGTACAAAATGGATCTGTAATTCCAGTACTTAGCATGCTCAAGAAATACTTGTCATGTATAGCTTAAGAAATATTTGTCGTAGGACTCCATGTATAACAAGTATTTACTCTGGAATTTGACTAATAAAATAAAATTTTATTTAAATTTCTTTTTTTAAAACAGCTTTTTAGTTGTAGATGGATACAATATCTTTGTTCTATTTATATATTTATATGGTGTTGAGGATCAAACCCAGTGTCTCACACATGCAAGGCAAGCACTCAACCACTGAGTTACAACCCAAGACCTATTTAAATTTCTTTTTAAGGTACTTATTCTGCTTTATTTTGTAGCTTCTTGGAGTTTTCCTGTATTTTTCTCTGCATAAAAGAATGTCTATTTTAATACTGATCAATTCAAAATTATTTCCTACTCATCTTTATCTAAAATTTTCTAGTGGCTAGTTTGGAATGAAAGAGAATGTATTTGATCTGGATATGTCGAGTTCAGTGTACTAGTGTAATAATCAGGTGAAGAGCTTGTATAAGTGGTTGGAAATGAGGGGCTAAAATTCATAACTAGAATAGTCAATTTAAGAATCGGTAGAATACATTTCCTGTTGGCTAAATGGCTATGAGTAATAAATCTGTGCCCTTGGAACAAAGCATATATTGAGGGGATTTGGAGAAAATGGGGAAAAGATAAAATTTGTAAACAGAGCTCCAAGAAAAGTTGAAGACTTATTATTATCAGAGATGTTAAAGGATAAGAGAACTTTAAACAGGATAGTCCACAGTCAAATTAGATAGATAGATCAGGGATGAAGAAAACTTCCATAATATCTGCCCTAATTTGTCATGGAAACAAATAGGCTTTTGTCAGGCCATGTCTTGAGAAAAAATCTTAGTCATGGGATTCCATCTGATAGCCTAATGTGTTTGGCAGTATGTTAGATGACCTGCTGATACTTAACTGATTGGTTAAGTAGTGAGCTGGGCTGGAAGCACCTGGTCAAGCAAGTCAGAGGTTGAGACTAAAAAATCTGTGACCCTAGGTGGAGTCAAATTGTGGTCTCTTTCCTTAACTAAACATCTGCCTGACTAAGTACTTTCTGAATGTAGAGTAATGAAGTCAGCTGAGTGAGCAAGCTAGCCTGTCACTGTTTCATGGATGTTGGCAGAAGAAATGATTCCTGGGTCTGAGACAAAGGACTAGAAATCAGCATGAACAAAATATTGGTTTGCTTCAGAATCCCATGCTTTCCAAGTTCCACAGGGTAACTGATGCACCCAAATGAGTACTGAACAAAGACTGGGTTTGCAGCATATCACACCTAAGGAACACAGAGCACAGGAATCTACTGCTTTAGAATCAGTCCTACTTTCTATAGAGGAATATGAGGCTGGAAAAGGGGATTGCCAGGCTTCTGTTCTCAAGAATAAAAGGCTCAGGGGTTACTCCAGGTAAACTGGGTTAACTGGGCTGTGCAAAATAACCACACAAGAGACACAAGTACCTTTTTCTTTGGGGTCGCTCCTCTGACCTTAAGGGTCCGCAGGAAGAGAGAGAGCGAGAGCACACACTGACATCTTTAATTGAGGAGAAGCTATTCAAATGAGACAAGGGGTAAGGGGTCAGGGGCCTGAGTTTATCTTCATGATGTCCACTGTCAGCAGGTTGACTGGCATCTGGGTGGGCCACACCCAAGGGCACAGTAAGAGAAGGGGACACATACAAGGCACTTCCATGGAAGATTCTATCCTAAACAGGGCAAGGGGTTATATTACAAAGGAACAGGTGAGCATAGCTCCACCCATGGGGCTGTAGCAAGACACACCCATGCAGGAGACACCGTCCCTCTCCCTTGAATCCAAGAAGGGTGGGGAAAGCTCTGTCACATTTCTGTGACTGAGCACCTCAGAACCCAGCCAGGGAGTGTGACTCAGTCATGTGCAAGGTTGGTCTCCCACAGGGGATATTAATTCATCTCTCAAGATTACTCACTGCAAACACAGTGCTGTGGAAATTGATGGAAAAAAAAAGGCAGGCCTTGCATTCTTTACATACTGAGCAAGAGTTAGAAGAAATACATAGGGAACATGGCAGATTGCCTCTTCCACTATTGAAAGCGTCAGATGAGGAATCAGATTTAACACATGGGAAATAAGTTTGTTATTAAAACTAGAAACATTGAAAGGTTGGTAACAGTTGTCACCGGGTTGGGATGGCCAGTGAGATAGTGGGGTATATATGTGTATTTGTCTTTGTCCCCTTCTAATTCTGCTAGTTTAGGAATATACAAATTGTTCAAATCTAACTACATGGAAATTTTAAACTTAAGTCTGTTAAATATATTGTAAAATTAAAAGGCAAAAAATGTGGAAAATTATTTTTACAGAGAATGTGGTAGGTTAAAATTGAACATACTTACTGTTAAATCCATTATAAACAACTAACTTAACATACCCAGTAGAATAAAGAATAAATGATTGAATAATTCACAGAATGAATTCTAAATGCCTAGTAAATTCATAAAAGAATTTTCAATCTCATTGAGAATGAATAGAATGCAAATTAAAACATGTAACTTTAAACTGATCATATTTTAAATAGGCAATTTTTAAATAAACATAGTACTCTATATGCTAGAAAGACTAGGGTAAAAAGGACAATTATATGATCTTGAGAGTTATTTAAATTGATAGAACTTTTCTAGAAAGCATTTAGACATTGTATGCCAAGTCCTTTAAAAAGGTTTCTATCCTTTATCAAGTCTACTTTTAGGAATCTATTCCAAGAAAACAATGTGAAATGTGGATAAAACTTTAGGTTTAGATATTTTTAAATTTCGGAAGAAGTCGGAGAGAACTGTGAAAGATAAATTTAGAGTGTGTGGCAACATATAAAAAGGTGATCTAGCCTTGTGGAGTCATCCTTGAAGGGGGTAATGTTTAGTTAATATATGAAATCTGAACAGGAGTAGCTGAGGTAGAGCATTCCAGGCAAAATTAGAACATGGATGAGGGCCATAAGTGGTGGAAAGGAGCATGGCCAATTCAAGAAAGTAGAAGTCTTGGACTGGGGTTGTGACTCAGTGGTAAGCGCTTGCCTAGCATATGTGAAGCACTGGATTTGATTCTCAGCACTGCATATAAATAAATGAATAACATTATGGTCCAACAACATCTTAAAATGTATTTTTTAAAAAAGAAAAGAAACTAGAAGTCTTATGTGACTGGAACAAGGCAAGGGAGAGACTTATGTGATTGAGGCTGAAGGAGATAAGTGCAGAATGCTGGGAGGCCATGCAACTGCCCTGCTAAGAAGCCATGTGGAAGTTTATCTTACTAGTTTGCCATGCAGCCTTCTGGTGATTACAGGCACAGGCTGAGTAAGCAGAGAGGTCTGTTACTTCTAGTCCTGACCTATACCAGAGGTAGCATAATACAGTTGTAGCATAAAGTTTCAGTGTAAAACTACTAGAATAGTGACTATTACATACTAAGGGCTCAATAATAAATATGTGTTGTTTTATTGCTGTATTGCTATTATACTTATATTAGCCTGTTATATTTCTATATCCTTATTTTTGGTAAAATAGGACTATTGTGAAAATTCATTGTAAGATATAATATTAGAAAGACTATATATGATAATGCTAGCATATCATATATATGGAACTTTACCATCCTCATATTAGAAATGTTTCTGCAACACTGTTACCTAGATATTTATCTTTTTTTGTCCCACCCTAAAAAGATACTATCCTGGTGGTGATGGAATAACTTCTGTTATTCCATTCATACCAGGCACCATTACACTGACTTTCAATGACATTTTGTGCCTTCATGGATTCCAACCTCATCTGACTTTAGAGTGTAGGTAGTGGGTTCCTGAGTAGTATTTCTGAGTTTACACCCTCTATCTCCTAACCCAGACTAATGGTCAAAAGCAACAGAGCCACTCAGTAATCAAAAGGTATTTTTATTTCTTGGGACATCAGATGGTTTATCTTCCTTGCCCCTGCAGAATTCAGTCAAATGATTATGTGCATAGCTCTGTCCATAAATCTCCCTTTTAGAGAAATTCTACTTAGTCCCCCTCCACTTGTGGGCCCAGTTCTTGCCTGAGGTCAGTGAACCATATTCTTACTTGTCCAGAGAGAGTTTGGGCACATAATACTGACACTGTTTTACTCTTCATTTTAGCATCCTGACTTCATTCTCTCTCCTTCCCATTCCATTTGTAATTTATCTTTTTTTAAATTAATTTATTTTTTATTGATTTTTTAAAAAAGTAAATGACAGTAGAATGTATTACAATTCTTATGGCAGTTATACAGTAATAAGAATTTTTCATATCTCTGGTTGTATATAAAGTATGTTGATACCAATTCATGTCTTCATACATGTACTTTGGATAATGATGTCTGTAACATTCTACCATCCTTGCTAATCTCCTACCCCCTCCCTTTCCCTCCCACCCCTCTGCCCTATCTAGAATTCATCTATTCCTCCCATGCTCCCCCTCCCTACCCCACTATGAGTCAGCTTCCTTATAGCAGAGAAAATGTTCGGCATTTGTTTTTTGGGGATTGACTAACTTCACTTAGCATTATCTTCTCCAACACCATCCATTTACCTGAAAATGCCATGATTTTATTCTCTTTTATTGCTGAGTAAAATTCCATTGTGTATATATGCCACATTTTTTTATCCATTCATCCATGGCGTCTAGGTTGGCTCCACAGTTTAGCTATTATGGATTATGCTGCTATAAACATTGATGTGGTTGTGTCCCTGTAGTATGCTGTTAAGTCTTTTGGGTATAGACCCAGGAGAGGGAGAGCTGGGTCAAATGGTGGTTTCATTCCCAGATTTCCAAGGAATCTCCATACTTCTACATATTAGCTGCACCAGTTTGCAGTCTTACGAGCAATGTATGAGTGTATCTTTTTCCCCACATCCTTGCCAACACTTATTGTTGTTTGTCTTCATAATAGCTGCCATTCTGACTAGAGTGAGATGATATCTTAGAGTAGTTTTGATTTGCATTTCTCTAATTGCTAGAGATGATGAACATTTTTTTCATATATTTGTTGATTGATTATATATCCTTTTCTGAGAAGTGTCTGTTCAGGTCCTTAGCCCATTTGTTGATTGGGTTATTTGTTTTTTTTGTTTGTTTGTTTGTTTGTTTGTTTTGTGTTTTTTTGGTGCTTAGCTTTTTGAGTTTTTTATATACCTTAGAGATTAGTGCTCTATCTGAAGTGTGCAGGGTAAAAATTTGCTCCCAGGATGTAGGCTCTCTCTTCACCTCACAAATTGTTTCTTTTGCTGAGAATAAACTTTTTAGTTTGATTCCATCCCATTTATTGATTCTTGGTTTTAATTTTTGCACTATAGGAGTCTTATGAAGGAAGTTGGGGCTTAATCCCACATGATGAAGATCAGGGCCTACTTTTTCTTCTATTAGATGCAGAGTCTCTGGTTTAATTCCTAAGTCCTTGATCCACTTTGAGTTGAGTTTTGTGCATGGTGAGAGATAGGAGTTTAATTTCATTTTGTTGCATATGGATTTTCGGTTTTGCCAGCACCATTTGTTGAAGATTCTATCTTTTCTCCAATGCATGTTTTTGGCAACTTTGTCTAATATAAGATAATTGTAATTTTGTGGGTTAGTCTCTGTGTCCTCTATTCTGTACCATTGGTCTAGCAGTCTGTTTTGGTGCACTAATACTTCCTGGGGCTGGGACTGTAGCTCAGTGGCAGAGAACTTGCCTAGCACATGTGAGGCACTGGGTTCAATCCCCAGCACCACATAAATAAATAAAATAAAGGCATGCTGTCCATCTATAACTACAAAAAAATTTTTAAAAAAAAATTAATACTTGGGCTGGGGATGTGGCTCAAGCAGTAGCGCGCTCGCCTGGCATGCGTGTGGCCCGGGTTCGATCCTCGGCATCACATACTAACAAAGATGTTGTGTCTGCTGAAAACTAAAAAATAAATATTAAAAATTTCTCTCTCTCTCTCTCTCTCTCTCTTTCTCTCTCTCTCTTTAAAAAAAAACTAATACTTCCTGGTTCTTCCTTTGAATTTCTCCTAATTAATGATTCTGATTCTACTACCTATCATCACATCCTTCAAGTTTTACCCCACCCTAGTACCCTCCTACCTCAGGCAGCATCCTAGAAATAAGGACATTATAAGGATTTCTTGGAAAGAGGTTGGTAGAAAACAATGATTCAATTTACATGTTTATTTAAAGCCTTCTGTGTTCTACATGTTGAGTATTGGGAATACAACATTAAGGTACAATCCCTGAGTTTGTCTCAGTGGAGACAGGAAAAGTTTGTCTCTATTTTTCCTGAAGAAGGCCAGATAGAAAACATTTTAGGCTTTTTGGATCAGAGATGGCCTTCTGCTGCATATTCTTTTTTATTTTTTATAACACTTTATAAATGTAAACAATTCTTAGACTGTAGATTGAATGATAAAGCTCATATAGACCCTTGGCATATGACTTGCTGGGTTCACAAGCAATTGTCAATACAGACTGATAAATTCTATAATAAAATTAAGCCAAGTGGCTAAAAGAACTCATAGGTTCTATTCATCTACCCTAACTTTGGGGTCTGAAATAAGGTTCCCAAAGAAGGTGAAAACTGGATTGGGCCTAGATAGATTTATATGCGAAGCTGAGTGAAGTTCAGTCAATTAAATATGAACTGTATGTGAGTAAAAGTCTAAAGATAAAATAGATTCTGGCACATTCTGAAACTATAAGTAATTCAGTATAGCCAAAACATAAAATGTCAGAATTTAAGCAGGGAGAGGCAAGACTGAAGAGTTAAGCAAGGGCCAGATAACAAAAAAAAAAGAAAGAAAGAAAGAAAGAAAATATAAACAATGACTTAAAGATGAGAATAAAATATGTTAAGGAGAAATATTGATCTGGGAATACATGATCAAGCCTTCCCCCTCCATAGGTTGTGAGGAAACTAGGCCCTCCAAGAAAGCTAGCTTGAAATTGATCATAATAGGTAGAAGGGGCATTTATAGAAAAAGCAAAGCAAGCAAACAGAAAACAATGAGAAATCAAGAATTCCATGGTGATTGTAACAGAATGGGTTCCCCTAACCTTTGTAAATATGTCATACCTGGAGAGCAAGGAAGATGGAGAGCAGTGTTTCTTGGTGGTAAGTGTAGGACATAGAGGTGGAGGAAGCAGAGCACTCCAGGAACCCTGGGGGTAATTGTTAGCAAAAGGAGCTGTGCAAAGGTGGCAACATGTGTGGTGGCTCCAAGGTTCAAATTGATTTATATGGTTTGGTAAATATAGAAAACATATAGTTGTACAAAATCTGATGTTAGTTATTGTTGATCTTTTCTTCAGGAATTTAACATGTTTTTGACTAAAGAATATTTTAGCCCTCTGAATTACTTTAACATATTTAAGTATGTAGTTAAAATGTTTTACATTAACTTATAGGTGACCTCAAGTGTTCACATGCCTCCTTTAGAAATGGATATTCACACTTAATTAACTGAATATTATTATTACTCTTTGTTTTAGGACCTCACTAACTTAACCAGGCTGCCTCACTTAAGGGATTTGTGTCTGAATGATCCTCAATATAAAACCAATCCAGTTTGTCTGCTGTGTAATTATTCCACACATGTATTGTATCACTTGCCTTGCCTTCAAAGACTTGACACATTTGATGTGTCAGCCAAACAGATCAAGGAACTGGCAGATGTAAGTGTATTCCTAATTAACTATCTGTGACTTAGTTTGATAATTAACTTCTGTCTTTGTTTCATCATTTTTTGTCTCTAATTCTTCTTTTACCCAGTAAACAAGATATTTCACATGAAAGCATACAAATAATAACATTAATACTAGAATTTGATGATAATACTGTAAGGTGAAATACTTTAAAAAGTTGTTTATAATCTGTACAAAATTAAAAGAAGGAAATCTGAAGCATCCATTAATGCTAAACTAACTGAACTATTGCTGCATATAAAAACTTAAAATATAAATAACAGTAAAAATATAATAAGTAACTACCTCTCATCTGGAATATTACGTATACAAATAATAAAGTATCCATGGATGATGATAGTATGCCAAAAATTAGGTAGATTTTAGTCTAATTAAAAATAGTTTGAGAGTCACTCAGAGTAGAAGTGGCCCTCCTCACTGTCATTACACTCTTGAAATCATGAAGAGAGTGGTTCCTGGGCTATTGCTGACAATGAACCTTTCTATAAGGGACTTTTCACAAGTCACCAAGGGATCTATAATTTTACACTGGAGTTCATGGGAATTCTCCATGCTCATTACTAGTATTTCTATATCATTTTTCTACCTCTCTTTTAGGCCAATGCCACTCCCCTTGCAAACATCTTTGTTTTAGGACCTCACTAACTTAACCAGGCTGCCTCACTTGACGGATTTGTGTCTGAATGATCCTCAATATAAAACCAATCCATTTGTTCATTCAGTTAATCATAAATTGACTTTGAGTATCTATAGTGTGCCAAGAATGTGAATGCCCCATATAAGGGACCTTCCACTTTGTGGCCCATGCATCTTCTCAACATAGATAAAGAATGTCTTTATCTATCTTGTTTCTCTTTTTGTGCTATGGATTAATTCTCAAGTTCCCCCTTTTTCTTCACTTTTATTCTAACATTGAGATTATTCTCATTTTTAATCTGAGAAGTGAACTATCTTGTAATATGGAGCAAAAAGCTAATGCCATTGTCTACTGGCAGATATTAGAGTCATTGGAGGCCCAGGGAGGAATGTTTTCTCTAGTAATGCTTAAAAAAAAACACCGGCAAAACTTCACAGTTTCAACCATATTTTTTTAAATTTCACTATCTCTAATTTTATATCAGAGATTCCACAAAAGTAAACAGAGTGAACATGCTCTACAAAAATTAGTTGGTTGGCTCATTAATCTAACAAATATTTAATGCCTGTTATATTCTGGCCACAGTTTAAGTCACTAGAGATGCAGCGTAAGCAAATCAATCCCTGCTTTCTTGGAGCATATAGTCCAGTGAAGAAGGCAGATAATAAGCAACTGAATTAAATGACTAGCATGTTAAATGCTGATAAATGATATGGAAAAAAGATAAAACAAGGGTAAATGAAAAGTGGTTGTTAATATGGACAGAGAAAGGGGTATTGGCTCTTTTATTATAGAATTGTCAGAAAAAGATTTTCTTATAATGCAGCATTTGAGCAGAAACCCAAAACAAGTGAGGGAGCAAGTCATGTGAATATCTGGGGAAGAGCTTTAACAGGGATCACTAAGTACAAAGTCCCTGGTACAGGAACATGCCTATTTAAAGGACAACAAAGAAAGCATTTGGCTGGAGCCGAGTATTTGAAGGAAAGAAAACTAAGGGATGAAGACAGGAGTGGAAGGGACCAGATTATGTAAGACTCTGTAGAATGCTGTAAGTACTTTGGCTTTTACTTTGGAGATAGGGGCAACTGGAAAAATTTGAGCAAAGAAGGAACAAGATATGTCTTAAAGGAATTCTTTGGATAATTGATTAAGAATCGAGGATTAGAAAATTATTCCAGTAACTCAGATGAGAGATGCAGATGTTTCAATACAGGGTGTTAGTGGAAGACAACATAAGAAGTAATTAGATTCTGTTAGTAGTTACAAGGTGAAAAACATCTGGGTTTGCTGATGAATTTATTGGGTATGAAGTACAGAGGAAATAAGTAGAGAATAATTCTAATTTATAAGCCTGAGCAATTAAAAGAGTGTGTTGTTATTTGAAAAACAGAAAGAGTATGGGAGAAGTATATTTAGGAGGAAGAATAACAATTTAATTTTAGGTATGTAAAGTTTGAACAGGCTTTGAACATCCAAAGGGATGTGTGGGTCTGCTATTTTTAAGAGATTTTCCCAGGTTAGAGAGATAAATATGAGAATTGCAAGAAAGATGGTACTTAAACTTGTGGGCTAGATAAATTACAAGGGAATGTTGTGGATGAGTAGTATGTCATTTGGCATTTTGCTGAGGCTAGTTTTGAACTCAGGATCCTTCTGCCACAGCCTCCTGAGCCGCTAGGATTACAGGCATATGCCACCAGCTTGATACAGATTTTTTAATTAATTTATTTAGTTTAATGAGGTATATATGACAGCAGAATGCATTTTGATTCCTTGTATACAATTGCAACACAACTTTTTATTTCTCTGGTTGTACATGATGTAGCGTTACACCATATGTGCAGTCATACATGTACCTAGGGTAATGATGTCCATCTCATTCCACCATCTTTTCCCACTTTACCTACCCACCCTCCCTCCCCTTAGCCTAATCAGATTTCCTCTGTTTTCCCCATGCCTTCCCCCTCCCCATTATATATCAGCATCCACTTATCAGAGAGAACATATAGCCTTTGGTTTTTTGAGATTGGCTTACTTACTCAGCATGATATTCTCCAATTCCATCCATTTACCTCCAAATGCCATAATTTTATTTTCTTTTAATGCTGAGAAATATTCCATTGATATAGATTTTTTAAATGCTTTCTTTATTATCATTCATAAGATGTCAAGTTGCAGCAGTTCTCTGTGTTAAGCTCTTCAACAGAGTGCTGTTGGTTCTTCATATTTTTACCCATGACTATGAAATAGTTTGTGCATATGACAAGTGACAAGTAAAGACAGAACCTACCAGGAGGACTACCAGGGAGTCAGCCTGAGATAGAAGAAGAAAATGTAGGTTCAGATCAAAAGACTTGAATTGAATCCCTGCCTTTTCTTAAGGTAGATCCTTCAACTCACTGAACTTCAGTTTTCTGAACTATTAAAATAATGATGAGAAATAAAATATCTATTCTTCACCACTGGATTATTGTAGGGATCCAATGAGTTAATATGCATAAAAGTCCATCTTAATTGTTAGGTTGTATAAAAATGATTGCTGTGAGGGCTGGGGCTGTAGCTCAGTGGCAGAGTGCTTGCCTAGCATGCATGAGGCACTGGGTTCAATCTTCAGCACCACATACAAATAAACAAATAAATACAGGCATTCTGTCCATCTACAACTACAAAAAAAATTTTTAAATGATTGCTATGAAACCATACTCAAGTATACTTCTATATGATTTTTAATTGGTTTTGACCATCAAAGAAGCAAAGGGATCAAAGTAGTCTTAGTACAAACACGCAACTGAATTTAGCATTAATTAGATTAATTTTGTAAGGAAAACTTTTAACAGGTGAGCAATTATACCAGAGTTCTTGAAAATGACTTTGGCATCAATTCTTAAAAGTTCAGGACAAAAAGAAAATTACATGCAGTCATCCTACAAAGTTGATTTGCTGTCAGATATTCATAATTCATAAGAATATACTCATAGTTTAAAGAATCTTACTTTTCTAGAATCTTAATAAATATTCTTAAACAACAATCCCTTACAATAAATGTTTTATTGTTGTAACACAAAAAAGTGATTTTGAAAAAGTTTAGGAATAGTACAATATCATAATTTATAAAGACATGGGTATATTCTTAATAATGGACAAAATAGAAAAAATGTGAAAAATACATTAGAAACTAAAATAAGTGATTACCCATGAAAGATGAGGCAACTTGGAAATGGGACATAGGTGTGGGAAGTATAGTTTTCTTCATACCTTTTGATATTTTTGTTTTTGATACATGTGAATATACTGCTTAATCAAAAAAAACCGTTTTAAACAAACTAAGTGTAATATTTTGAATCTTTTTTTCTCTAACTTGGGGGTATTCAAGTTAAATTTGAATTTCATAGAAATGATAATGTTTTAGTATCATAAGTATGTCTAGTAAGTATGATATTAAAACATTGTTGCTTATCTGAAATTTAACTTTGTCTCTTGTGGGGTTTTTTCCAGGAAAATAAACTACTTCCACCCCATCTTTTTATTTGTTTGTTTTGTTGTTTTAGACTTAAGAATTAATTATAAATTCTTTTTAGCTGTTATTTACTCAAAGAATTTTGCATTGGATTTTCCATTCTCTCCATACATGGAAAGAAAAAACATCATTTGTTATTTCTTAAGTTATAGTTTTTTTCTTTTGATTCAGTTGTACCTCAGAAATTAAGTTCGTCTTAAATCAGGGGTTTTTAAATTAGTTTATTATCATACTAAAACATTTTTCATCTGTCCTAAGTTATGAATGCCTTATTTTTAGCAAAGGAATTTAGTGATTTCAGTTACAGACTTCTTATGCACATGGAAAGGAAATTCTTTTGGCCTTCTCAGCATACCATATATTATTTTTATTCTGTGTTTTATTCCAAATAATTCTGTTGGGATCTAGATTATATACTCTGTACTAAAAAAATCACACAAAAGAGCCTTCAGTCAGAGAAAATACACGTCTACAACTGTGAGTCTTCCAATTTATTCTTGGTAAAGAGAAAACACTATTATTTCTTGGTAAAGAGAAACACTAAACCTGGTTAAAACCATTTTTACAGAATACCTAGTTGGTTTATGTTCTTCTCAGATGGTTCTTTTCGGCTACTACAACTCGCAAGCACTGTTTCATAATGATGGATTTCATTAAATTATCATGTTTAGCTTATTAATAACTGGATGATCCACTAGTATTAAGGAATTCAAAATGATTGGGTTAGATTGACATTTTAGTCATTTGCTTAGTCTAAAACCAGTTCATGTAAAGCATCCTTTTATAGATTTGGAAAAAAAGAAATTAAATTCAATTTCTTAGGATTTTACAGAATGAATTAATATTACATTTACTTTTAATTCCTTTGTATTTCTTTATTTTTCCCTAAGTTATTCAGATAGGAATAATGTTGTTATATTTTCTTTAATATTACTGTACCATTACTCAAATGATTCTCTTATAAATTTAATTCTATCTATAATTTTGTGTGTGTGTGTGTGTGTGTGTGTGTTGTCATACTGGAAATAAAGGTGAATATGCCTCCCACATAAATATTATCCACAAAAAGAATCTTTGGAATTTTATATTCTGCCTATTAAATTTAAATATAGAACCCTGTGAGCTGTTGTCACTGCTGCATTGTTATTAGTGATTAAGCTAACAAAACTTTCAAATTGTTATATAGAACAATTACCTATAATTTGTTTTTGCTGATTTCTTTCTTGCTTTTAGACCACAGCAATGAAAAAAATAATGTATTACAATATGCGTATAAAAACTGTTCAGAGGCATCTTAATGAAGACCTTGAAAAACTGAATGATAGAAAATGCAAATTGCAGAAGTTGCCAGAAGAAAGAATAAAATTATTCAGCTTTGTGAAAAAAAATGTAAGCCTTAATAATGTAAAATTTCAGGAGCTACATCTTGAGATAACTGACAGATAAGATAGTAAAATTGTATATGTGTATATACATATATGTGTATATGTATATAAAACGTTAATGCTGAATTTCAAGTCAAGTTTGCCCTAAAAATGTTTTGATTCCAGACATTAACTAAGCTGCATTCTGTTTCTAGAAATCTGCAATTCAAAAAAGATAGACTTACATAGTGGTGAAATTTTTAAAAAGCTATGTGATTCAATATGAGTTGGAGATATAAAGAACCCTTAGAATTATTTCAGCCGCATTTCTCTTAGACACCAGCAGGCTGTGCTCAAAATTCATTTTCTTATTTTTTTGTGCTAAGGTATTCCTTTATGAATACTTTTAAGCCATACAACACAGTGGAAACTTTAAATCAAACCATACTTTAATAGTAAATTATGGGTGGCTTTTATCTAGAATAAGTTGGATTTCCTTTTTTAAGCTGGATCCCCCAAATTAAGGATTATTTCCCTCAAAACCCCCTTGTATATATAAAAATTTATTGAACATTTTAAAAGTATAAAGAAATAACAGATTGTTCAACAAATGGCATTAGAAAAATAGTCAAGCTATGTGGAAGTAGGGGAGCTGTGTTCTTAGTATTATTTTACAAAGGTAAATGAGGCAGGGGTGATTAAATGTAAAAAATGAAAACATGTAAAAATTTAAGAATAAATATATAAAGTATTTAGCTCACTTCAACCTACCAAAAAGTAATACTAGAAATCACAATGAAACAAAACGGAGATTAGTTATAACAAAGTAAAATGATTTTTGTACTTAAAAGCATTTTAATTAAACAGCAAATGATAATCTGAAAAAAATCTTTTCAACAAACATGATGGACAAAGGGATTTTATCCTTAGTAAAAAAGTACTCATAAGTGAAACAAGATGGAAAGTAAATATCCAAATACAAAAACTGAGCAAAGTACATAAAATAGCACTTAAGAGAAGAAATTTTAAAAAGACTTTATAAACACTTGAAAGAAGAGTTCAGTCATTAATTTCCAAGTGCTAATTAAGATATCAAGAAACATTTTTACCTATAAAACTATCAAAGCATAAGTACATGACAGAATGCAGGCTGGTGAAGATGAACATGATACCCAATACACCATCAAAGAGAACGTAACTTAGGTCACATGTATTAACAGCCTAAGAATACTCACAGCCTTTGGCTTAGTAAATCTACTGCTAGCACTCTATTCTGAGGTTATTCATCACTATGCTATTAATAACAACAAAAACTTGGAATCTGCATGACTGTGTAACAAGAGGAAAAAAAAGTTACTCTTAAGATAGAGTAATATGTAGCCTTTAAAGGATTTGAAATGGTTAGTATTTTTTCTAAATGAGCAGGTTTTAATTTTTATAATCAGAAAAATATTCTTAAAGTAAACCATTAATAAAAAATTTAAATTATTTGAATAAAAAGCACAGAATAACAATGTATGAAAGTCATATTTTCCATTTCCTTATGTAAATGCACATACAGTGTAGAATATCCCCTATCCAAATGCTCAGGATCAAAGTGTTTTAGATTTGGAATATTTGCACAGGCTTTACTGAACATCTCTACTCTGAAAATCTAAAATCTAAAATGTGCCAAAAAGTTTAAGATTTTAGAGTGTTTGAGATTAATTTTCAGATTAACAGTGCTTCACTTGTATTAAGTAAAATCTTCAAATGTAAAAAACAATAGCTATTGATTATGTAGATTGTTGACACTTCTATAAATATGCCTGATTTGTTTTCAATAGGTAGATATAGCTGTTTTAGAAAAGAAATATACATAATGAATAAATTTTTTATTTTATGTACAGTACAATTTATCCTGAAATCCATCCTATAAGGTTGGAATTAGAGTGAGTTAAATGAAGCTCTTGCCTTGGGCCCAAAATTTTGAGAGTGCTCAAAGCCTAAGTAATCAATATAAATAATATTTAGTACAATGTTTTTACATATCCAAGTTAATGCAATAAATTCATTATGAACTAAAGCTACAATATATCAAAATCTGAGAAAAAAAAAAAGACCATTGCTGTTTTAAGCCATAAGGGGACTGATGCAAAAGGAAAATGGTGTACTGCTGTGTACAAACTTTGGGGTTTTTTTATGGTTAACCTTTCTTCCAGAGCCCATAATTGGAAAAATAGGAGACATGTTAAAAATTATATTACTTGAAATTAAATTTTTATTTATAGCAAAACCAGCATTTATTTTTATTCTTTCTTTTTCTTCAGCATAAGCAAATTCAATAATATTTCACAATCTATTTCTTTCAATTGAGAGCTGTCCTATTTCAAGTATCTAAGGTCAACATTTGTTCAAGAGAAATTAACTGACCAAACTTGCATCAAAGTTGAAATAATGTGTTTGACATTCGTATATGAAGCTTGGCTTATTTATTACCTAGATTTCATTGTTGTTAATTTAAGTTGACTGCTTGCTATATCTCACTAGAAAATTAATCTGAGTTCAGACTTTGCCTTTGCCATGTTTTATTTTTATTTTGCTCTCTGGCATTTTTTTTTCCAACAGTTGGAACGGGAACTGGCTGAACTCAAAGGATCTGGCAAAGGGCACAGTGATAGATTCAATAACAATAAATTAACTGAGGTTGAAAAGCCAAAAAATCATGAAACTGTCACAGAAGACCCAACTCTTCATCAGAAGATACTGACCAAACTAAATGCCTTGACTGAAAGGGTAACATTCTGGAACAAAAAACTAGATGAGTATGTTTAATGAATTGTCTAGTTCAGATTTGAAACATGAGAATAAGAATGTTTGGGCCTATGAATTGAGCTCAGTTCCCTTATTCAGGATGGGAAAGAATTATAGTATGAAATAAAATATGAAATGTGTTCTTAGTTCCCATTCCTTGTACATATAAGCATTATTGGTTCACAGCTGGCATATACTGTTTTGCAGCTTTTAATTAGAAAAAACGAGCTTTCTCTGAATGACTGTGTGATGTTGCTCTTGGGGCTCCAAACTAAAAGCAATAAAGCATTACTGGTGCAAAAACTCACCAAATAGATGAGACCCAGCAAAAGAACATATATAGTCCTTATTTAGTTCATAGTTCTTACTTTTTATAATTTTTATTTACTAAGGTAGTAAGTATATTAAGTGAGTTTGCCCTATATAATTTTAATGGCAGCATGTTAGAATCTCTTACTGAGAGTTCTACATATAATCCTCAAAACAGCCTTTTAATATATAGGTACTATCAACATTGCTATCTAACTGAGGCATAAAAAAGGCTAAATGACTTGTCTAAGATCTGAAGGCTGGGGTGTTAGAGCCAGGACAGTCTTTTCACCCTGGAATTATTGTTCTGAGGCTCATAAATTTCAAGGTGATTTTAATTGCCAAAAATAGAATATCCTGGACTTTATTTAACAAGTTAAATATGAGAGTTAACAACAAGTTTTCTCTCATATGTGAAGCTGAAGAGAAAATGAATAGAGTAAAATGGGACGTCACTAAAACAAAAGGGAGATCAGTAGAATAGAAGTGGAACCAAGGGGGAGAGAGGGAGGGAAAGAAAGAAGTAGTACTGGAGAATGAAGCTGACCAAATTATGGTAGGTGATGTATGAATATATCACAATGCATCCCAATTTTATACATAAATTTAATTTATCAATTATAAATAATAAATAAATAGAAGGAAGATCTATACAGTAGAGGAAGGGGATCAGGAGGTGGGAGGAAGGTAGGGAAGGAGTAGTACTAGGGATTGAAATGGAATTAAACTATGTTATTTGCATATAGGAATATGCCAAAATGAACCCCACCATTATGTATAACTATAACACACTAAAAATAAAACAAAACCACAAAAATACTTTTAAAAGGGGAAATGTATATTTTTAAAAAAGCTATTGTGAATTTTAGTGTCGTGATTTTTAGATTATTCCAATAGTTGATATATCTATTTTTCTTTAATAGAATTGAGGCAATTTATCGCATTGAAGTAAAACAAAAAAAGAAAAGTCATGGCTTATTGATCCCATTTTTGCTAATTGAGTTGGAGACTGTGGGAAACATCCATTTTGAAGAAGGCACTCGATCTGATGACTGGTAAATCTGTTTGAAATTTAAGTATAATTTTAAAAAATAACTTTAAGTACATAGGATCACCAATCAGAATATCAATTTATAATTTAAAAATGTCCTATTTTCAAAACATTTCTCATACAGCATATTCAGCTACTAATTGAAACTAGTCAGTTTGGTTTTTTTTGTTGGTGGTGGTAGTGGTGGTGGTGGGTTGTCTTTTTTTTTTTTTTTTTTTTTTTTTTTTTGCTGCTATAGCAAAAAAACCTGACAAGAACAATTTTAGAAGAGAAAAGGTTTATTTGGGGGCTCACAGTTTCAGAGGTCTCAGTCCATAGATGGCTGACTCCATTCCTCAGGGCCTGAGGTAAGGCAGGACATCCTTATGGAAGAGTAAGGTGGAAGTAAGAGGCTCAAGATATGGCTACCAGGAAGTAGAGAGAGAGCCCCGCTCAACAAGGACATAAATATACCCCATAGGCACTCCCTCATTGACCTACATCCTCTAGTCCTATCTGCCCACAGTTACTACCCAGTTAATCCCTATCAGGGTATTAATGCACTAATTAGGTTAAGATCCTCCTAACACAATCATTCACCTCTAAAGTTTCTTTCATTGTCTCACACATGAACTTTTAGGAGATACCTCATATCTAAATCATAACACTTATTTTCTAACCTCTATGTTTATCTGCTTACACTATTGCCACAAGCCAAGGTTGAAGACATTTTAATAGTATATCATTGCTGCATGTAGCAGGTTATCAGAATTTGTTAATCAATTAGAAAATACTCTGTTAAAAACAAACCAAACAAAAACCTTTGTAGTATCTGCCACCTTCCAAATTGCATTCAGATCTTCTACCTATAGTGAAAGATTCAATGTCTCTAAATTACCATCAATCCTTTTAACCTTTTCGAGTCAGATAAACTGTGTGCTTAACTGTTCTTTTTTTTTTTCTTTTTCTTTTTTTTTTTTTAAAGAGAGAATTTTTTATTATTTATTTTTTAGTTTTCAGTGGACACAACATCTTTCTTTGTATGTGGTGCTGAGGATTGAACCCGGGCCACACGCATGCCAGGCGAGCGTGCTACCACTTGAGCCATATCCTTAGCCCTGCTTAACTGTTCTTAAAGAATGCATGATACCATGTAAATGGTTTTGCTCTGCTTCCTTTACCCAGTATAACTTTGCATTCCTCATCCTTATTATCACTTCTAACATACTGTGATCTCCTCTGGTATTGGTTTGGTTTGAGAAAATCATTTTTCAATTCTAAGAGAGGAATGATGGTCAGTTCCTGGGTACACTAAGTAAATATTTGTTAGTAAAACAGGTAGACTAGGAATTCAGATATTAGGGTCATGGAGAAACCACCCACAGGAAAGCCCACTTCTGTGACTTTAACTCATGCTGACCCTGATTATATAGGTAAGGACTTAGACATGTCATTGAAGGCAAATATATTCCATTCAGAATCACTTACTTCCTTGTCAAAATAATTTAATTTTTCAATTTTATCTTTAGTTTCAGTCCTACTTTAAAACAGGATTATAATCTTATAATTGACCAGGTGAGGGAAGCAGAGAGCTAACAAGCACTCCAGTACATACTTGTTCTTGAGATTTTCCCATAACTGGCCCCTCCTCCTCCTCCTCCTCCTCCTCCTCCTCCTCCTCTTGCTCTCAAGCCAACTATCTTATCTGAAAGATCATCCCAAAGACTTGATCTTAAGTAGGGCTCTCTCTACATTCAAGCCTTTCTTTTTTTAGAGCTCTTATCAGTTTATAAATTATTTTACTTTTAGATTTACTAACATTTTGTATCTACTCCCCTTGGAGTAGGGGACTAACAGAGGCAGAAAAACTGCCTCTTTTACTTCTATATCCCCAGTTAAGAAATTATTGCAATAGTTCAACTGAGACATAGTGGTGACTTGGACTTGGATGGTAGCAGTGTGATAAGGAAAGAGGAGTATATTAAGCATGATATTTTACGGGGAGACATAAATTGATATGCAGAACTAGATATTGGTAAGGCTTTGACCTAAGCTGTACATTGTTGTGCCATATCCTGAAATGGGAGGAGCATGTTTAGGATCTGGTGATGGATAAGTTAGATTTAAAAGACATCTTACATGAGTGGAGAGTGCATCTATCAAGTAGGTAGCTGGATATTCAAGTCTGGGCATATCCAGTTAAGTTAGATAGAGATAAAGGGTTAGAAATAAAATGTTGTAATTTATTATCATGTATATAAAACAAAGGAACCAAATGAAGTTATCTAGGAAGAGTATTTGTGGAAATAAGAAAGCCAAATATTGGTCTCTGAGGAAATCCAACATTTAAAAGTCTGGCAGAGTATTAGGAGAGTAGCTCAATGATAGTATGCTTGCCTAGCATGCTAAAGCTATGGGCTCAATCCTTAGCATTAAGAGAGAGAGAGAGAGAGAGAGAGAGAGAGAGAGAGAGAGAGATTTTTAAAAAAGGATCAGCAAAGAAAACTGTGAAGGGGCAGTGAATAAGAGGAAATCCAGGAATGGGTAGGTTTCACTGAACCCTAAAAGCAGTTTCAGGAAGGGAGGATTACTCAACTAACATGCCTTTTAGGTCAAAGAAATATATAATAATAATAAAAGAGGTTTTATAAACTGTATTTGAAAATTTAGCATCCTTTTATTGACTGAATCAGTATGCCCAGTTTGAACCAAAATAGATCTACTCTATGTCTTTTTAAAAAATATTTATGTTTTAGTTGTAGCTGGACACAATTACCTTTATTTTATTTATTTTTATCTGGTGCCGAGGATCGAATCCAGGGCCTCGCAGGTGCCAGGCGAGCACTCTACCACTGAGCCACAACCCCAGCCCCTACTCTATGTCTTTAGCAAAAAACATAAAATAAAAGCCATAACTTTTATTATATGTAACTTTGTGTTCTTAAGTATTTTAAGGAAAATCTGTTATTTTCTTCATGTATTTTTTTGTATTCTCACATAGGTTTAATTCCTGCTATGAATTAATTCTATCGCGCTTCTGTACATGGGACTTCAGAACTTATGGTGTTACAGGAGTAAAAGTAAAACGTGTCATTAAAGTTAACAACCGTATTCTGAGACTAAAGTTTGAAGAGAAATTTCAAAAGTTTTTGGATCATGAAAGCATACATGATTCAGAGTAAGAAGTTAAATTTCGTAATGAACAATTTTTAAAAGTCTGGCTTTAGTTTGTAAAAATTCTTTATTTTAAAAGTCAACAATATTGATGATATACCCTTTTAATAAACACTTCCTCTTAGTGCATCTTCAATGGGTAGGATGACCTCATAATTTATCCACATTGGGCCTCCTTTTGAGAGTAAGAGTAGTAGGGTGGAGGTATTAATAATGACCCTGGAATATCCATTGTGAAAGAATATATCCCCAGGATACACCATTGGGTTATCTATGACTAAACATTTGTGAAATCAATTCTCAACCTTTTTTTAAAAATTTTCTGTTTCAATTATTCTTAAGGACCTATCGCAAGATGCTGGAGTGCCTTTTTTATGTTTTTGATCCTGAAGTTATGGTGAAGAAAAAGCATCTGCTACAAATTCTTGAAAAAGGATTCAAAGAGAGTGAGACAAGCAAGGTAGCATGTCACTTAGAACAATGCTTTCTTCTTAATAAGTGCAGCTCTGCCACTGGTTAAGCATGATTCCCAATCCTTTCATCATATTTATAGCAAACGTCTGCTATTTCACAGGCTTAATGACATCATAGAAAGTATAGCATCTTTCCTTTTTAGATTAAAGCATAGTAAATTCATTAATCAC
The DNA here is from genome assembly GCF_048772815.1 of Callospermophilus lateralis. Taxonomy (NCBI): domain Eukaryota; kingdom Metazoa; phylum Chordata; class Mammalia; order Rodentia; family Sciuridae; genus Callospermophilus; species Callospermophilus lateralis. Next base: position 70,712,207 of record NC_135307.1, on the reverse strand, counting down.
TTTATCTGCCTGATTCTACTTAATCCCTCTAGGCATCTTATTTTTATGTTATGATCCTTTTGTTGATGATTTTTGAAATATTCTTTAATTGGCTATAAATCCATTGTGAATCTTTAATCTATTATAAACTCTCCAGGGTCTTCTCTATATTTAAATAATCATTACCTTAACTCTATGTGCTTTCTATCTATCATCCTGGTTTATCTTTCCTTTTACTGCCACCATTTCTTTTACTTCACTTTTCCCACATTGCTTTTCTCAGTCGTCCGCCCTCTTAATGAAGCAGCAATAGCATACCTTCATAGAACAGTGCTTTCCAATCCTTTTCATATCATGCTGCATTTGAATTATGGCCTTACTACTCACCAGCTTTGACTTCACATCTCTGTGCCTATTTCTTCCTATCTGTAAAATGTGAATAATATTGCTATCCATTTTGCAGAGTTGTTGGTAGGATTTAGTGAGATAATGCATTAAAAAGTTCTTGGATCCTTGTACACCAGTGTTCATAGCATCACTATTCAAATAGCCAAGAGTAAAAAATACCCAAATGTTGTCCATGGATGAATGGATAAACAAAGGTGGCATATATAAATAATGGAAAGTTATTCAGCTAAAGATACTCAAAATACTGATGCATGCTATAATATGGAAGAAACTTGAAAACAGTTTGGTAAATGAAATATGCTGGATGCCAGAATGAAAATATTGCATAACTCCATGTATATGAACTTCTTAGGATAGGCCAATCTAGAGACAGAGGTAGAATAGATGTTACCAAGGACTGGGGGAGATGAGATAATGAGGGTTTAGTGTTTGATGGATATAGAGTTTCAGTTTGGAATAATGAAAAAATCTGGAGATGAATAGTGGTGATGGTTGCACAGTAATGTGTATATACCTATGCCACAGGATTATGTGATTAAATAAGTAAAATGGTGAATTTTATCTTGTGTATATTTTGTCACAATAAAAAATGCATTCTGACTGCTCAGTGGAGAATGGAGGGAGTAGGGGCAGACGTGGCAGGGCACTATGTGGGAGTACTATTGTGGCAGCTCAGGCCAGAGATGTGATACTCCTGACAGGATGATGGTGGTAAAAATGCTCTTGTACTCTCTGGAAGGTAAATAAGAGGTGAGAAATTCAGGGTCTTAGAAGACAGAGTGCTCATATTCACTTCTGAAAATCATAAATCATCTTGTCAAAGACGGTGGGGAAAGAGAGATAACACTTCCTGGGTGTTTTCTACCCACCGGACTCTGTGTTGAGTGCTTCATCTCCTGCATCTCCTAAATGAGATGAACTGTCTATTTTAATTCTCCCAATAGTTCTCTTTGTTCGCTAGAACAGCCACCTACCCACGTGTGACTCCTGAGCATTAGAAATAAGGATAGTCCAAATTGAGAGTCTAATAAGTGTGAAATAAACACCAGTTTTTAAAAACTTATTGTATAAAAAGGACTAAAATTTTGGTCATAAATGATGAAATTTTGGTTATATTAGATTAAATAAAATGTATTATTAAAATTACCCCAAAAGTTCTTGGACCAGTGACTGATACATAGAAAGTTTTTATATTTTATCATTATTGTATGAAACATTTGATGCTATTGATTGCACTTGAATTCTCTTGTATGAGCTCTCTCCCTTTCAAACTCTCCTTTGGCACTCATGAGATTACACTATTGCTGTCCTATTTTTGTAGCTGTCCTGTCATTGTTTCCTTTTTGTTACATGTCTTACCTCTTGACATGACACTACCATGAGTTTAAAGTTGACTGATCTGCCCTTCTTTCTTGAAATAATTTTTTGAATTTTATTTATTTATTATTTAATTGTTCTAATCAGCTATACATGACAGCAGAATACTCTTTGATTCATTGTACACAAATGGAGCACAATTTTTCACCATTCTGGTTGCCCACAAAGTAGGGTCACAACATTTGTGCAATCATACATGTACCTAGGGCAATGGTGTCCGTCTCATTCCACCACCTTTCCTATCCACTCCCCTCCCCCGTCCCTCCCCTTTGGCCAATCCAAAGTTCCTCCGCTCATCCCATGCCCCTCCATTATTGATTAGCATCCACTTAACAGAGGAAACATTTGGCCTTTGGTTTTTTGAGATTGGCTTACTTAGCATAATATTCTCGAATTCCACCGATTTACCTGCAAATGCCATAATTTTATTCTCTTTTAATGCTGAGTAATGTTCCATTGTGTATACATACCACAGTTTCTTTATTTATATATATATATATATATATTTATTTATTTTTATTTTTTTTTTAGTTGTAGTTGGACACAATATGTTTATTTCACTTATTTATTTTTATGTGGTGCTGAGAATCGAACCAGGGTCTCGCACATGCGAGGAGAGCACTCTACTGCTCAGCCACATAGCACAGTTTCTTTATCCATTCATCTATAAAAGGGCATCTAGGTTGGTTCCACTGTTTGGCTATTGTAAATTGTGTTGCTATAAACATTGATGTGGCTGTGTCCCTGTATTATGCTGTTTTTAAGTCCTTTGGGTATAGACCAAGGAGAGGGACAACTGAGTCAAACAGTGGTTGCAAGAAGAGTGAAGCAGGAGGCATCACTATACCAGACCTTAAACTATACTACAAAGCTTTAATAACAAAAACAGGATGGTTTTGGCATCAAAATAAACATGTATAAAATAGAAGACACAAAGACAAACCAACATAAATATGGTTATCTCATACTAGACAAAAACTCCAAAATACACACATTGGAGAAAAGATAGCCTCTTCAACAAATGGTGCTGGAAAAACTGGAAATCCAGATGCAGCAAAATGAAACTAAACCCCTGTATCTCACTATGCAAAAACCTCAATTCAAAGTAGATCAAGGACCTGGGAATTAGACCAGAGACCCTATGCCTAATTAAAGAAAAAGTAGGCCCAAATTTCATCATGTCAGATTAGGCCCCAACTTCCTTAGCAAGACTCCTTAAAAGTGCAAGAAATAAAATCACGAATCATTAAATGGGATGGATTCAAACTAAAAGACTTCTTCTTAGCAAAAGGAAACAATGTGGTAAAGAGAGAGCCTATATTTTGGGAGCATATTTTTGCCACACACACATCAGATACTAATCTCCAGGATATATAAAGAACTCAAAAAACTAAACACCAAAAAAAACCCAAATAACCCAATCAATAAATGAGCTAAGAAGCTGAACAGATAGTTCTTAGAAGAAGATATACAATCAATCAAGAAATATATGAAAAAATATTCAATATCTCTAGTAGTTAGAGAAATGCAAATCAAAACAACTCTAATATTTCATCTCACTCCAGTCAGAATGTCAATTATCAAGAATACAAGCAACAATAAGTGTTGGCGAGATGTGGGGGAAAAGGCACACTCATTCATTGCTGGTGGGACTGCAAATTGGTGTAGCCAGTCTGGAAAGCAGTATAGAGATTCCTTTCTTGAAATATTGTCAACTCCTCTCAATGTGAAATCCTAGAAATGGGGGAACCATTACTGAGAAGCATATAGAAGATCAGATATGCTAGATTTCTATGCCATGAGATTCATCCAAAGAGTAAAGATAAATACATATGTTTTGCATTCTGAGATGGGCTCTGAGTCAATAGACAGCTGTGTAAATATTTAAATGAGGGATTTGGCTTTGGTTGGCTGTCTTTGTAAGGGAGAGGACTGGCTGGAGTACAGAGGACACTAGCTTCAGTGTAGCACAATCATAAAGCACTTGCCTAGCATGTGTGAGGTCCCCAAAATAAAACCCTGTTACCAGATAGATTAAATGTTCCAAATGAAGCATTGCGATTCTCCTAAACACAACTCAGTGTCATATTTCTTTTTAGTAAAATGTTGTTTCCTTCTTTTTCCCTGTGGCAAACAACTCGTCCTTCAAGTTAAGAAATTAAACTAGTCACAATGCAAACTTAAATTTCCATGCATAAGCACAATAAGAAATGTTTTGTTTCTGGAAAACAATGTTAGGTTATTAGACCAAAAAAGTATTATGTAAATAAAGCCTTCACTGATGTAATATCTCATTCTCACAGGACTTTGTTTTTGGAGTTAACAAGATTGCTAGTAGAGTACTCATTGAAAGCTGTTGCCTCTGCACCAAAAGTGTTCTCAATCTTGACCTTGCTGCTTTTCCAGGAACAAATTTTGTTCTTTATCACTTTTTAATAAATCTATTTGCATATGAACTTACAATATTTAAATGACTTTGCAGAATGAAGTTGCACCTGGAGGTTATCTATTTCTTTTCATTGAATCTACCCTGTAGGTTTCTTTGCCTAAACATAAACATAAAATACTAAGCCATCTGTATTGAAGTCAAAGTATTATCAATTTTGTAAAAAATCAACTGTATTTTCTTTGCAGCTGCCTCTCAGAAAAGAAGCTGTTATTCTTGCTAATAGCCTAAGTTTGTGTGAGTGTCCTCGAATTGAGTTTCTACAGCAAAAGTACAAAGATGAGAAGAAAAACTCTCTTGAGCATGAGCTCTTCAGACACGGTAATACAAACATACAGTGTCTCTAAACTGTTAAGTTCTAAGTCTTCAAATGCATTACTTTCATAACCTTTTTATACTTGCTTTTATCAACCCAAGAGATTTTCTTCAAACCATTTTGATATTTATCAAAGTAGTAATGCATAATTTTCTCATTCATTAGGTTAGCCACACTGTCAACAAATACTTAATGAGTGATTATTATGTGTCAGCATCAGTAGGAAGAGACCCATTTGTTACTCAGATATTTAATCCAACTCGCATATATTTTACACAGCCTGCTTTTGTTCATTATATTGTGTCATAAAAATAAACTCAACATATATATGTTAAATATACACCAAACTCACAGGAAAGAGAAAACAGAAATTGCACTGTATATATTATAATCAGAGCACTCTAGAAGGTATGATTTATTCATGTGTTGAATCATTATAATATAAGATGATAAGAAAACCTGGTCTAATTTAAAACCAACTATAGATAAATTGTGAAATGTACGTATTACTTTATAAGTTGTTTTATAGAAGAGTTTTGGTATTTTAATTTATTCACAATTACCTACTTTATTTGCAGCTTAAATATATAATGTAATTATATAAGTACAAGAATCAATTTATAAGACATTTCTGAGTTTACTCACAGCTATCCTGTTCTCTCTTGCCTCACTTTCTTCCACTGTTCACTCTTTACTTCTACAAGTATTTATGGAATACTTACTTTGTGCTAGGCACAGGTAGGTCATAGGGATACAGTCTATGCAAACCAGACAATTTCTTCTTTATGATGGTTACAAAAATTAATAATCACATAAATAAATGTAAAATTATAATTTTCATAAGGACTATAAACATGAAATATTAATAAGTACGACCAAAGAAATTGTGATAGATAGACTAAATGAGATCAGGGAGTAAGGGGCACTTATTCTTTGGTCTTAACCATCAAACCTACTGAATATAGGATACTCATAAATGTAATTCTGTAAAAATGACATTCTAGATTCCAAACTATAGCTTTGCTAAAGTGATTCATGTTGAATTAAATGATGTGTATTTTGTAGTCCTTCATTTGGTTAATAAGAAATTTAAGCTGATTACTGAATCAAGATAGAACTTCTTACTTTGCAAAACCATTTGCTGCTTTTTATCATTCTTCTCTGTTTCCATCTTTAAAAAAATCTCATGACGCCAGGCACAGTGATGTATACCAGTAATTTCAGCTACTCAGGAGGCTGAGGCAAGAGAACTGCAAGTTCAGAGCCAGACTCAGTAATTTAGTGAGACCCTGTCTCAAAATAAAAATTAAAAAAGGACTGAGGTGTAACTTACTTATAGAGCTTTTCCAGTGCCACACACCCGCATACGTATACATGTACACACATTAACACACACAAAGGAAAAAAACTAAGTTCTCGCAATTTATATTTAATATCTTGTACATTGCTGGGAGCCACAGCCAATTAATATGATGCATGGCATTTTTGATTGAAAGGTGATGCCCCCTAGCCATTGAGATGATATGATTATGTTAAAAATTACATTCATATGGATACCGGACTCCTGCTGTTTACCTTGGCCTGCTGCGGGACTCCTGGAGAGTTCCCATTGGTTGGGAAAGTACAGTAGGAGGGAATTCCGGGGGAGGATCTTGCGCTGGGGTTCCGGGAAGGAACCGGTGGAACGCCGCGTGGGTGGATCGGGAATCTTCCCGGGCACGAACGTGGTATTGGCGGTTTTTTCAAATAAAGTTTGTTCCTGTTTGAGTGGCTCGTGATCTTGTGCCCAGCCAGACTGCGGCAGTACATAGTAATAAAAACATTTGAATGTTTTATGCACAGTGATTAGAAATTATTTTCAGATTCACTGATTCTCAGGGATTTATGTTTAGTGAATTGAATTCCAAGGATCATAAGAATCTAAAGGGAAAAGAAATGATTATCCATTCAGTAGATACATACTAGATGTCTTCTATGGATTTAAGGTACATGCCAGGTGTTACTTGACACACAGACGACTTTTACTCATTTAACAACAACAACCAAAAAAACCCTTATTTTAGACTACTTAATTAAAAAATGCTAAATTATTACGTTGTTTCTTTCTTTTTCTTTTCTTTTTTGGGAGGTACCAGGGATTGAACCCAGGGTGTTCAACCACTGAGCCACATCCCCAACACTTTTTATATTTTATAAGACATGATCTTGCTAAGTGTTTCTTTTCTGTAAAGCCTTGCTTGGCATAATCACAGGATTCTCTTATAACCAATTTGTTTATTCAACAAATATTTATTGAGCTCCTATTTTATATCAACTATGTGCTTTACGCTATGCAGTATTTCTGCCTTTACAACATATGTCAAGTCAATTAAGGTGATTTCTTGTTAAAAGTGATTTATGTTTTTTCATATTTAGGCATCCTCCTCATTACGAAAGTTTTTCTTGGCCAGAGTGTTCAGGCTCGGGAACAAGAAGCTATCAATCAAGCCAACTATCCAATGGTTAACTCAGTGTTCATTCCTCGGAAATATTTACTAAGTATGTCTGCCATAAAAAGAAATACGTTTTCATTACTCTGAATGCAAAGCATTTATATTTAATGCACACACTTATAATTTAACATCCACCTAATGAGATTTGTAAACTTTTTAAAAAACATTTATTTCTGGCTACTAATTTTTCTATTCCATACCTCAAGACATTTATTTTTCTGCATGCATAGTTTATTTTTGCAAAATTTAATTATATATTGTAGGTGTACACACACACAGAGGATTATCTCTCTCTCTGTGAGTAACCCATTCTAGGACCTTCACCTGATAGATACCAAAACTCATGGATGCTCAAGTTTCTTATATAAAATGCTACGGAGGGCTGCTTTCAGTGGTAGAGCATTTGCCTAACATGTGCAAGGCCCTGAGTTCAATCCATAGCACCCACAAAAATACAAATAAAATGGCATAACATTTGCAAATAAACTATGCAACCTTCCTCTATACTTTAAATAATCACTATATTACTTATAATATCTAATACAATGCAAATGTTATGTAAACAGCTGTTATATTGTATTGTTTAGGGAATAATGACAAGAAAAAGTCCGATTTTTTGAAAGTATTTTTGGACTGCAGTTGTTTGAATTCGTGGGTACAGAACATGTGGGTATGGAAGGTTGATTGTATATGTGTGTATGTGTGTTTGTTTATATAAATGTATTAGTTTTCAAGGGATAAAAAAATTAACTTTTATCAGTAGATTTAGAGTAATACATTTGTGAAAAATACATGGCCATATTTTCAATACTAAAGTAAAAGTATAAAAAAGGAGCAGAGAGATGAATAAAATTGTGCCTTAGTTTGTGTAGTGAAAGGATGATAGTAAGTATTTATAGAATAAGAATGTTATTTGGGGGAATGGAAAGTTTTTTAAAAAAAACTTTGGAAGCTATTGATAATAACTTATTCTTAATCTATGTAAGGTTGAAAAGGTGTAGGCTGTTTTATTTTGAAGACTTTTCACTTGGTTTTGTTTTTATTCTAGATTCTATTGTGGGACAAAGAAATTGTGATTGTGGCTTTCGACAGTGCAAGTGGTTTGTCTTTGATCATGACCTTGTCTTGCCAGAATACATCGTTGAATTTGAGTACATCACAGTGGTATGAATTGTTACATTTTTTTATAAAAGAACTCCTTAAATGAGGACAGAATAGTAATTTGAAGTCTAATAATGTTATGCCAAGTTTATCCTATATATATATATATATCGGTGTGTGCATGTGTGTATGCAGGTATAATGGTTATTCTGTGAAGTAATTAATTTTTAAAACAAATCATTATAATACCTAAATATTTTCATTAAATAAGACTGTATTATCAATGGGAAAGATTCAAACTATATTAAAGACAAATAAATACAAAAATCTGCCTTCATTCTATGCCTCCATTCCCTTTTACCAGTGTATCCATTGCTAACAGTTTTGCTTTCAATTCTTTTTCTATGCATTTTCCATATATAACAACATATACTATTTTACTTAGTAGAATCAAGTTCTAAGTCTTAAGTGATTTTTTTTTTTTGCTTTTAAAAATCAATGTTTCAGACTTAAGTTCACTTTAGCACATATAGATATATACTTCATTCCTTTGGTGACTGCGTACCATCCAGTAATACTCTGATTTATTTGTTACCTGTTATAACATATATAGGTTATATCTAGGTTTTGCTATTTAAAACAGTATTTCATCAAACATTGTGGGTGCATCTTTATATATATGTGGAAATTTCTCTACAGGATAGATTTGTAAAAAACTTGGATAGTCAAAGGATACATTCATTTTAAATTTTGTTAGTTATTTTGAAATTCCTTCCACAAAGACTTGACCATTTTACAAATTTTTGACAGTGTGTGATAGTGATTATTAATTTGCATCCTTATCAACATAAGATATTGTCAGGGTATTTCCTCCTCCTCTTCCTATCTTCGTCTTCCTCCTTCTCCTCCTATCTTCCTCCTCCTCTTCCTCCTCCCTCTTCCTCCTCCCTCTTCCCCTCCCCCTTCTCCTCCCCCTCCTCTCCCTCCCCTTCCACTCTGATGAGCAAAAAATAGGACATTTTATTCTTTAGGACTAAATTATGTATAGTATTATGAATCACCTGTTATATCCTTAGACCATTTTCTATTAGACTCTCTTGCACATTGTTTAGAAAAATTCTTATATGCATTTTGGCTATTAATTTTTTATTTTGTATACATATGTTACACATACTTTTGTCACTTGTCTTTTTTTTGTAACAAAAACTTGTCATTTTAATTTAGTAATTTACAAGTTAATTTTAAAGAGTCAGCTCTCTCAATCTTTTCCTATGTAGATTCTGAATTTTATGTTGTTTGTCAGATATTAAAATTTTCTCCTTTATTTTTTTCAGTGTTCATATAGCTTGTTTTAAAATGTTTAGCTTTCTTAATCCATCTAGAAATTGTTTTTATTATGTGAGGTAGGGATGATCCAAAATTATTTTCTTAAAAATGATTACTTAGTCAAGCATTCTCTTTTGCTGTATTTTGAAATGTCATCTTTATCATTAAAATTATTTTCTTAAATAAGCAATCTATTTATGAATATCTGTTCTCTTCCATTGATCACTTTGCCTAATCTTGAACCTTAAATACACTTGTTTGTGTTATTACAACCTTGAATGATATGTTTTGTTTTGTGACAAGGCAATTTTTATCCTCCTACCCCCACTCATTTTTTTTAAAAAGTTTCTTGGCTATTCTTGAACATTTTCTTTTTCAAATAAAATTTGGAAGCACCTTGTCAGGTTCTATTTTTAAATCCTACTAGGATTTTATTGAAATTGCATTGAATTTAAAACTTAATTTGGGGTGAACTGACTGACCACTTTGAAATATTGGGCTTCTCTTGATAATTTAATTGAGTAGGTCCTTTCTTATGGTTATCTTTATATAAGTCTTTACTATTTCTTATTAAAGATAGTTCATTTATGTTTATATATTTCTATCATGAATTGGATTTATTATTTTAGGAAAATGCATAAAAACCTCTGACTCTTATGACTGTTCAGTTATGTTAGCAAAGGCCTTAGCTCCATCATCCTGCTTGCCACTTGACGAGCTCTTTTCATCTGGTGATTTAATTCTTTATTCGCTTCTGGGAAGTTTTTTTCTCTTAGTTTCGTATTTCTTCTCTTCCATTCTATTAAGCCCTCCCTGTCTTCATTTTTACTCTTATATCTTCATTTATTAATTCTTTGTTCTAGAAGATTTTCTCAATATTAGCTTCCAGATTGCTTATTTGATCTGCTGCCCATCTATTTTGTTTCTCAGCATTAATTGTATACTTTTATTTTTATGATTGTATTTACTTTAACATTGAAGTGTTTACCCTCTTGTTTTCTATAGTGCTTTATTCTCCCAGAGTTTTAAAAATTTTCTGATAAACTATTTTGGTTTTTTCTAGAGCTAGCTATTTGTTCATGTAGCTCTCGCTGATTCATTCACAATTCTCACTGTAATTACTTAGTTTCCTGTAATTACCTAGGGTATCCTCCTGCTTTTTTAGTTTTTCACCCTGAATATCAAGTTTCTCTGGATCTGATTTCATAGTGATTCTCTCTTGCATGTGTTGGTTAAAGGTCATATTCTGCCCTTATTTGTCTTTGTCTGTCAGTTAAGTCCCTTCTGATTTGTGTATCACAATTTCTAGTATGTTTGTTAAAGCTCCTTCCATTGTTAGGAAATATTTTGAAGTTACATTTTGCCAGTTTTAAGAAATTTTTAGTGAATGAGAATGGACACACCCATACTTGGCCTATAGTTTTAAACTATACTTACAGATTTTCTATTGTGATTCTGATCATCGTAGATATTGCTGATAATGGAAAGAAAGCCAATTCATCTTTTCTACATAGATTGTTTTTCAAAAAGATAAATACAGCACCAATTTTTCAACATTTTTAATAATTTTTTAGGTCAAGGCTCACTCTTTATTTTCTTCATTCAACAATGTTATTCCAGAAGAAAGCAAAAAAATTTCAGAAGGATCAATCTTGTCCCAAGATTTGAAAGTTGATGATGATGTTATGAAAATGGAACCCAAGATTAAGCCCCAAGCAAAACTTATTAGTTTGGATGATAAAACAATACTTTCCCTTGCCAAGACTAACATTTACAGTCATATTGTGGTGAGTATTAAGAGTAACAAAACTTAGAGACACGAATCTTGAATTTAGAATCAGAATCTAGCATATGAATTCTAACAATACTAAACTACCTACCTGATGGTGCTAGCTAGGCATCATACTGTCTAATTTAAAAGTGTCTAGACTTCTACTTCTGAGTAAACTAGATGAGTACTCCTGAATAGAATTGTGACAACTATATACATAATTTTAAGATTACTAGTAGTTATGTTAAGAAAGACTTTTTAAAGTAATCAATTTCAATAATATATTTTATTTAACCCAAACATCTAAAATATTATCATTTCACATGTAATCAACATGAAAATTCATTAATGAGAGTTTCTAAATCTGAATTATGGAGTATATTTTACACTCACCACATCTCAATTTAGTCTAGCCACATTTAATGCTCAATTACCACTTGAGGTGGCTTTCCAAATAACAAGTGATTTTATTCTGAATAATTAAAAGCTCTCTTTAAATGATTAGGATGAAGGCAAATAAGTTTCAAATCCATTTCTAGGATTAATCAAATAGAAAATGGGACCTCTATCTTTAAAAAATTATTAACAGAATTTGAGTTACTTGTTAACAACTTTTACTTCATAGTGGGGTAATTCTAATGAGTAAAAGCCTACTTCCATATCTGACTTTCAGGTCTGATAATTTCTGATCTGCTGCTCCACTCTGTTCAAACTATCATAATCTACTAGATTACTACTGTAAACTTCTAACCACACATTCTGCATTTTGCCATGGCAATATTGCACAACTCCAGGAGACACCATTCACATTATATTCCACTAAGTGCCCTTTGGAAAGAATTCACTATATAACTGGATAATCCTCAATGCAGAGGGGTTGCCTTCTAAAGTTATGCAACCGATATCCTATCCTGCCCCGACTTCCCTCTCCATGTTGAAGCTGGAGTAATCCTTTCACAATACAAATCTGATCATGTCACCTCAGTTCCCTCTCAGCACTCCTACTTAAAATCTACATGGCTTTCCATTGCTCTAAACTAAAACCAGCATCCTTAATAAGGCTGATAAGATTTTTCATGGCCTCACCCAAGGCCTACTTTTCCAGTCTTCTTTCACCTTATCTTCCCTTTACTTCTCCAGGCTCAGCCTCTTGCTTATTTCTTGAATACATGTTTTCAGCTAACACAAGGCTTCTGCCTTTACTGGTCCTTCCTATATTGATCTCCCCTTACTCCCTTTTCCTAGTTAACTCAAATATATCTTTTAGATGTTTACTAAGTGTTTAAAGCCTTCTATTACCTCTGAACCTAGGCCAGATTTCTTTGTTTTATGCTCTGTGTCTTTCCTATGCTATAAATTCTGTAGAAGCAAAGACATGTTTCTAGTCACATGTCCTCAGCATCAAGAGAACAATATAAGGTTGTACAGGGTACATTGCAGATAAAGTCCACATCTGAGGAGCACTTTTTAAATCATATAGTGCTATATTTAATACAACTCTTTTCTAATAACTTTTGGCAAAATTTATTGTTCTAACGAAAGCATATAGTGGCATTTTTTTTTTCTTTTTTGATATTAGGGATTGAACACAGGGGCACTTGACCACTGAGCCAGATTCCCATTCCTATTTTGTATTTTATTTAGAGACATGGTCTCACTGAGTTGCTTAGCCCCTTGCCATTGCTGAGGCTGGCTTTGAAGTCATGATCCTCCTGCCTCAGCCTCCTGAGCTGCTGGGATTATAGTCATGCACCACCACACCTGGCATATAGTTGCATTTTTTTAAAGAAAGCTAGACATAAAAGCACCTTGAGGAAAAGATGGATGTTTTTTCCTAATTTATGTGTATAAACCTAATGTGGATTAGCATCAACTCCACTAATACCTAATATAATACCTGGCACACACTAGATACCCTGTAGTTACTTGATTAAAATTAAAAAGAATATATTTACAAATGGCATTGGTTCTTACAGAGAAAGTTGATCATTTGATTCACCCTGCAGAAGTAATAAAAAAATTGATGTGTCTTGAGGAGAAAAGTTATTTCTAAATGACACTATATTTCTATATGTGCAGTAAAAGCTGAGATACAGATTAAAACACAGAAATTATATTTTTAATCTTGCAAATCAACCATATTGCTCCATTCTCACATTTCCAGATCCATTGTTTAAGAGGACAAATTTTTCTCAAGTGACTGTATAAAGCAGAAAGAGAATGTAAAGTACTTTCCTAAAATAAACAAAGTCAATAGTTTTAAGTCTGCTTCTGAAATATTCAGGAAAGAATCTGTTTTAAGAAGTTTATGGGATTTCATTGATGGAATTACCTCATCACCATCCTACTGCATCTTTAAGTCTGGGGTATAAAGTGGTGAATAAGTCTTTACCTAAGCTAGTTATCATTATAAAAGGAGGAAAAACTTCATAATATGATAGTAATATCACCTTCTTTATCATAAATGTACAGAATAGTGATTATAAGAACAATCTTCAGACTGGAAGTACTCAGAAACTATTATTTTTCTACTATTATGTCAAGATTTAATATATAAGTGATAGATTTTATAATAAAGTTTTAGTAATGAAATGATTAAAAAAATAGTGTTCTCTGATTTGATTGAGTTTCCACAATATGTATTTCTGAGTTTAAAGCAATTAAATAAAAATTTAAACATAGCAATAGAAAGTTGCTATTCCAAGCCAAAATAAAAAATGGAGAGTATAAGGCTTTATAATACGTTGGCCTTCTTGTGACCTACCTGATTCTGCATTTATTTGATCAATTCCCACGATATATGAATAGATAAGATTTTCTTCTTAAATTTGCCTATGCTGCTTAAAAGTCAGCAAATTACTGTCTTCTAGTAAGAAGATTAGATGTTACAAAAATATTTAGACATCAATAGCCCTTGCACTTCTTCCTTTGTACCACCACTTACACATAGTAAAATAGTGTCATGTAGAAATACCTTGTCTCCTTAAGAAATATCAAAATCAAGCCAAATCAAATAAAAACCCCTGAAACTCAGAGTTCTCAATTATAAGTTTGGCTTTTACATTGATTTATTTACCTATAATTTACTGAGAATTTGCTATGATTCAGGCAGTGAGGTAAGTTTTAGGGGTTCAAAACGAATAAATTATTTTCCTTGCCTCAATAACATCAGTTTAGTAGAAGAGATAGATAGGTGGTGGAGTTGGTGGGAGAGCCTCACAGAGGTGAGTTCTGAGAGGATATTTGTGTGTGTGCGTGCGTGTGTGTGCGTGTGTGTGTGTGTGTGTGGTGCTGGGGATTGAACCCAGGGCCTTGTGCATACAAGACAAAAATTCTATCAACTGAGCTATATCCCCAGCCCTTGAAAGGATTTTTTTTTTTTGAAGATAAGAGAAATGTAGTTGTTTACATTTTCCAGAAAGAGAAAATATTCTTTTTATAAGTAAGCACTTGGTTTTGAAAGATACTTTGTTTTCAGGGAACACTGAGAAATTCAGGAAGATTAGGATATATATTGTGATGGTGGTAGATCAAGATAAAGGTCAGAATTCAAGGAAAACACATGAAGCTGAGGCTGGAATCGTAGGAGGTTGTAGTCACATTAGGGTGGATATTGGAAGCCAAATTTAAAAGCTTAGTTTCTTCTTTGTAAGGAATACACTCTCTTGGCAGCTGGTGGAGTCTAACTGAAGTCAGACTGGTAGTTTGGAGATGCAGTGGAAACCCATTGCAGTAGTTATAAAAAAGAAATAATAGTCTATGCTAGGACACTGGTAGGAATGGAGGTTTGAGAAATGTTTCTACAATCAAATGTATATGGGCAAAAGGGAAAAAGGGGGTTATCAACAGACAGTAAAACTCTTAATCAGGATTGAAAACATAGGCTACCCAGTAGAGATATAAGGAAGATGATGAATTCAGTTGTAGTCATGCTAAGTGTAAGATATCTGTAGATTGTTCCATGGTGATGCCTATATTCATAAAATAATTAGTCTGCATAAATTGGCCCTTCTTCACAATTTTTGCTAGTTTGGAGTACTATTAGAAATTTAATTGTTTTTCTCTTTGAGGAATGTAGTGATTTAATATGATGGTGATGAGTGAAGATGACTGGGTGTAGACGCTTGATTTGATTATAATAATGCTCATTTGTGGACACTATAATCAACTGAACTAATACATTTAACTGCATCATTGTTTATTTTGTAGGCTATACATAAATATAGACTTAACTTGATATCATTCACAATAGACAGAAAAACATGTAGGCGTCAAGATCTCCCCTAAATTTAAAATTGTAAAAGCATTCATTTTTATAAAGTTTAGGATGAAACATACAGGGAAAATCTGGGATAAAATCTGACATAGGCATTGTTTTAGATTGTTCTCCCACCATGTTCTTTGATGTTTTGTCCTGCTGTTTTGGTACCTTTACCCTTTCTTCATTAGTCCATACAGTTTTTTTCTCATAGTTTCCTTCCATGAAGGTATACCTTGCCATCTTTTTGCTGTGAGATTTCCTATCTGATACCTGAAATCTTGAGGACCCCATTGTTCACTTTCCAACCTGTGAAATAAATCATCCCTAATAAATATCTTAACACATATATTTAACTATTTCCTAAAAAGAATGTCATGTCAATTATTGATAAATTTAGACCCAGTTGTAAATCATATCATTCAATAATCAGGTCCCAAGATGCTATTGTAAATTATTTTTACTTTTTAACATTTTAACATCATAGATTAGTTTTTCTTATTGACATTCTCCTAATGTAATTTAAAATAAGCAGTTTCTTATTTTGTGTTATATTAGTTCAAGTAATTGTCTAAACAGTTTAGATATTCACAGTGTGATATAGAATGTAATCTCTTTTATTTTTTAATTTTTATTGTATTTCAGAGTCTGAATCTACATGGAAACAGCTTGAGTAAATTGAGAGATCTCTCCAAATTAACAGGACTTCGAAAACTGAATATTAGTTTTAATGAATTTACTTGTTTAGATGATGTATACCACTTGGTAAGAACTTTCCTTTTGATATCTAAAAAAGTCAAACTCATAGAAGCACAGGGTTCAATGGTGGCTATCGGGATCTGTGAGGAAGCGGGATATGATAGGATATTGGTCTAAGGTAGAAACGTTCATTTAAAAGATGAATAAACATGGGAGGTAATGATTATGTTAATTAATTGTATTACAATAACCAGTGTATAATATACCCAATCATTACACTATACACCTTGAAAAGAGTCACACTTAATCTGTCAATTTAATATTTTTTAAAAACCATTGGTACAGCAAAAAATAAAAAGATAAATGATAAATTGAAATAAATAATTTTTAAAATAACCACTCCTTTGAAAGGAAAGTTTTTTTCCTTTTGAAAACATTTAAGTAAAATTAAAGGGTAAATTATCTTTGTAACTATGACTTCATACATACTATATGCAAGATTATATGGCCTAAATCAGGGATAAAACACATTCACTACATTCTGGTGCTTTCTCTAAAACAGATATTAAGTTTAGATTTTTTTTGCACACCAAAAATATACCTATGGTATATTTATCTGATATCTAGCTACTTTAATTAAATGTATCAATATATTAAAATAAATTCTGAAAATGTTCTTGTGTGTCATTCCATTTCCTCTGCTCTTATTTTCTCACTCTTCTCCTTCTTTTGAGTCCTGTCTTTTTCAATTTCTAGTTTACTACTGCACATCTAATGCTGTCATTTCTTTTTTTTTTTTTTTTTGAGGTTTTCTTTTTATTTATTTATTTATTTATTTATTTATTTTTAATTTTTTTTTAATTTTTTTTTTATTGGTTATTCAAAACATTACAAAGATTGCAGAATCACATCGGTTACACATCCACATTTTTACATAATACCATAATAGTAATGTTGTATTCTGCTACCTTTCCTATCCTCTACTATCCCCCCTCCCCTCCCCTCCCATCTTCTCTCTCTACCCCATCTACTGTAATTCATTTCTCTCCTTATTTTTTTCCCATTCCCCTCACAAACTCTTATATGTAATTTTGTATAACAATGAGGGTCTCCTTCCATTTCCATGCAATTTCCCTTTTCTCTCCCTTTCCCTCCCACTTCATGACTCTGCTTAATGTTAATCTTTTCCTCCTGCTCTTCCTCCCTGCTCTGTTCTTGGTTGCTCTCATTATATCAAAGAAGACATTTGGCATTTGTTTTTTAGGGATTGGCTAGCTTCACTTAGCATAATCTGCTCTAGTGCCATCCATTTCCCTGCAAATTCCATGATTTTGTCATTTCTTAGTGCTGCGTAGTACTCCATTGTGTATAAATGCCACATTTTTTTTATCCATTCATCTATTGAGGGGCATCGGGGTTGGTTCCACAGTCTAGCTATTGTGAATTGTGCTGCTATGAACATCGATGTGGCAGTATCCCTGTAGTATGCTCTTTTGAGGTCTTCAGGGAATAGTCCGAGAAGGGCAATAGCTGGGTCAAATGGTGGTTCCATTCCCAGCTTTCCCAGGAATCTCCATACTGCTTTCCATATTGGCCTCACCATTTTGCAGTCCCACCAGCAATGTATAAGAGTACCCTTTTCCCCACATCCTCGCCAGCACTTGTTATTGTTCGACTTCATAATGGCTGCCAATCTTACTGGAGTGAGATGGTATCTTAGGGTGGTTTTGATTTGCATTTCTCTGATTGCTAGAGATGGTGAGCATTTTTTCATGTACTTGTTGATTGATTGTATGTCCTCCTCTGAGAAGTGTCTGTTCAGGTCTTTGGCCCATTTGTTGATTGGGTTATTTGTTTTCTTATTGTTTAATTTTTTGAGTTCTTTGTATACTCTGGATATTAGGGCTCTATCTGAAGTGTGAGGAGTAAAAATTTGTTCCCATGATGTAGGCTCCCTATTTACCTCTCTTATTGTTTCTCTTGCTGAGAAAAAACTTTTTAGTTTAAGTAAGTCCCATTTGTTGATTCTTGTTTTTAACTTTTGTGCTATGGGTGTCCTATTAAGAAATTTGGAGCCCGACCCCACAATATGTAGATCGGAGCCAACCTTTTCATCTATCAGACGCATAGTCTCTGATTTGATATCAAGGTCCTTGATCCATTTTGAGTTAACTTTTGTGCATGGCGAGAGGAGGGGATTCAGTTTCATTTTATTGCATATGGATTTCCAGTTTTCCCAGCACCATTTGTTGAAGATGCTATCCTTCCTCCATTGCATGTTTTTAGCCCCTTTATCGAATATAAGATAGTTGTAATTTTGTGGATTGGTTTCTGTGTCCTCTATTCTATACCATTGGTCCACCCGCCTGTTTTGGTACCAGTACCATGCTGTTTTTGTTACTATTGCTTTGTAGTACAGTTTGAAATCTGGTATCGCTACACCTCCTGATTCACACTTCCTGCTTAGAATTGCTTTTGCTATTCTGGGTCTTTTATTTTTCCATATGAATTTCATGATTGCTTTATCTATTTCTACAAGAAATGCCATTGGGATTTTGATTGGCATTGCATTGAACCTATAGAGAACTTTTGGTAATATTGCCATTTTGATGATGTTAGTTCTGCCTATCCATGAACAGGGTATATTTTTCCATCTTCTGAGATCTTCTTCTATTTCTCTCTTTAGGGTTCTGTAGTTTTCATTGTATAAATCTTTCACCTCTTTTGTTAGGTTGATTCCCAAGTATTTTATTTTTTTTGAGGATATTGTGAATGGGGTAGATGTCCTCATTTCCAGTTCAGAAGATTTGTCGCTGATATACAGGAATGCCTTTGATTTATGCGTGTTGATTTTATATCCAGCCACTTTGCTGAATTCATTTATTAGCTCTAGTAGTTTCTTTGTAGACCCTTTTGTGTCTTCTAGGTATAGGATCATATCATCCGCAAATAGTGATAATTTAAGTTCTTCTTTTCCTATTTTTATGCCTTTAATTTCTTTCGTCTGTCTAATTGCTCTGGCCAGTGTTTCAAGAACTATATTGAATAGAAGTGGTGAGAGAGGGCATCCCTGTCTTGTTCCAGATTTTAGAGGGAATGCCTTCAGTTTTTTTCCATTTAGAATGATGCTAGCCTGAGGCTTAGCATATATAGCTTTTATAATTTTGAGGTAAGTTCCTGTTATCCCTAGTTTTTCTAATGTTTTGAACATAAAGGGATGCTGTACTTTGTCGAATGCTTTTTCTGCGTCCACCGAGATGATCATATGGTTCTTATCTTTAAGTCTATTGATGTGGTGAATAACGTTTATTGATTTCCGTATATTGAACCAGCCTTGCATCCCAGGGATGAATCCTACTTGATCATGGTGCACAATCTTTTTGATATGTTTTTGTATACGATTTGCCAGAATTTTATTGAGGATTTTTGCATCTAAATTCATTAGGGATATTGGTCTGTAGTTTTCTTTCTTTGAGGTGTCCTTCTCTGGTTTGGGAATCAGGGTGATATTGGCCTCATAGAATGAATTTGGGAGTTCTCCCTCTTTTTCTATCTCCTGAAATAGATTATGGAGTATTGGTATTAGTTCCTCTTTAAATGTTTTGTAAAACTCTGCTGTATATCCATCCGGTCCTGGGCTTTTCTTGGTTGGTAGTCTTTTGATGGCTTCTTCTATTTCCTCCCTTGATATTGATCTGTTTAGGTTGTTTATATCTTCCTGATTCAATCTGGGTAGTTCATATGTCTCAAGGAATTTATCGATGCCTTCACTATCTTCTATTTTATTAGAGTATAGGGTTTCAAAATAATTTCTAATTATCGTCTGTATTTCTGAATTGTCTGTTGTGATGTTGCCTTTTTCATCCCATAAGCTAGTAATTTGGGTTCTCTCTCTTCTTCTCTTTGTTAGTGTGGCTAGTGGTCTATCAATCTTATTTATTTTTTCAAAGAACCAACTTTTAGTTTTGTCAATTTTTTCGATTGTTTCTTTTGTTTCGATTTCATTGATTTCTGCTCTAATTTTAATTATTTCTTGCCTTCTACTGTATTTGCTGCTGATTTGTTCTTCTTTTTCTAAGGCTTTGAGGTGTAGTATGAGGTCATTTATTTGTTGGCTTTTCCTTCTTTTAAGGAATGAACTCCATGAAATGAATTTTCCTCTTAGTACTGCTTTCATAGTGTCCCAAAGATTTCGATATGTTGTTTCTGAGTTTTCGTTTACCTCTAAGAATTTTTTAATTTCCTCTTTGATGTCTTCTGTAACCCTTTGTTCATTCAGTAGCATATTGTTTAATCTCCATGTGATGTAGGGTTTTTCCTTTCTCATTTTATTATTGATTTCCAATTTCATTCCATTATGATCAGATAAAATGCATGGTAGTATCTCAACTCCTTTGTAATTGCTAAGCTTTGCCCTGTGACATAATATATGGTCTATTTTTGAGAAGGATCCATGTGCTGCTGAGAAGAAAGTGTATCCGCTTGATGTTGGGTGGTATATTCTGTATATATCAATTAAGTCTAAGTTATTTATTGTATTATTGAGCTCTATGGTTTCTTTATTCAATTTTTGTTTGGAAGATCTGTCCATTGGTGAGAGAGGTGTATTAAAATCTCCCATGATTATTGTGTTGTGGTCTATTAGACTCTTGAACTTGAGAAGAGTTTGTTTGATGAACGTAGCTGCACCATTGTTTGGGGCATATATATTAATGATCGTCAAGTCTTGTTGGTGTATGGTTCCCTTGAGCAGTATGTATTTCCTTGTTCATCCCTTTTGATTAACTTTGGCTTGAAGTCTATTTTATTTGATACAAGTATGGACACCCCTGCTTGCTTCCGGGGTCCGTATGAGTGATATAATTTTTCCCAACCTTTCACCTTCAGTCTGTGTATGTCTTTTCCTATCAGATGAGTCTCCTGTAGGCAGCATATTGTTGGATCTTTTTTTTTAATCCATTCTACTAGCCTATGTCTTTTGATTGGTGCATTTAAGCCATTAACATTTAGGGTTACTATTGAGATATGGTTTGTATTTCCAGCCATATTTGGTTATGTATGATACTTAACATGATTAGTTTTTCCTCTATGCTTAGTTTTTCCTTTATTGTACTACCTCCCGTTGTTGGTTTTCATTGTTATTTTTCATTTCCTCTTCCTGTAATGTTTTGCCAAGGATGTTTTGAAGAGCTGGTTTTCTAGCTGCAAATTCTTTTAACTTTTGCTTATCGTGGAAGATTTTTATTTCATCTTCAATCCTGAAGCTTAATTTCGCTGGATACATGATTCTTGGTTGGAACCCTTTTTCTTTCAGCGTTTGAAATATGTTGTTCCAGGATCTTCTAGCTTTCAGAGTCTGTGTTGAAAGATCAGCAGTTATCCTGATTGGTTTACCCTTAAATGTAATCTGCTTCCTCTCTCTTGTGGCTTTTAAGATTCTCTCCTTATTCTGTATGTTGGGCATCTTCATTATTATATGTCTTGGTGTGGATCTCTTATGATTTTGTATATTCGGTGTCCTGTAGGCTTCTAGTATTTGGATTTCTTTTTCATTCTTTAAGTCTGGGAAGTTTTCTAGTATTATTTCATTGAATAGATTACTCATTCCCTTGGTTTGGACCTCTGTACCCTCTTGTATCCCAATAACTCTTAGGTTTGGTTTCTTGATGTTATCCCATAATTCTTGGATGTTCTGCTCATGATTTCTTAACATTCTCGCTGAGCTGTCTATGTTCTTTTCAAGTTGAAAAACTTTGTCTTCGTTGTCTGAAGTTCTATCTTCCAAGTGTTCTACTCTGCTGGTAATACTCTCATTTGAGTTTTTAATTTGGTTTATTGTTTCCTGCATTTCCAGGATTTCTGTTTGTTTGTTTTTTATATCCTCTATCTCCCTATAGAGTTGATCTTTTGCTTCTTGGATTTGTTTATGTAATTCATTGTCAAAGTGATTTTTCATTGTCTGAATTTGATGAATAATGTCTTCCTTGAGACTCCAGATCATCTGAAGCATGTATATCCTGAACTCTTTGTCTGACATTCCATCAGCTGCAGATATTACCTCATCTAATGTTGAATTGACCTGTATTGTTTGTGGTCCTTTCTTTCCTTGTCTTTTCATACTGCTCATGATTCTTTCTAGCTTTGTGAAACTGTTGAGCTAATGTTTTTCCCCTTATATATTTGTATTGTTCTTGAATAGCTCCAATATCCCTCTTTTTCGGAGAAAGACAATGTTAACAGATCCCAATATCAACAGTACATTATCTAAGGACAAGTTTTAATTATTAATACATTTATAGTTAGATTCTAAGACTATAGATATTGGATTTAATTATTACTTAAGAATATATTCCTTAGTTTCATAAAAGGCGTACCATATCTGGTGGCATATAGAAAACTTAATTTCAGACGAAGGATGTTATACTTAAAGAGAAAGGAGTGAGGGAATGAGGTTAAACTAACTTAGCACCTTTGGAGAACTCTAACCACTCGACTGGTAATTTATGGAAGAATGTATAGACTCAACCTCCTATTTAGATAGTTACCCTATGTATAGATAGCAAAAGTTAGGAGATTGAAAGTGGTATAGAGAGAATATGAATTAAAAAAAAGAAAAGAAAAGAAAAGAAATAACAAGGAAGAAAAGAGAAATAAGAGAAGGGAAAGGGAAGTAAGATAGAAATACAGAAAAAAAATGGGGGGAGGTGGGGTATATGCAATTCCTCTATATTATATTACTTTGGTAATTCAGTTGTTCATGCTCAGTTCTTGGTTTCACATATGCTGAAGTTGTGGAAGAGAGAGAAGAAAAGAGAAAGAGAGAAAAAAAAAAAAAGTCTCTCAGAACACTGTTTTCCTTGCTTCCAGTAGGTGGCGTTGTCTATTCCTAGTTTGAGCCTCTGTATTCAGGGTGGTGGGTATAGCCAGTGTGAAGGGAAATGAGCTTCCATCTGTATCTTCCCTACTCTAGTCTCTGAGGTAGAAACCAGGTGCCTGTACAGTTGTTGTTTTGTGTTGATAGCTACAATCCCCAAAAGCTTGTGGGAAATATTTTTAGTTATCGCAGCTAAGGGTGGGGGAGTTGGAAACCGGGTACCTGGATCAGCCGCAACTGTGCTGGTAGCCACACCCACTTTGATGGGTTTTAAGGGTTGATGGGCTTCCTGGAGACTAGCGCTCGGGGCGGGACCGGACTTCCTGCTCCGGTCTGGCTGGGCGGCTGTCGCGGCTTCCTGCTCCGGTCTGGCTCGGCGGCTCCTAATGCTGTCATTTCTTTAAATCGTCATTATTCAGGTTGCTATTTCTCTTTCTCTGTCTTTTCTACCTGAATGTCATATGCACAGATCTTATCTGATTTGCGTTTGCCTTCTGGTATATCATAGACAAATACAATAATGTCTGTGTCATGGGCATGAATGTGTGTAACTTTTATAATTTAGAATTTCTTATCAGCCATGTGCAATAGCACACACCTGTAATCCAGTGGCTTGGGAAGCTGCGCAGGAGGATCAAAGAATTCAAAGCTAGCCTCAGCAAAAGTGAGGCACTAAGCAACCCAGTGAGACTCTTTCTCTAAATAAAGTACAAAATAGGGCTGGGGATGTGGCTCAGTGGTCGAGTGCCCCTGAGTTCAATCCCTGATACTCATATAAATAAATAAATAAATATTGACTTTTCCTATTAATAATTCTTATTTAAAGTTGTGAACACTTTAAAAAGAAAATTATAGAGTCAAATTCATAGGTTTAATTTCTACCCCTGAGGGTGAACCTTTTAAAACCAGGTTGAGTTCAACAGTGTAAACCAGAAGCTGCCTAATTAGAAGTATATTTTATTTGCTGAGGACAAATCATCTTGTCTATTTCATTTTGCTTTCTCTCCCATGAAAGCAAATATGACTGATCTATGTTATAAGAGTTAAGTGTGAATTAAGAGAGAATTACCATCAAATTAAATACCCATAGCTCTTTAAGAAAATAAATATATTGATTTCATTATTGTTGCTTAACTACTGTGTCTGTTTTTTATGAGGATTATAAGAAAGCATGCAAGGCATTTAAAGAACCAGAGAAAAGAGCTGTGTAAACACAAACCATGATTCTGACCATCACTTTTGTTTGTGCTGCAGTATAACCTTGAATATTTGGATGCAAGCCACAACCATGTGATAACTCTTGAGGGATTTAGAGGTCTGATGAAACTAAAGCACTTGGACTTGAGCTGGAATCAACTAAAGAAATCTGGGGATGAAATAAATGTGTTATGTAAACACACCACAAGCCTTCTCACTCTTAATATTCAACATAATCCATGGCAAAAGGTATGCAACAGACATGTTTTTGAAAAAGCAAACACTTACTTTGAAGCTATTTTCTCACTACTTTTCAACAAATAGTAGCCAGAAATGGGACAACTATCTTTGTTTTTCTAGACTTAAAATCCTTCATAAATTGAATTTAGTGCAGTAATCAAAATGTATCACATATTACCATAAGAAAAGGCTATACTTTCATGTTAAGTTTTTTTTTGTAACTTCTAACAGTTTGAAAGCATTATTGCTTTAAGAATGATTGATGTCACTGGCTTCTGCACGCCTCCAGAGAATTTATAAAGCTGTGTGCCAGAACCCTACTGTAATGAGGCACAGGAACCATAAATAATATGATACAGTGAGGGAAGTATACTATTAAAGAAGAAACATAGTTTGAAGTGTAATATATTCTAATCTGTGTTGAGAAACATGTTTTACAATTATACTTAGAATTTTGCATTGTTCTCTATTTTAAGTCCAGAAATCACCTCCCCTTATAAAATTGCATTATGAAGTCTTAAGTTCTGTTGTAAGATGAAATATGATTGAACAGTATTTTTATCATCATGAAATATGTGATTTCAATATTCAATGATTAGATTTAAGGGTATCTCCAACTATTTTAAATAATGTCCAAGTTTATAATTTCAAGAATCTTTCTTTCTCCGCCTCTGAAATGTGTTATGTTCAACTTTTTATGGGGGACTAAAGAGTGATCAGTTTATTAAGTTGGCCATATTTCTGAATTTATGTCTTCTTTTAAACTTGCAAAATTTAATCTTTTTCTTTTGCCAAAGCAGACCTTCTGGATGATCACAATACAACTCTCTCCCTGCTGCCCAACTGGATGTCCAGGGCTACTGTCCATATTGAATCACACATGGAGGTTACTAGCTTACTGCTCATCTAGATAAACAGGAGTCATTGCAGTTGTTCTTTTAACTCTTTTCACCACAGCCAATTTTCAACAGTTTATAGGACTTCTCCCCTTCATAAGAATGGAATCATCCATGTGAAAATGAAACAGATTAACTCTTCAATATAATTTAATTTCAATTATTATTTAAAGAATTAAATGAAGCCTTTATTTTTAGATACATATAAGGAACAAGGAAATGGATAATTTTGAATTATAAGGAAAGAAATGAAAAAAATGCTCCTTTCTATACTATAACATATGTAATATTTTGTGAAAATTAACTTTTTGTAATTTTTCCCAAGCCAGCCACATTGAGGCTGAGTGTCATTGGCAGATTAAAGACTCTTACACATTTAGATGGACATCTTATTTCTGAAGAAGAAACAACAGCAGCTTTGAAATTTATTACCGGAACAAAGATTACTCAGGTTAGATTTTACCGTTTAATATTTCTTGTACTATTGGAACATATATATATTTTCTGTACTCATTTTTAGTTGTTAAGATTTTATATTCCCTCTTACCATATTAATAAAAAATAATATGTAGTAATTATACCACTTGGTTGCTTTCTGCTCATATGAACCTCATTTAAATACCTTCTGGTTATATGGACTCTTTTGATATAGCCCTGCATATAAATACCTTTAGGGTTACATTTTTTCCCCCTAGTTACCTCAACTTAGCAGAGTCTGTTCTAAAGCCTATATAAGGAACTTTGTGAGAATAAGGTAAGCTTAGAGGCTTTGATAAAGTGTTTAGTGAATTTTCTGCTTAGTTTTGACAGATGAGCCCAGGGATGAGGAGAGAGAAAAATAAAGCTATATTATCCAGATTAAAAATGCTATACTTTAAAAAAAAGACATACTAAAAACAGATTTATCAAAAATAAAAACAGTGATTATTTTATGGTTAAAAAAATGCTATACTTTAGCTAAAATAGCTTCAATCTCCTAAATATCACCACTCTATCTAGCTATTTAATTTCTGTGGGGTACATGAATATTAATTCCTTAAATAATGTAACGTTTAACTTTGGATCTCTTCAAGATGAAGGGAAGAAATATTTTGGTGATTAAAAAAAACACTATCAACACTCCTAAAGACTTGGGAATTAGCTCTACCAGAAATCAAAGTTTATTGAAAAATTTTAAGACAATGTTATATTGGTGCAGTTAGACAAATAGACCAACAGAACAGAATAAAGATCTAACCGAGATCCATACATCTATGGAAACTTGATAATAACAGCTACCTTTGCATATAAGAGGCTATTTGGTAAAAGGCATTGGCACAAGTACATTAAAGACTTCAGTGCAAAAAGCAAAACCAACCATATTTTAGAAGAAAAGATCAGAATTATTATGACCTTGAACTAAGGAAGAATTTTTTAGGAAAGAAATAAAGAGCATAAACCATAAAAGATTTGTTTTGCCTATATCAACGTTAATATGTCTTTTGCATAAGATACCATAAAGAAAGTAAAAAAGACAACCTACAGACTAGGGAAAGAAATTTGCAACACGAGTGTCAAAAGATATTCTTTATATATCCAGAATGTGTAAGGGAAAAGACAACCAACTGAACAGAAAAATGAGGAAAAAATTTGAACAGACATTTCACTAGAGAGGAAATCAGAACAACCAATTAGGAAAAGATGCTTCACCACATTAGTGTTCAAGAAAATGAACATTAAAACTACAATGACCTACTATTTATTAAAGCTGACAATAACAACTTTCAGCAAGAATATAAAGTAACAGTTATAATTGGTACAATTTGGTGCTATTACACACACACACACTCACACCACCCCCTATAGTCCAGCAATTTTAGTTACTGACATATACTCGAAAGAACTCTTACATGTATGTTTCAAGAAACATGTACAAGAATGTCTATGATGACAGTGTTCAAAAAGGCAAGGATGCTGAATCAACCTGAGTGTTCATTGGCAGGAGACTCATTATGGGAATACAGGAATACTGTACAGCAGGGACATATGAATGAACTACATCTACATAGAGAAGCACAGATAAAATTTCACAAATAGGATGTTAAGCAAACAAAGCAAGTCATAGAAAAAGTACATTATTCATTTTTTCATAAAGTTCAAATATATTCATGACAGGGACCTTATAAGGTATTAGTAATATTCTAACTCTCAAGCTGCTTTAATGGCTGGATTATATTGGTGTTTGTGTTATAGTAATTCTCTTCAAGGTTTTATAAATATTATCTTCTAATAGTTCAATATTTGCTAAAATGAAAAAATGAATACTTGAAAATACATCTAGATATTGAAAATATGTTAAGGCAAACAAATTGTCCTGTTTAAAAATTACGTATTGTGCCATTTATTTTACCTAGGAAATAATACTTTTTAAATATATATAAATGAACCTCTGTATGCTATTTCTTTTATTCATCATGTTTTTTTTTTATTTTATTAGCTATCTATCTTACGGCATTCTAGTACCAAAGAGGAGAGACCACGGATACTTAGCATCTGGCCTTCTGCCAAAATTCTGACACAGATTTCAAAATTTGGACCACATTTACATCTGAATGGAAACTGGCACTTGAAGGTATAGGCTAATTCTATGAAATTTAATATAAAAGCTTAATTTAAATTGATGTTGTCAGTCAGTCTTTATGTACCTCATAAAGAGGGTACAGATAGGTAAGGGGAAAAATTGAAAGAGTTAAATTAAAATAGGGAAGGAATACTTAAGATGCACCTTCTTAGCAAATTTCAAGTATATTATACAATATCTTTAACTTTAGTCACAATATTGTACATTAATAACTTTAGTCACAATATTGTACATTAGATTTAATCTTGCATGACTGAAACCCTTTGCCCCAAGCCCCTGGTAACCACCATTCTATTCTCTGCATTCATGAGTTTGAATATTTTAGATTTCACATATAATTGAGATCATGCAGTGTTTAAATCACAGTGTATACATATCAAACGAAGTTGTACACATTAAACATATACAACTTTAAATTTATATTTATACTTCATAAAGTTGGAAAAAATAAAAAGGCAATATTATTATTAGAAAAAAGGTAATAAATTTATCACATTCCAAAATATAAAAAAGGTCAAGTTGTAGATAGATGTCACTGTTGTGATAAATTTTGACTGTTGTTACTGTAGAATTAGAGATTTAGGACAAAGTATGTTGCAAAGTAAAGGATAGATTCTGATAATATGTCACAAACAGCCAGCAGACTTTAAAGGATTAGAGACAGGGATCAAGCCAAAATTTGGGTGATAAGGATCATGAATCTTGGCAAGGGGATAGAAGAATTGGTCAGAATTCAGCCCAGGTAAGGGAAAGGCCATAGAGCACTAACAATATCTTGTAACATTAGGTCACTAGAACTCACCAGAGTCCTTTATGGAGCCTACAAGACAGATAAAATTGGGCTAAGAAAAGATTGAAACTTGCCAGAAATATAAACTTGGCTAAGGGAGTCCTTGAAAATTAAAGATAATAGTAGCATCGTTTTTATTACGGAGTATATACTGATTCTGAGCTTCAGTACAAGCCCAATGACAGCTTTGGTCAACTCCATGGGGAGTCCTGGAATTAGAAGTGTCCTTTAAATTTTTCCCATGTCAGACTGAGATGCCCGGGTCTTTATTTCTCTTCATTATTTGATATGGGCCAACATGGGAAGGAGAGTGACCTTGGTCAAGGCAGCTGTCTGTAGTCTCTAGAGGTGCTAATAGCTGTAGGCTTTCCGCCAGTAGCACTGCCCACAACTGGGACAAGTCCTTTACTGTAGGAGGACTCTGACTGGCACGTCAGTGTCCCTAATATCATAAAAGTCCCTATTGGACTCACAGTCTTCAAATTTTATTTTTTTCAAAATTAAGAATGTCACAATATTTTTAGTTTCTGAAGGAATTTTGAATTCTATTGCTCAATTTTTTTATCTTGTAACATTGATTGAATTTATTTACAAGATTCAGAAGTAACATATAATGTGAATTATTGTATAGATAACTGCCTTAAATTTAGATGGACAACATCTCTTTGAAATCACAAATTTAGAAAAATTGGAAAATTTGAAATGGGCATCATTCAGCAATAATAATCTCACTAAAATGGAAGGCTTGGAATCCTGTGTCAACTTGGAAGAGCTCACATTAGATGGAAACTGTATCTCAAAGATAGAAGGTAAGACACTCAGAACTTTGAAGTCTCAAAATGTGAATGTCTGAACAGCAGGAGCAAAAAAAATGGTGACACTGAGGACAGAATCTCTGAAGAAGATGATCACTAGAGAAGTTCCAAGAAGGTTTACAGCAGATATTCTAAATACCTATTAAGTGAGATTGTTACAAACGGTATACTATGCATAATGAGCCCAGGTGGACTTTGACCTCCTCTTCTCCTCTGTGCAGGATTTACCAATTATTACTACTCCCTAGCACATACAAACTAGGGAGTTATTAATATCTTTAAATAGAATAAAAGGATAAATGATGTATATCTTGAAAAAGATAAGCTAGTTTATTTTGCAAAATACGGAATTAAGTTTGTATTTGGAAATTTTAAGACTTCAACAAATATAATTACACTTAGTATAAAATGAAAATCAAATGTACTATTTATAACCTTTTAATGGATCTACATACAAGTACAATTAAGCAACTTTAGTAATGTCTCAAAATAAGAGACCAATGTAATATGTTTTATTTGAATTTTTAAAATTCAGTATTAAAACATTTTTCTGAAATGAACAGAATAAGAAAGACTATTCCTGTCTTCAGATTTTCCAGATTCTTTACTTCATTTGGGTTTGTGCTTATCTGTAGCTAAGAATCCAGAGTTTGGAGGGCTTGTTCTAGAATATTCCAAGTTATATTTTCTGATTCCTTCATAGCTTTACTTGTATTCTCCTTTAGTGCTTTGAATCTGGAAAGAAAACTTCTATGGCTTGCTAACAACTCCTCTTATTCTTCCTCTCCAAAGATCATTGTATTTAATTCCACAACCCTTTGGAAGTAGATTTTAGTATGACCCTTTTATGGATGAAGAAACTGAGGCTCAGAAGTTTCAACATTTACCTATGGTCCCAAACCTAATAGTGATACATTTACGACCAACTATGACACCATCTTTAAACTGAACTATCTTGCCCCCCACAATTACAGAGGACCTATAGCTGCAAAGGTTACACAGGGGTAAAATTCTAGTTAGAGGGGCTATTTTCTAAACTGTCTTAGAGCGTTTCTGAACATACCATGGGGAAATTAGGCCAAATGATTCTCTTAAGTACAGGTGATTCTATAATTTCCAATTTCTTACCTTAATGTTTTAAAATGAGGGACAGGTGATTATTGAGTTTTGTGTATAGCTTTGTGTTGTCTTGAAGATGAAAGTCCTGATTAATTATATCATTTTAAGGTTATTTGATGGATAAAGTAAGTATTTGCTATGTGGTGCTTTTCCTTAACACCTAAAAAAATGAATCTAAAATTAGAATTAGATTTGAAAAGGGATTTTATTTATTTTTGTTTCCCTCTGAAAGGCAGTGATGGTTACAGAATCTTTAAAGCCATTTGAACTTAAATAAAGAGAAACAGTAAATGGTCAGTTATTTTTAAAATTCTCTTTTCAGTGCTGTCTGAAGTTTTCTTGAATTTATTTATTTTTCTAGGCATTTCCAAGCTAACTAAATTAACTCGCCTCAGCATAAATAATAATCTTCTAACTGGTTTGGAAAAGCATGTTTTTGATAACTTGCTTCATCTTCACTCCCTTTCTCTTGAGAACAACAGAATCACTTCATTGAGTGGTTTACAAAAAACTGTTAGTCTAATTGAATTGTACATAAGCAATAACTATATTGCTCTCAATCAGGAAATCTACAATTTAAAGGTAACTGGGGTATTTATTAACTTTTGTTTCTTTTTTTTATTGGTTGTTCACAAGATTACAAAGCTCATGACATATCATCTTTCATAAATTTGATTCAAGTGGGTTATGAACTCCCATTTTTACCCCAAATACAAGTTGCAGAATCACCTTGGTTACACATCCACATTTTTACATAATACCATATTAATGACTGTTGTATTCTGCTACCTTTCCTAACCCCCCTCCCCTTCCCTCTCATCTTCCCTCTCTACCCCATCTGCTGTTGCTTAATTCTCTCCCTTGTTTTTTTTTCCCCTTTCCCCTCACAAACTCTTATATGTAATTTTGTGTAACAATGAGGGATACTGCCACATAAATGATCATAGCAGCACAATTCACAATAGCTAGACTCTGGAATCAACCTAGATGCCCTTCAATAGATGAATGGATAAAAAAAAAATGTGGCATTTATACACAAAGGAGTATTACGCAGCACTAAAAAGCGACAAAATCATGGATTATGCAGGGAAATGGATGGCATTAGAATAGATTATGCTAAGTGAAGCTAGCCAATCCTTAAAAAACAAATGCCAAATGTCTTCTCTGATAGAAAGAGAGCAACTAAGAACAGAACAGGGAAGAAGAGCATGAGGAAAAGATTAACATTAAACAGAGACGAGTGGGGGGAGAGAAAGGGAGAGAGAAGGGAAACTGTATGGAAATGGAAGGAAACTTTTGTTTCTTTAAAACATTTATCCATACATTGGAAGCAATGTATGTTAGCTGTAAAGAATTTGAAAAATGTAGAAAAATCTATAGAACTAAATTAAAATAAGGATAATAAGGTTTATTAAGATACATTTGCATTTAATTTGTGTATTGAACAATCATATATGTATGTGTAACCATAATGACCCCAATTCGATAACTTTTTATTTTAATACTTTAATAAAAGAACCCAAGCCCATTCCTCTTCATATATGCTGCCTTCAGTATTTCCAAGAATTGACTGACCTGATAGGGAAGTAGGATTTCTTAACATTCTCCTTTGTCAGTACAAATCTTGATTATCTCTCTGTTTTTACCAATAGTTCCAATTCTTTCTTTTCACTTTTACTCAGATTTGTACTCTAAA
Source organism: Callospermophilus lateralis (assembly GCF_048772815.1). Lineage (NCBI taxonomy): Eukaryota > Metazoa > Chordata > Mammalia > Rodentia > Sciuridae > Callospermophilus > Callospermophilus lateralis. Next base: position 70,679,787 of record NC_135307.1, on the reverse strand, counting down.
AGAATCACTAATTCAAGGCTACTGTGTAACAGGCTTTACTAAAGGTTTGGAAGAATTGGAGGATTTTTATAGCACAGAATAGGAATTCACTGCAAATGTAATGTAACAACTTCATGTTAAGTTCAGTGGCCACTTTCTACCGCTGAGAGTCTTACACTGGCCTATCCTTTTGCTGATACCATGTTATAGGACTTTATCTTATATCAAAATTTTGTGTCTATTTCCTGTTTTTCCTTACATCAGTGTTATCCCCATCCTATTCCCACACAATAACTTCTAAAGTCACCCAACCAACCTAATTAACATCAGCCACCAAATAAGCCATTTTACATTTTGATGCAGAAAAATTTTACTTCCTATTGTTTTAACTTCTATCCTCTCCTACTCAGGGTCTTTCCTTCATAGCACAACTAAATGTCTCATAGAGTAAGAAAGCACATTTTCCCTTAAGATGTGTTCTGTCACCCTCTCATTTTTATCTCTTTTCAAATGGCAGTGTCTTTTCATTCCTTTTATATCCGTATATACACATACATACCATTTGATAGGCCATTATTCCATAAACAAAATATATTGTGTTAAAAGATATCAAAGTTCCCCTCTAAACCTTTACCACTGAAAGAAAACACTGAAAGTCTAGTGTCCTTAAAAGGTTTCCTATCAGATAACATATATCAAACTGAAATGTGGCATAAAAATATACCTTAGTGGTCTGGAAAGGTAACCCTTGCATTTAAAGTTATACCTAAAAACACTCAAATTCTATAAAATTATAGATGATTCAAGGGTGTTTAATCTCATAGTGGAAAAAAACTTTCTGGGTTATGATGTATATCTTCTGTTACCTAGGGTTTATGCAACTTGGTCATTCTGGACGTGTACGGAAACATTATTGTATGGAATCAAGAAAACTACCGATTATTTGTAATATTTCATCTTCCAGAATTAAAAGCTTTAGATGGAATCTCAATTGTAAGTTGTTTGATGACTCATAGCATTTGGTTCAAGCAGCAAATTCATATACTCATAGGCCATAATCATTTATTTAGATCACTGACTTATCACTAGCATACCAAAATTTACTATGTTTATTAAGATCTCAGTCTCCAAAACTCATTTTAGATCTGGATTTTAAATTTTTCTCATCTGGGCAATTTTTAATTGTCTAAATTGAGATGGAAAGGGAGGAATATGATGCTTACATTTGTACCCACTGAGATCAATGTCTAAAAAGTAGGAGCATAATTTTGTGGAACGGGGTAGGAAAAAAATATGCTCTGGAGCCTTACTATCTCTTTAAACCTAAAACCAGCTTCGTGTTTCTTGGAAAAATATGATTGTTAGTAATTAAGGAAAACCAACAAGTGTAGTATGACTATATCACTAGTAAATGTTAAAAATTAAACACACACACACACACACACACACACACAGAATTCATGGCTGAATATAAAAGCAACATTTGGAAACTTGGATTCTATAAAAAGCAAGTTCATATGAGGCTCATGATTTCCATGGGACAGGGTAAATACATGACAAATGTGTGAAGAATAAAAGGTTTCCTTGGGTAATGTTGCCTAACTCCCATTAGTCAATAAAACTCACAAATTTTTAGGAAATTGAGAAGGTAGTTCATGATTATTTGGTACTCAGGTGCTCTGAAAAAAAAATTACTAATCCCTTTCCTTATTCTTAAAGGGTCCTCCTGAGAGAATCTAAAACAGTTTCACTTCAACAAATACATATTCTCTAGAATCTCGTATACTGGGTTTTATTTAGTTGTTAGCTTTCATTGAGGACTGCTTAGTAATACAGTCTTATGAAACTGTTCTGCATTTTCTGTAAAAGATGTTGAGAATCATTTCTTCCTATCTCTCTGTGACCTCATTCAAAGGACCACATGAGAAAATACTTATAGAGATAAGTATAGAAAAAGCCTTTTTGCCTCTAAGGAAAAGTTTTATTCTCTCACCCATAATGAGTAGTGTTCAACTATTTTTTTTCCTCACTTTGACAACTAAAAAGCTCAGGCCCAAATTTTATAACTCAGTAGGATCTTATGGTCTCTCTGTCCCTAACCCTGGTTTTTATCTATTTTAACTTATATTTTTCTTAGTCTATGTCTTCATTATTTGTGATTTGCATTTTACTATTTTATTATATGTGTTTCCTATAAACTGCCACAAGTTCTTTACAGAATGGGGTATGATATAAATTTATAAATTAATAATTTTACATGAAGACTAGACTGAAGAACTTAGACATTAAATGAGAAATAATAGAAATGCATTAGATTTATGAGTAGGGAGAGAATATATTCAGCACATATATATATGTTATGAAATTTCATCTATGTTCATCAGAGATATTATCCTATAATTTACTTTCCTTTATGTGTCTTTGTCTGGTTTTGGTATCAGGATCATGCTTCACGAAATGAATTTGAGAGTGTTCCTTCCCTTTATACCTCATAAATAATTTGAGGAAGATTGGCATTAGTTTTTCTTAAAGGTGTAGGAGAACTTGGCTGAGAATCCATCTAGTCCCAGGTTTTATTTTGTTGGAAGGCTTTAAACCTGTGTGTCTCATTATATTTGAAGTGATTTTCTGTTTACAGCAGATAGTTGGGTCTTTTTATTACTACCAATTTATATCTTGGATTGATGAATATAGGCCATTTACATTTAATGTAGTTATTGACATGCTAGTGGTCAGGTTTGCAATTTTGTTTTTATTTTCTGTTTGTTTTTTTATATCTTTTTTTTTCTGTTCTGTTTTTTTTATGAGCTGATTGAACATATGTCAAATTTTTTATTTATCTGTAATGGTTTTTTATGTCTGTTCATATAGACATTTTAGTGATTTCTTCAAGTATTATATTACATATACATAACTTAATGAGCTCTATTGTTGAAATTTTTACCCGTTTTAATTAAGAGTAGAAATCTTCTTTCCATTATTTCTCCTCCACTGTTAATAATTATCTTAAATATATTCTCTGTATATACTGAGAACCACATCAGATATCCCTTTATGCTTTAACCAAACAAAGATAATTTAGAAACTCAAAAAGGAAAGTCTATTGTACTTGCTTCTTTCCTGGTATTCCAAAATTTCTTTTGTTGGTTAAGAATTTCCATTAATCGTCTTTTATGGTATCTCTGATGATGATACTTTGCTTAGATTTCTTTCATCTGAAAATGTCTTAATTACCCTTTTCATTTCTGAATGACATTTTCTCTTGATATAATATAGGATTCTAGGTTGACAATTATTTTATTTTGCCACTTGAAAAATATTTGTGCCACATCCTTTGTTTATTGGTTGCTGATGACAAATATTTTGTCATTCAAATTGTTTCATCCTCCTAGGTAAAATTTTACTCCTCCCTCACTGCTTTTATAATTTTTCCTTTATTAGTTTTCAGAAATTTGATTGATTTTGATTGTGTCTATGTGTCATTGCATGAATTTGGGTAATTTTTTCTGTTCTTAGATCACTCAGCTTTTTAAATCTGTAGGTTTATGTCTTTTGCTAGATTTGGAGGATTTCCTGCTATTATTTCTTCAAATATCTTCTCAACCTCATCTGTTTCTTCTCTCCTTATATGAATCCCATGGTAAGAAGAGTTTTTTATTTTTGTTTGTTTTTGTCTGTTTTTCTATTTTTATCATTCATCTTCAATTTCACTGATTCTTTCCTCTTCATTCTTTTGTTGAGCATTTATTTCCATTGCATTTATATGTCTATTGTATTTTTCAGTTCTAAAATTTCTATTTCAACCTTCTTCATATTTTCTACTTCTTTGCTGATAGATTCAATTTTTTTTATTTGTTTTAAATAAATTCATAATTGCTTCTTGAAATATTTTTGTGATGCCTGCTTTGAAATCTTTGTCAAATAATTACAAATATGTGTTGTTTCAAAGTTGTTGTTTGTTGATTGTGTTTTCATGCTTGAGTTTAGATTTCATTAGTTTGGCACATGGTGAGAGCTTTTTCTATTTTATTTTGGATGTACTGGTATTATGTCCAAATTTTCTTCTCAAATCTTCTATTTTAGCAAACCTCACTTGATACTATACCAGTGAGAAGTTGGGCTACTACTTTGTTGTTTTCAGTAAGAGACAGAAATCCAAGTTCCCCCCACTTGGCTTCTGTTAACAACCTGACATGAACATCTTAATTAACTGCTAGACTGCAGTAGGAGTTTATATTTCCCACCAGGCTTCCATTGATTCTCTCTGGCTAGGAGAGGAAGAGAGAGACTCCTTGTTACTATTCCCCATAGGCCTCCACTCATTCATCCTAGCTAACAGAGGTAGGAATACCTCATTAATGCTCCACAGACACCTCATTATTACCAAGTAGAAGTGGGAATCCAGGCTCCCCATCTGGTCTGAAGTAATACTTTTTTTGGGGGGGAAGGGGGGGTGTATTACTGTTAGGAGCTGATAAAAGTTCAAGCTGACAAGTCGCAGGGGAATGACAGAGGAGTGCTTTGTTACAACTGGGCAAGTCTGAGCAGCCCATTCTGCTTTTACTGGTGGGGATAAAGTTATGACTACAGTATATTTTGTGGTGTTCACCTGGAGTAGACATATTATTATTTAAAAGTTTTCTGTCTTCTGAGGCTTTCAATATCCTAGAGAAGACAGACTGGGGTTTTTTTTTTTTTTTCTATTGTTGACATTTTGGCATTTATAGTTTCTCCAGCACCAGAATGACATAAATGAGGCAAAAAGAAAATCCAGATTATCATTCTTCAGGTCCCAAGGTCCCTAGCTAGTCTACCTTCTCTGCACCATTTAGTATTCTCATGTTTTTTAAATATATAATGAGCAGGGGTTAACCTGTACTTAGTGGAAAGAATACAGTCCACTCCATTTTTACCTGAAACTGGTATCCTATATAGGAACCACCAGAGACTGAGAGTGCAAAAGATTTGTTTGGTGGAAGACTTACCTCTGATATGATTACCGAACGACAAGGACATTCAAACTTTTCCCAAATGCAGGAATTAAATTGGACTTCATCATCCATAAGGTATAATCACTTTATTAGATACCTTTTGATATTATAATTAAATATATAATTATTATGATGATTTTTCTAAAGCTCATACATTTATACATCTTATCTAACCATAACCAATAAATCATCAACCCTATTCCAAAATTCATGCTAACTTTACCATTCTTTGAAATGAATTAATAATTTTTTATTATATAAGACTATGTTTTCAAATATCAATTTCTTTCTTGGATATTGTGCTTTTGCTTTTCAACCAAATATATTAGTCTCTCTCCTTATTTTTTTAGCAAAAACTTAAATGTTTTAGTTAAGAAAAATCTTAAAGATCAAAATTTTTTAAATTCTACAACACTTTAAATTGCAACTTATTAATCACAACAGCATCATCAAAGACATATAATAGACATGAAAGTAGTATTCTTTTGTTCAGCCTCCAGACTTGTCTGCTAACATGGATTCCCAGGTCTTCACTAATAACTCTACAGCCTGCAGTTGCCAGAGTGTAGAGTTCAATGTGGAAACCATGATTAAGTGAAACCCATGGTGAAAGACACTGGGGAGGCGGGGGGGGGGGGGGGGGGGGGCGGGGAACGACCCAACAAGGGAGGAGACCTGCCCAAATTACACAAACTAATAAACAGTGATGTCAGATTGGCAACCAGACCAATGCTAGGAACAGGTTATGCAGCTCATATCTTATCCCTCTATTCCAATGCACCAGTACTTCCACTGGCACATTTTTTGTTCTTGTGATGCTAGGGATTGAATCATCAATGCTAAACAAGTTCCCAACCATATACCATTCCTATGATAAACTGTTTTCAGTTCTTATCAAACTTGACCCCTCTGAGGGGCCAAGAATGCTGATTCCTCTTTCACTTCGCATATCCCCTTTTTGGGGGGTGGGGGGAGTTAAACTGGGGGTTGAACCCAGGAGTTCTTAACCACTGAGTCACATCCCCACCCCTTTTTAAATTTATTTTTAAAATTTCACATAGGGTCTTGCTAAGTTGCTTATGGTCTCACTAAATTGCTGAGGCTGGCCTCAAACTTCTAACCTGAATCAACTTAACGAAAGATGTGAAAGATCTATATAATGAAAACTACAGAAGCCACTGGGATTATAGGCATGCACCATCATGCCCAGCATTCTTATCTCCCTTTCTAAACCATAGTTTCACATTCTTGGTTTTTCTATAACATTCTCAGATTTCTTTATGAGTTCTTAACTTTCTGGTGATGTCTGAATTTCATCCTTAGTCCCCCTTCTATTCTATCTTACTTCTCCTTTTCTCTCATCTTTTTCTTATTCTGTACTCTTCCTGAGCAAACAAGATTTAATTTTTGGTGATGATTCCCAAATTTACCATATTTAGCCCAAACTTATTCTCACCTGAGCATACAATTGCTCTGTAGATAGTATCTAAAAGACAGCATCTACCCAAGCCAAAAAATGAAAGAAAGAAAAATTTTGTTTTCCATTTTTAATTCATCACCATCTTTGTCAATAGATCCATGTTTGAATTTTGTCTCAAAATTCCTTTGTCTTTCCATAGTCACTGCCATTTGCAGTAAACTGTTTTTAGAAAATCCTTTGGTGATCTTTTGGTTTGACTTACATAAACCTTCCCTGAAAACCCATTCTGTTACCCATATTGCCTTCTAAGATGCAAGTCTTATCATATCATTTCCTTTTTCAACATTGTCAGTGGATTTCATTGTCTACAGAATAAAATTTAAAATTCTGCGTAGCGTAGAATAATTTTTATCTTTTGTAATTCTTACCTTTGCTTCTCATGACACTTTATACTTTAGAAACTCTGAAATATTCTAGCTTCTAAATCTTAATCATAAGATACTGTTTTCATGCTTCTCTGCCTTTGTGCCTATTGCACTGTCAGCCCTACTAATTTGCTTAACACCTATGGGTCAAATCCTCAAAGTCTCACCTCAAGCTCTTTCTCTTCCTATAGGTTTTCTTTCCCTAAAACATCATCATACCTAAATATATTAGGTGTCTGTTTTCCAATGTCATAACTACTTTCTCCTTTTCTTTACTGTCCCTATCCACTGCCTGTCATTTCAGAAATAACCTGATTTACATATATATTCTCTGAAGTTTATAACCTCAAAATCTTAAAATTTACCTTATCAATTTCACCATGGTTTTATGGACGTATAGTGAATTTATAAATGAATTTCAGATTTTTATTTTATAAGGTTTCTTTTGCAATAATGTTATGTTTATGTGGTAATAGGCATTCTTAAAACAATCAAATTCTATTATTTTCTTACACATGTGCCCAACAAAAATATGTATTTAGCTGTTTATTTTGATTCCCACATTTTATATTAAGGCAATTATTTTTCATAGTACCCTTAGGTATTTTTAAAAAGGAGTTTATATATGGAGGAACTCAAAAAACATAGGAAGTTTTTTTTTCCTCTGTCCTATTAAAATAATAACTATATTTGATTTGTTTAAATTCAGAACTGTAGATTTGATCCCAGTTGACCAATTTAGAAATGTGAGTAATGTGAACCTACAGAACAATAATCTTACCTCTTTCAGTGGACTAATCTATCTGCCGAATGTGAAGGTGAGTCACCTACAAATCTTTTCTCTTTTTTGTTTTAGGTTTTCAATGCAAAATTGTAGTAGTCTTTATTTTTAATTAAAATATATTTCTATTTACTAAAGCAGAGAAATTATTCCAAAGGTTTTTGTTTTGTTTTTATTTATTTTTTTTTTACTAGTCAAGAAAAAGTATTAACTCCCAAAGTTATTTTGATTTGACCTCCATTCATTGATTGTCTTGCATGCAGTAAATCTTACTCTGCAGGAGGAGAGAGGGGATAAAAGGCTGCCTCCATAGTGAGAAGGTATGACATGAAGTTGAGAATGCTAAGGTTCTTCAAGCAGCCTCATTGTCTCCTTTCCTGTTACCTCAACCAGCCACCAAATAAGGCCTAGCCTAAGGAGTTATTCCATCGACATCACACCTTAAGAAATCAGAAGTGCAGATTGAGAAAGCTGTGTAGCTTTCTCAAGGTCTTTCTTATTTTATGTGTGGTGTTATAATTTTCCAACATATAAGATAATTAAAAACACATCTAAAACTAAATCTGAATAATTTGGGTTATAAAAACTTACCTTTAACACTAATATTTTATTAAATTATGTTCATATTCCAAGTTTTTCCTTATAATTTTAATAGTTTGTAGGATATTGGATTAATAAGATATTCTTCCCATAGGTCTTATGCCTCAACTATAATCATATTGAATCAATCATGCCTAGACTAAAGCCTCAGACTCACTTAACTAATAGACAACTACTTTACCAGAAAGTACCTTCAAGTGGTTATGGACAACAAGGAACCTCAAAAATAAATAGGTACAATTCTTTTTTAAATTACAAATAATTTTTATTGGGAATTTTAAAGCAATATGTTCCAGTACATACATTTAACTTATTTTATTAATTATTTTATTCAAAAGCTATGTGTCAAAAGTGAACTTCTCAAATAAAAAGAAAATACTTAAACTATTCTTTGCAGCCAGGCATGGTGGCACATACCTCTAATTGCAGCAAATCTGGAGGGGAGGCTAAGGCAGGAGGATCACTCAGCAACTTAGTGAGACCCTGTCTCAAAATAAAAAATAAAAAGGGTTGATGATATAGCTCAGTAGTAGAGCAACCCTGGGTTCAATCCCAGGTATCAATAAACAAATGAGAAACTATTCCTTTGGACATTTTATCCTTGCTTCCTCCATTTCATACTTAGATTGTAAATAAAGAAAAAAAAAAAACAAAACTCAAGGTCACTGTAGATTCAGTGACCTTGAGTTTTTTTTTAATTGAGATACAATTCACATACTAAATATAATTAACCCTTTGTGTACAGTACAAGGATTGTTTGTTTACCATCTCCACTATCTAATTCCAGAACATTTTTATCATGCCAAAAAGGAATCCTTTATTCAAGTAGTATGGGCCTAGGTTTCTCTTAATATTTGTTTTCTTTTTATTTCTAAATTATTTATCTGTACATTTAATGCCCCAATATCAATGGCAAAGATAAAAAGATACTTCATGAAAATGAGGACACATCTTATTTATATTTATATAAATATATCTATATATACACACACACACATATAAATGTATACATAAATACACCTTGTATATATATGTGTGTATGAACTTCATAAATAGATACTTCAACTTTATGTATATAATTTAATATATATGTTCATATATATGAATAGGAAAATTATGTACATGTATATATATAGAGATAATATATAATACATGTATCAGTCAGAATACTTTCATTTCCAGTATTCCCAATTAAGAACATTCCTTGTGTTTATCACTTTTATTGAAGTACAATTTGAATGTAATAAAATATTCATTAACTGTACATTTAACTAATATATTCAGTCATATAATCACTATCTCAATCAAGACACAAAATGTTCCCACCCCAGGAAAATTTCCTTTTATCTCTCTGCAATCTCCTCCTCCCACATCCTCACCCATGTCAATAATCACTGATCTACTTTCCACTACTATTATTTTGCCTTTTTTAAGAATTTCATAAGATTGGAAGTACATAGTAATTACTCTTTTGTGTCTTGACTTCTTTCATTTAACACAGTGCTTCTGGGATTCATCTGAATTGTTGCAAGTGTCAGTAGTCCATTTTATTTTATTGATGAGTAGTATTACATTATATGAATTGAATCACAAAATTATACAACAAATTGTTTATCTATTTACCATTGATGGGCATTTTGGGATATTTCCAATTTGAGGCTATTATGATTAAAGTTACCATGAACATTTATATACATCCTTTATTTTGGAACTATTCATATTTAATTATTCTAACATTTTTTATTGAAGTGCATGTACATGCCATGTTAATTCATTTTAAATGTATAATTCAATGATTTTTACTAAATTTATAATTATGCAATCATTTCTGAAATAGAGTTTTAGAACATTTCCTTTACACTGAAAAGATCTTTGGGGTCCATTTTCAGTCAATTCCCTTTCATACCTCTCACTTCAGCAATCTCTAATCTATTTTCTATGGAGTTGTGTTTTCTAGTCATTGCATATAAGTGGAACCATATAGGGCTGGGGCTGTAGCTCAGTCGAAGAGCACTTGCCTTGCACGTGTGAGACCCTGGGTTCCATCCCCAGCACCATATAAAAATAAACAAATAAATATATTGTGTTCATCTACAACTAAAAAAAAATAAAAAATAAAAAAAGTGGAACCATATAATAAGTGGTTTTGTGCATCTCATTTCTTACACTCAGAACAATGATTTTGAGGCTCATCCATTCTGTGGCATGTATTAGGAATTCAGATATTCTGTTGTATGTATATGCTATCTTATGTTTATCCATTCACCAGTTAATAGACATTTGAATTGTTTCCACTTTTTGGCCTTATGAAAGATAAGCATTTGTGAACAAATGTTTATGTACACTTATATTTTCATTATGTTCCCCTTGGTTAGACACTTTGGATAGATAATTAAAAATGGAGGTATTGGGTTATATAGTAATTTAGTGTTTAACTGCTTAAGAAAATGCCACTTTTCCAAAATAGTTGTACCATTTTACATTATATTATGTATTTTAATTTTTCCATATCCTTGTTAACACTTGTTATTGACTGTCTTTTTCATTACATCCATTCTATTGGATTTCAATTGGCATCTCATTGAGGCTTTAATTAATAATGCCCTAATGAGTAATATAGTTGGGCAGATTTTTCACATATTTATTTAAACCCAACATATATTTTCTTTGGTGAAATGTGTGTTCAAATCCTTTGCTAATTTTTTGATTATGTGGCTTTTTTATTATTTAGTTCTTGGAATATTCTGGATACCAAGCCCTTTTTCAAATAAATTATTTACAAATATTTTTCTCAATATGTAGTTTGTCTTTTTATTAAGTGGTGTCTTTTGAAGAAATTTTAATTTTGATAAAATGATTAATTTTTTCTCTTATAGATTGTGATTTTGATGATTTCTAATAATTCTTTGCCTAACCTTAAGTCACAGATTTTTTCACATTTTCCTCAAAAAGTTTTATGTTTTTGTTTTTACATTTAGACCTATGATCTATCTTGAGTTAATGTTTGTGCATATTGTGAGATTAGGTATGAGGACTAAAATTCATCATTTTGTATATAGAGATCCAATTGTCCCAACACCATTTGTTTAGAACATATCTTTCCCTTCTTGAATTGCCTAGTCACCTTTGCTGAAAGTCAGTTGATCATAAATGTGAAAGTGGATTTCTGGACTCAATTCCATTCTGTTGGTCTGTGTGTCTATCTCTGTGCCAGTACCAGATTGGTTTGGAATGCTGTTTTACAATAAGTTTTGAAATCAGGGATTTAAGCCTTCTAATTTTTTTCTTTTTCAAGTTGGGTTTGGAATATTCTGGGTTTTTTGCATTTCCTTATAAATTTTAGGATTATTTTCCATGGGAATGGAGAGCTGTTGTGCTTTTAATAGAGATTGTATTGAATCTATTAATCAATTTGAATTAATTATTATCTTCTAATGCACAAACATGAAATATTTCTTCATTTATTTAGATCTTTAATTTCTCTCAGCAATGTTTTATAGTTTTCTGTGTACAAATTTTACACTTCTTCCATTAAATCTATTCCAAAGTATTTTATTCTTTTTATACTATTGTGAATAGAATTGCTTTCTTTATTTCATTTGCAGATTATTTATTGCTAATATTGGAAATGCAATTGATTTTTATATATTATTTTATCTTGTGATTTTTCTGAACTCATTTATTCGTTCAAATAGTCTTTTGATGTATTTCTTTGTATTTTCTAAATACAGAGTCATATCATCTGAGAATAAAGACAAATTTACTTATTTCTTTGCAATTGGCTACATTTTTTTTCCTTTTCTGATTGCATTAACTATCACTTTTCATTGTGACCTTCTGTACATCTTTATTCTTTACCACATAAAACTAAAAATAAATATTAATATTACATAAAATATAAGATAATACATATTATAGCTCAATTCTGATATATTAATCAATTCATTTTTCTCTTATAATTTCAATTTATACTAAATACATATCAGACTATCTTTTTATGATAGCTGACTTGAAATTAGGTTTATGTTCTGAAACTTATGTGTTTCAGAGATACAATGAGCAGTGAAAATTTACCTCCAATAATGCACAGTTTAGAGGTTCTTCATTTGGGCTACAATGGAATTTGTAATTTAATCCAGCTACAACTTAACAGACTAAGAAATTTAAAATTCCTCTTTCTGCAGGGTAAGTAGAAACACTTAATATCAAAATGTTTTAAATCAACTTGATCTCATCTTGTTTGATAAGTAAATTCAAGTATCAACATTTATTTAAATATTTATTAGCAAAAATATTTTAATAATCATACATGGATTTTTCTTTGGTTATCTGCAGATTTTCAAAACCATTTTTTGAAGGAAAATAGAATATTCTGGGGCTACATACAGTATTACATCATAATTTACTTTTATATGATATTCTATTTAACAAACAATATAAAGTAACCATTAACACAAATATTTCCTAAGTCAAAATTGTTCTAAGTACTATGAAAGTACTGTATTATTGCAATTATACACAATAGAGATCCTCAATCTGAAGTAATTTAAGATATACTTGAGGAGATGTACTGAGACAAAGATGAATTAAGTTTCAACTATGTGTTACTAAGTAAGTGCAATAGAAATTCAGAGGAAGAGAAACTGAAAGATTAACTCCTCTTCAATTTTGATTATAAATGATCATTTTTGAGAGCTTTGCAAGGGAGGAAGAAAAGAGTCATAGGACACAATTGCAGTGTCTGTGGTCCAACACTTAAAAAGGTATGATATGAGTTATTTGTTTTATTTAGTTTTTTAAGTAAGCCTCATCACTTTATAGTATTTTTTTAAATTTTTGTGGAATAGTGAAGAATTGAAATTAAAAATACTGAGCAGGACCAAACTAAGGAAAGCTAGACAGAGAAATTTAGACAGAATATAGTCAACAATAGATAGGAATTGTAAATTTTTTAGAAAAGTGGCATTAAAAAACCAATGGAGTTTGGAACATTATCTAACAATAATTATTTAACATCACACAAAATTCATTATGAGACATGGGAAGAAATTTGGATAGTTACTTTTTTCAGGTTTTTCAGACTATATTCTAAAAAATTAATGTATTCTTTTGCCTATCAAAGTATTTTTGATTGGGATCAAGAATATGGAGACTTAGCCTTAAAGAGAAAAAGAAAAAACAAAAAAAGGAAAAAATCAAGAAATTGACCATAATAATGACAGACCTTTTAAAAGATACATTGACATAGCAAAAAGTGGAAAACCTAACCATAGAAGGTCTATTTTAATCTAATAATGTAAAGGGGGAATTGTGCAGTTGCCATGGTTAGCATGACAAATCCAAGTGGGGCAGTTCTATATAAGGAATGAGACAACATACTCTGACAATGATAGCTGCCACTTATGGAGTCATTGGGCAAGATGTTTGTCTACATATCTCATTTAATCATCAACTTAAAAAGATGAAATATTAGGTCAAAATGACTAATTAGATATATAAGGAGATCAAAAGAATCCAAGATATTTCCATAATTTAATTGCAAAATTGCATAATTGCATTTCATAATGGCAAAAGGACATACTAAAGCTATCTAATGTCATTTTGAGGAAGTTCCTATCTGGGGTTAGAGAAAAATCAGTTTGTAAACCTTTTGAGACATAAAAATGAAAATTACCTTTTAAAGTCATTTGATAAAAACATTTAAATGAGTCAGGCATGGTGGTGCACACCTATAACCCAGCAGCTTGGGAGACTGAGCAGGAGGATCTCGAGTACAAAGCCATCCTCAGGAAAAGCAAGGCACTAAACAATTCAGTGAGACCCTATCTCTAAATAAAATACAAAATAGGGCTGGGGATGTGACTCAGTGGTCGCATGCCCCCAAGTTCAATACCTGTTACCCCCCTCAAAAAATATAGAGAAGAAGGTTGATAACTTTTAAAATTTGGGATCACTTCATATATCATGACTTGTCTTTTTTTAGGGAATGAAATCAGTCAAGTTGAAGGGCTAGACAACTTAGCAGTCCTTCAGGAATTGGTGGTAGACCATAACCGCATCAGAGCATTTAATGACAGTGCTTTTGCCAAACCAAGTTCTCTCTTGGCACTTCATCTGGAGGAAAATAGACTACGAGAGCTGAGCAAATTGCAACCTTTGGTAAAACTAGAGAAACTCTTCCTAGGATATAATAAAATCCAGGTAACATTTTTGTTGTTGTTGTTGTATTGAGATTTATAAGCTTTAATTCCTCTAAACACTAAACATAAAGCTTCCAAACATACCAATGAAGTTTTTGCTAGTATGTAAATGTTATTTATCATTTATATACATGTATATTTTGAGGCATATACTTTGTGATGCAGACATGTCCACCCTACAGCTAGACTTATAAACTGGGCAAACCCATATGCATCTACCCATTGATAACTTTTGGCTCTAAATGTTCTCAGGCTTGTCTCATCAGTCCTCTCCTAGACTTATCATTTGTTCCTTGACTACTATTGATTCAGCTGGGTTTTGAGTCTCGATTTCAAACTTCCTCTTGCTCATAAAATCTGGCATACTTGTTCTATATGTATTTTGATTCAACTCCTTATAATGGCTTTGATATTCCAACTCTTCCCACTCAAGTCTTCCTTACACAGATTCCCTTTAGTTTTACCTATTTAGGCCACTTTTACTTTTAGGCCACGGAGTCTGTTTAGACTCTCTCCTGAGATACTGTACTAATAAGAGAGCTTGAATACATTATCTTATGCAGTCCTTATATTTTTCTTAGCATTTCGGTAATGTCCTGTTAGCTTCTTTTCACTCTTCTATTTCTGTCCATACTTCTAAGACGGTCTCAACAACAGACTGAACTCTGGAGTACTTCTCTAGGTCTGGGGAAAAAATTTATCTTGTTTACATCTTTATCAGTATATAGCATATACATGGTACAGAGTAGATGCTTGATAAATATTTATGGTCTTCTTTGATATAGTTCATGAAGCCTTTTCTGGGTGATATAAAAGGTCTCTCCCAAGATTAGAAGGAAATCACAAGCAGTGCCCCTTTCTACATAGCAAGTAGAGAATGTACATACAGAGAAAAACAATATACAACTAATTACCCAGATTCAAACATTCATCTGTGAAAAGCCTACCAAACTGGTGATGATTCTTACAAAGATTTACTTAGAAGAAATCTAAAAAATTGCTATTTTATTGGAAATATTTCCAGTGATAACAACTAGGTTAATCATAGGAGTGACAAATTGGACTTATAGCCAGGAGTGTAACTCAGTGGAAGAATATGTATTTAGCATGTGCAAGACCTTTGGTTTGGTCCCCAGCATGAAAGAGAGACGGACAGACAGAGACAAAGAAGAGAGAGGGGAGAAAGAAAAAGGAAAAGAAAAAGATCTTATCTGGCATCAGGCTTTACTAATAATTTCAAGAATATTATAGGAACATTCCACTGCTTTGCAGGTCCTTTATTCCCACATCATACACATTATCTACACTAAAAGATGAGGTCTGCAAGTCAGATTCTGTGAAGTAATCTCATATAGCAAGGGAGTGTTTCATTTATGAAACATTTCCATTTTATAATTTGAGCTTATGTGACATTATATAGGGAGCTACCTTATAATTCTAAGGACTCCAGATATATTTACTGTAAACAGTCCTTAGCCAGGCAGATCAGCTAAGAGAATACCATAAAGACCTTCTTCCCAACAAATATCATTGTTCTGTTTGACAGGATGTCCAGTTACCAGCATTCTTACAAGATTATACCAGGTAATTGGGTTTTCCCCAGGAGTGTCCCCCTACCTCACCAGCCCCCTGGTTCCTCTTAAGGGGCTGAATAGACAGGTCAGCTAGTATGGCAACTTTCTCCTTGGCAACTTAAACAGAGTAATGCTTAGTCAGGCTTACTATCAAGTCTAATAAAATTAAGTGATAAACTATATTTTAAATCATGGGGAATGACACATTTATCATTGAATGAAAGGATGAGTTTTATTGATTATTTAATGATATCAGCCCTTATTTTCACCCTTGAAATGGTATTTTCATTGGTTTAGATTGATCATTTTGCCATTAAACTTATTCTAACCATTAATATTATAGTACCTTAATGTGACCATACATTTAGCTAGGAGGGAAAAAAACCAAACCCAGAGGAATACAAGGGCAAGTTGGAGATTCTTTTGAAGTTTTAAAACCATGTTCTTCAAAAATTTTTAACTTTCATTTCAAATTTTTTGAGGGGAGAATTTTGTCTCTAGATTTATACTGACTTGGACAAGCTGATACCAACATTAATTTCCACTAGACTGTCAGAGTACAACCTTTGGATTGGTGATGATTATAGAATAAGAGGGGAAAAGCTCATAAAAATTAGCAGAACAATAATACTTCATGTGAAAGTATATGCAGTCCCTAATTTGATCTAATAGATTCTGGTGTGAAGGTTTTGACTTAGCCTTAGAATAAATTAGCCCTAGAATAAATTATTCAATGTCCACTAATGTAAATTTGGAAAATTGTGGCCTATAGACTTGCTTATGAGAATCGCAGAAACACAAATGAAGATGAGTTCAACTCTATAGTCCCATTTGATTCCTGCATCTGAATGATTGCTCTATCATGCATCCAAACTACTTTGTCTACTTTTAAACATCTGGATAATAACCTGAAGCCATAAGTAACACCAGAAAAACAATCTTTGGTATTTCTTGACCTAAATGAAAGCCCCAATCCAGACCTTTACTGTGATTGTTTTAAGTTCTTATCCTGATAATGTACTCAAAAGCTAATAACCACTGATGCGCTGGTGATTAATGTATAACTTTTAGAAGAAAAAGCCCTAATTAGTAGCATTTGCCAATTTCCATGGTATAATTTCCTCTACCATGGTCAATTGCAAGCTAAAACACCATCCTGTAAAATTCCTGAAAATATACCAATCAACTTTTGTGAGCCAGTAAAAGTTAACTCCAGCACAGTACTGTAAAAAATAGCCTGTATAAAAAATGGAAAGCTCTCTTTCTGTAATTATGGACATATTAGTTTGCTTGTTATCTCTTTAAAATTTTATGCCACAATTATCCTCTAAAAATTTAACATACTGTTCTTGCATTAATATATTTCATGAGAAATGAATATTTCAATTAGGGATAGTTCACTAATAAGTACTGTTGTACTTTGAAAAAATAATTTACAGACTTCTCATGTGTTTCTGACTTCTAATCAGACTTGGATGCCATAGATAGGAACTGCCTGTGGGTAAAAAGGCACAATATCTATAGATCACTAGATGTTGAGTGTTTTCAAAGCCCCCCTTTATGATGTCTCCAAAATCAAAATAATTTTTAAAAGATCAGTCATTTTAAAAATCAAATTCCACTTCCAAGTGAACTAAAATAGGTCTAAATATAGATGAATTGGCTGTATGTATCCACTTGTAATTCCAAATAAAATTTAGGTATATCAATAACTTCATTGTATTAATGTGAACTAGTAAAATTCTTAGGTGAAGTTTGATGGTTAAATTTTGGAAATAGCAACAAATGTAGTCCACTTGATTGTTCCTTTGTTGTTAAGATTATATTTAAATGTGTATCTTTGATATTGGTTTTTTTTTTAACTGTATTCACCTTTTCCCACACTTCTGGATCAATACTCTGGAGGAAATAGCTAAATATAATCTAAGCCATAGAATAAATTATAACTCTTCTGAAAAACTATTTGGCCTTTTCTTATAAGCACTACTTACATTTTCCATGTTAAACTAATATTATCTCTTTCAATCATATATTTTGAATCTACAGTACATGGATCTGCCTTTATTCAACATGCAAAAAATTGTCACTCAGGCTCACTTCATAGGATTTAATTATGAGCTGCCTGGAATCCAGCATTTACATAAAGTCCATATTTACATAAGTCCATATTTTAAAATTTTGGGTCTAATCAAATAATTTGGTTAATTTTTTTTTAACAGGATATCACAGAACTGGAAAAACTTGATGTCATCTCTACTCTCAGGGAGCTTACAGTTTATGGCAATCCAGTGAGTATGTTACCTTTCTAATTTATTAATTTACTTATGTATGTAATTTATTTTTTGAGAAAGACTTTATAATATTAATTTTATCTGCATAGCCAGTTAATTTATTGATTAATGTAAAAAAAAACTATTGTCCAGCACAATTTATTGAATAGTGTCTTCTACCTGATTACACGGAAAACTGCTACTATCTTATATAAGAAGGTCTATTTCAGAGTTCTACATTGTATTCATTTGCCTGTTTGTCTAGTGTTGTGCTAGTATTTTTATGTTGTCTTAACTACTAACATTTTATATTGTCTTAATGTCTGTTAGAGTAAGAGATTCCAAATATTCTTCTATTCTGTCTCCTTCTCTTTCTCCTTATGTGTTTCTCTTTCTTTACTGCCTTAGTGATTCTTGGCCCATTAAAATTGCCTATGATTTTTGGACAAATTTCTCAAATTATATGAAAATTCTGTTAGTATTTTAATTGGAATTGAATTCATTTCTAAATTAATTTTGAGGGAAATTTTTGTTGGAGTCTTCTTGTTGGAGTCTTCAAGAGGATCCAATAAGTACTACCTTTGTTTTCCTAATATCTGAACAAACTGGAAAAAATGACAGTGAAGAAATGAAAATATCTTCTTAGCTTAGTATTCTGGATCTGGTATAAAAGAACTGATGGCAAGATTCTGTGAGACTGAAGAAAGGCAAACAGATCTCGTATTACATGGAGTGCAATTTATTTGGGACTTTCTGGCAAGTATGGTGAAGGACGCACCAAGACCACTGGATCTCTGTGATTTGGGTCAGAGGGAAGGGTTTACATAATAGCACGAAAGTGACTTTCATCTGAGCCAGAATGTCCTGATCTATCTCAAGCTAATATCAAAAACACCAGGCACATTCCTGGCACTGTAAAGCCCCACATAACCCTCAAAAGTTTATTGTTCATTTAGAGTATGCTGGGAAATTATTTAGGGAAAACATAACAGGGTTACATAGGGATACTCATAGAAGTCTCAAGATGGTTGCATTCAGTAAAGCAGGATCCCTTCAGTGAGAAAGCCAAATAGGCATGCTATCTAATCCCAGAAATAGGCAATCCTGATCACGCAGAAGCAGAAAATACTAGACTGAGACTTCTCTACGTGGGAGGACACATTCTCCCAGCAATAACCTCTTTCCCAAGAAGAAAGGAGGATCCAAGAATGCTCAGTTCACTCTTCCCAGATCTACCAGTTAAGTCACTCTGCTTTTACTAGTGGAGAGGGAGTGAAGAGGTTGAAAAAGCTAGAAGAACTACATCAAGGATCTATAGTACTTCTACCAAGAAGAAAACATTCAAGGGGATAGGGTTGTGGCCCAGCGGTAGAGTGCTCGCCTAGCACGTTCAAGGCCCTAGATTCAATCCTCAGCACCACATATAAATAAATAAAATAAAGGCATTGAGTCCAACTGCAACTAAAAAAATAAATAAATATTTAATAAAACAAAAAAGAAAAACAGTCAATAAGCAGTCTCCACTAACACAGCATTCAGCTTTCTCACTCATAAAACACATGTATCTTCCTTTTGTTTGTTTTTTTTTTTTTGTCTTTCAATTAAGATTCATAATTATCTCCTTAAAGATTTTAATCATTTTTGGCTAGATTTATTCTGTTGTTTTAATTTCTATTTTAAATGGTACCTTTTTGTATTTTTCTATTTTTGGGGTTGTAGAACTAAAGAAATTCTGGGTTTTGTATATTTCTCTTTGTCTAGGAAACTTGGTGAACCATTTTTCTAGTTCTAATGGTTTGTAAAAATTCTTTGTAAAAATTTACCTAAATTTTTATGTATTGTTATCATAGTACTCATGAATTTTTAAAGTCTCCCCTGAGTATTTTTGTCACTCTTTTTATATTTAAAATTGTCAATTTTTGGTTTTTATTATTATTGATAAATCTTGGTAATGGTTTGTCTATTGAGTTAGTTACTTCAAAGAATGAGATTTTGGGTTTTAAGGCTATTATTTCTTTGCTGTTTCACTAATTTCTACCCTTTTTTTTTTTTTTAGTTTCTTGAAATTTTCTTTTCAAAAAAATTCTTAAATAGGATACCTAGCTCAGTAATTTTCAATACTTCTTCTGAATCAATTAATAAATTTTAGGTTACAAAGTACAGCAGCATTCTAAAAGTTTTGGTTTGTAGTTTTTTTAATATTTATTTCTTAGTTGTAGTTGGACACAATATCTTTATTTTATTTATTTATTTTCATGTGGTGCTGAGGATTGAACCCAGGGCTTCGCACATGCTAGGCGAGCGCTCTACTGCTGAGCCACAATTCCAGCCCTAGTTTTTTTAACTATTTTTTATTCTTAAAATCATCTGTTTTCCAAAATATTGTTTCTTTAATTTGTTGTGCATGTCTTTGTATTCATTTCAAATAAATAGTGTGGTTTTATTTATCTCTTTGTCGTTTATTTCTGATGTTATTTTACTTCAATCAAAGGAAATATTCTATATTTTGGTACTTATGATGCTTGGTTTTGTGGCCTTGAATGTGGTCAGTTGTTTGGTGTGTGTGTGTGTGTGTTTTAAATCAATCATATATGTTAGAGATATTTCTCCATTAGTGTATATGTATCTACCATCTTCTTTTAAAATAGTTAATTGCAGTGACATGGTAAGAGTAGGATAAACATACAGATGAAAAGGGAAAGTCTGGAGGAATCTACATGCAGACTTCTTCATGCTCATGCCTGTGAGAAGATTACATGGAACAGAATTTTGTTGGAAACTGATTACATAATCACATAGGGGACCCTCTCCTAATCATGTGCCAAAATTCCAGATTCTCAGAAGGGAAGCAGGTTGAGTACAAATCATATTGCACAGTGAACTACCCTTATCAGTTAAGGAATGGTGGGAACACTTCAAGGACCAAACACCAGGCAAGAGCCATCTATCTGTACAAGCACACCATTCTAAAGTTCAGGCCTACTAAATTTAACACTTTCTACATACCCTCTTAGGCATGGTTTATAATTTTTTTTTTGGTGAGGGGAGTAGTTTGACATTAGGAAGAGTTGGTACATATAGACCACATATAGATATGTACTAAATTAAATAGGATATTCCTTTTGGAAAATATCATGTAAGCTCCAGAACTTTCAACAAACTTTCATAATGTAATCCTGTCCAAAAATTAAGATTGCCTGTAGTTAATAACAGTACTTTACAAGTATAGCCTTAGTA
Organism: Callospermophilus lateralis; assembly: GCF_048772815.1. Classification (NCBI taxonomy): domain Eukaryota; kingdom Metazoa; phylum Chordata; class Mammalia; order Rodentia; family Sciuridae; genus Callospermophilus; species Callospermophilus lateralis. The sequence goes on along the minus strand of NC_135307.1, from coordinate 70,658,310 downwards.
ATAGCCTTAGTTTTTTTCTAAAAAAAAAAAAATTCTTACCTGCATTTAGCATGATAAGAAATTAAAAGGGGCTCATATCTGTAGTATCTAATACTATAAATTAATTGTTACCCATCATCTTTGCTGTCTTTGTTAAACTGCCTTCTTTTAAAGGTTAATATTTGAAGTAAAAGTGATTTTAGTAATAAATTGTTATGTTTAACTTTCTTTAGATTTGTAGAAAAATGCTACATCGTCATGTGCTCATATTTCGACTGCCTAACTTACAGATGTTAGATGGAATTCCTGTAAATTCAGAAGATAGAGTAAAAGCTGAATTTCACTTCTCTGAACTACAAGCAAAGAAAAATACGGTAATCATATTATTGATACTTTTCCTTTTGAAACATATATATTATTAGTAAATGAACATTATATCTTATACATTGTGACTTAAAATGTTTAAATCTATGTTTTTATAGATTATTATAGTATCTATTTTGTGATAACTACCTTTTTCTATTAATGTACCTTGACAATTATTTAGTATCTATGTGCTTAATATATCAGATTATGCTTGAAGGTAAGAAATTATAACATCATTTTTATGAAAAGAAACTAACAATAAAATTGTTTCCACTTAGGCAGAGAGGAAGAGAAGGAATGAGTTCTCACCTCAACTCTGTATCATACAGATCACATAACAATGGAGATATGTGTCTCTTTTCTTGTATGCTGGCAGAATTACTGGGCCTTTTACCTGTGGGCCCTAAAATGTATTGGCTATGGTAGGAAAGAGAGACAGAAGAAACCACAAAAACATATCATTAGGAAATTCTAGCACTAACCACCCCTTCTCTTAATGACTTTGCCCTAATGACTAAATTTAACACAGAAAATCAATGGCTTTTGAACAAGACCAAACATTATTAGAGGTGAGCCTTTGTAAAATGTGAGGAAGAAGAGACTGGAGGAGATAGGGAAACCAGTTGACATTTTTAAGAATAACCCAAGAGAGAGATTGCAAAGACCTGGATGGATGTGGATGAAGAATATAAGTGAGCCTCTATGTAAGTGAAAACCAGAGACCAAGGACATTAAAAAGTTAAGGAACAAAAGTTATTTTTAAAAAGGCATCTTGCAGAGGAAAGAGATATTTACTGTGAAGCCCTCCCAATTGGCTTTCACTTAACTCACTAGATTAATTGATACTCTCTTTTTTTATTGATTATTCAAAACATTACAAAGCTCATGATATATCATCTTTCATACATTTGACTCAATTGGGTTATGAACTTCCATTTTTACCCCTAATACAAATTGCAAAATCACATCGGTTACACACTCACATTGTTACATAACGGCATATTAGTGACTGTTGTATTCTGCTACCTTTCCTATCCCCTACTATCCCCCCTCCCCTCCCCTCCCATCTTCCCTCTCTACCTCCTCTGCTGTTGTTCAATTCTCTCCCTTGTTTCCCTCCCCCTTTCCCCTCACAACCTCTTATATGTAATTTTGAGTAACATTGAAGGTCTCCTACCATTTCCATATGCTTTCTCTTCTCTCTCCCTTTCTCTCCCCCCACTCTTTGTTGAATGTTAGTCTTTTCCTCATGCTCTTCCTTCCTGTTCTGTTCTTAGTTGCTCTCTTTATATCAAAGAAGACATTTGGCATTTGTTTTTTAAGGATTGGCTAGCTTCGCTTAGCATAATCTGCTCTAATGCCATCCATTTCCCTGCAAATTCTATGATTTTGTCATTTTTAGTGCTGCATAATACTCCATTGTGTATAGATGCCACATTTTTTTATCCATTCATCTATTGAAGGGCATCTAGGTTGGTTCCATAGTCTAGCTATTGTGAATTGTGCCGCTATGATCATTGATGTGGCAGTATCCCTATAGTACGCTCTTTTAAGATCCTCAGGGAATAGTCCAAGAAGGGCGATAGCTGGGTCAAATGGTGGATCCATTCCCAGCTTTCCCAGGAATCTCCATGGAGAGGATGTGGGGAAAAGGGTACACTTGTACACTGCTGGTGGGACTGCAAATTGGTGAGGCCAATTTGGAAAGCAGTATGGAGATAATTGATACTCTCCATTCCCTCTGTGAACCAAATGAATTCTCAGAACACACAGAACTGTTGATACTTTGGGCTCTAGTCTACTTCTCACTTCAGCAGTAGGTTGACATACTCTTCAAGAGTTGACTCTGTTGTTTTTTTTCAAAACCTGCTATACTGATTCTTATTTTCAATATATGAACTTTAAGAACAAAGTTTAAATTATTATTTGTTTCTATGAATACAAAATTGGATATTTTGGAAAGTCTGGATAAAAAGCAAGCACACACACACTATTAGTACATAATGTCAAATTAGGTATGGAAGAAAAATTATAAAATAAAGGAGAAAATTATTAAAATTTAGAGAAAATATATGGGGAAATTATTTTTTAAATCTAGACAAATTCTTATATTCAAATTTTCCTCACATATCTTTAAATTCTTGTTATTTTAAAGAACCCAAACTGGAAATTGTAGGAAAAACCTTAAGGGTATGTTTTATCCAAGAAAAATCAGATAAAATACCAATCAAAAGACCCTTGCTTACAGAAAAGAACTTGCCCCTTTATCAGAAGATTGGTGAATGCATGTAATTTTATGTTATAAATGCATGTAATTTTATGTTATAAATTTTTAAAAAGATATTTACTATATATTTTTATGACTTCCTGACTTTTTTATTAATCCTAACTTTTCTGATTAATATTGACTTTAATTAACAAAGGAGTTTCTACTATAGGTCAAAGTATCCACAGAGACTTGTGAAACATAAAGTTGTTTAATGTTAATAAAAGTTATTAATATTAATGAAAATGATTTGTGGATATCTACATTTTTTCTAAAATATATGTCTTATAAAAAATCTTAACCATCAATCTGTATGACGTAGATAAAGAAAAGCACTACATGTCTCATGTACTCAAATTCTTGTCACAGGCCAGTCTTTCAAAAGAGAAAAAAAAGATGAAATAAAATATAGTTCAGTAATTGAAGGTTTCTTTCCCTTTCTTGATTTTGTATTCCTGGAGCAAGTCACCTCTTGAAAATTGTATGCCTCAGGAATTAGTTTTTTATTCCAAATGCAATAAATTATCACAAATTTTGTGCCTTAAAACAATAAAAATTTATTATATTACACTTCTGGAAATCAGACATCTGAAAAAAGCATTGGCTAGGCAGCATTCCTTCTGGAAGTTCCAGGAGAGAACTTGTTCTTTGCTATTACCAGTTTCCAGAGACTATCTACATCCCTTGGATACTGGCCTTCTTCCAGCAATGTATCACTTAGACTGCATGTTTCCATCATCACATCTCTTCTCTGTCAGATCTTTCTGTCTCCCTTCATCTAGATAGTCACAGTAATCTCCCCATGTCAAAATCCTTAACCATATCACACCTGCAAATTCCTCTGCTATGTAAAGTAAAATATTCACATGTTTTGGAGATTAGGATATTGAACATCTCTGGGAGAGAGAAATTATTCTATCATACCTCATGTAAGGGCTCCATTGAGAAACCTATAAAAATTATCATATTAAATTTATAGATTCTATTTTAAAGTAATGTTAAAAAATCATTTAAAACATATTTAAAGGCCCCAATTTCCCTAGGTAATTTTTAAAAATTGTTTTCATATAGCAGAATAAAGTACATTAACTTAAATTTCAGTCAATGATGAATATTTCATTGAAAAGTTTATTTATTGTCCATTTTTTTCTATATCTTACATAATGAACCCAGATTTTTCCCAGTGCTCTTCTATGATGTAATCTTAGTCTATATTCTTGCCATTTGAATCAGTGCTCCATAAAAGAATTTATCTTTCCACTTAGTTTTTCTATATGTAAACATTTTATTTTAAATATTGTTTTTGGTTCATCAATACATGGTTAGTAAAACAAAAGGTGTATTTGAAGTCTTTATTCTGGAGATATATGTTTTGATTCAACAATAATTCTCATTTTCATGGCTAAAACAAAATTGAGCCATTATCAGTTCAGTCTAATATACTAATCTTTGTGACTGCTATTCTTGCTTTTAAATACCAGAAAAAGGAGAAATGAGCTCTAAAAGCTGTCTTTTAAACCAAAACATTTTGAAATTAGTTTTCTAATTCCTAATAGAATGCTGTTAAATTTTAGCATTCTAGATTAGTGATAGGAAGTAACTCCCACAAAGGAATAAGGGAATTTGAGACTTGCCAGCTTTAGTAAAAACCATTCATTTCAAAGCTGTCTTCTTGGTAACAAGAAAATATGAAGTAAATCAGTAATTTTACACAAATTGCAAAGGCCTATGTCTCTAAATAGGTTCAATAATATGTTCAGAATTCATATCTTTAAAAGTATAAACAAATTCATAGTATTAATGACATCAGAGGGGTCATAAATTTCTAGGGACAGCAAGAGTCTCCCTCTCAAAATACTTTTCTTCTCCATTTGCCAATTCCTGAAATTCTTTAAAAGTCTCTTAATTCTTGATGGTTTACATTGTAAATACTATTTAAAGCTTTACCACTTTCATTAAAATTATTGTAATTTGCTTTTCTTAGTCCCTATTTTATTAACTTGGTTTTGAAAAACTAAGTAACTGCAAGGCACCTGACAAGGTAATGTGAAAAAGAAGAAACATTACAAATGGAGGAGTCTTAATTCTAATTTTCTTAATTCTACACTTACCTTATTAATACACTTTGAAAAGAGGAAGTGCCATGAAGCACCAGCTTCTAGTGCTGAGTGCAAAAGCAGTCTGAAGAAACAGAACATAAGGTTAATCACCCAGAGAGCTCTGTGGATTCTACAGGTTTTAGTTAGTACCAGTTCTGTGTTTAGGCAACCGTGTTAACTGCTGACTAAGAAAAATTTGATTGCCATGTGAGGTTTGTGGTGAAGACTAAACCTGTTGATCTAAGATTTGGAGGTAAGATGTTCTTAATTGTTTTGTTTTATTATGTAGTTTATTCCTGTTACCAACTCTCCTATGGATGGTGGAACATTCTGCCCAATGAAAGCATCTCCCATTAAAATAACAAATGTAATTCTGCCTGGTGGATTTAGCCATTACTTGGGACCCGACTTCACTTTAACTCCTGAAGTTGAAGGTATTTTGACAAGAGTTTCAGAGAGTGTAAACAAAACACTTCATTTGAAATGAAAATCTCACTTTACTTTTAATATTCCTTAAAATTGGATGTTTTTAATTTATATTTCTTAAAGTTGTATGTTCAAGTTTTCTGTGGCCATTCTGATTTCAGAGACTATGGTAGTTTTTGTTCTACTCAACTACTAAACTAGCTAAACATTTGCTCTCTCATAGTGTAAACTTTGTGATACGTGCCCTATTATTTCCTGACTTTTTCCAAATCTTTAATTTTCTTTGTATTGTAGCTATCTTAGGATCATAGTTCATTAGTAAATCCTGCTAAATGTAGAAATCAGAAAATTTTTAATATAACAACAGAGCTGGGCACAGTAACACATGCCTGTAATCCCAGCAATGAGGTAGGCTAGGTAAGGCAAGAGAATCACAAGTTTGGAAGCCATCTTGGGTAACTTAGTGAGACTTTGTCTCAAAGCATAAAAAAAGGGCTGGGGATGTGGTTCAGTGGTAGAGTATCCCTGAATTCAATTCCTAGTACCATAATAAATAAATAATAACAACAGAATATTTGGGAATAGAAGATATCTTAGAAAGAGGTCATATTTTTTCACTAAAACCACTGGTAAATTTACGAAGCAATTAGGGAAGAGTTTCAAGAGGTAGAGCTTTAAAGGAGGGAATATACTAAAAGAACAGGACAAGGAAATACACATTTTAATTCAGATTTAGAACAAACCTGTTCCAGAATCCAGATCTTAAACTGGCTATCTATCATTTCAGCAAAATTGGGGATAGCTAGTCTTTCTTCAGGGCTCACCACTTCCATTGCTTTTAACTTTCCCTTGTCCTTACACCACTGTTAGACAACAAAACTCAACATCACAACAATTACAAAATTATCTTAAAAGCCTACTATATAAAAGTAGGCAATTACTCAATATGGTTACAGTTTTAAAGTAAACACAATTAAAAGACACCTAGCTAATTTATTCTGTTAGATTTATCTTATTTTTCATACTTCTACATATTTTATGACTTTTCAGTTTTAGTAAAAATGAGAACTGTTTTTGTCCAGTAGGTAGAACTATACACAAAATTGGGCACACTAAATTGTTTTTAGCTTCCCTAACAGTGTACTATCGTTTTCAGGAATGTCTTTTCCCTATTAGTTCAATCCTCGATTCATCTTCATAACTTCCTTTTCATATATCCTTCTTCAAGATTTGTTAGGATTTCGTGGAAAAGTCCTTAATTTCTTTCCTATTTTTTTTTCATTTTGGTGTCTTAAGTTGTATTTTGAAAAGTATAGTTACTTCATCTGTACATTTATTACAGCATGCAGATCTGGATATTTGTATTTAAAAAAAATACCCAGAAAGGATCAAATTGATCCACTAACTCACAAAAATTTAAGCCACATTAAGTGCTATATGTCAATTTTGTATTTTTATTTTAAATGTTTAATTCATACTATAAAACATGTACAACATATTTTCGTCTTACCCACAACCAAGCCTTATTACTTAATGTTTTTCATTGTTTCATAATTTTAACTGTCTGAATTCCTACAAATTCAGACAAAAAAGACAAGAATACAGGGATCCTGACAAGTAATCCTCGGAGCATCCATGCAGAAATAGCTTTTCGGCAACTTAGAGGGATAAATCTCTCTCCTAATCTTCTGTCACATCCTAATATTGCATCTCCAACTGCACAGATGTACCAGAGCAACCAAAATGAGGGAAGGTAAGCTATTATTTTTTAACATTTTTATTAGTAGTTGATGGACCTTTATTTTATTTATTTATATGTGGTGCTAAGACTCAAATCCAGTGCCTCACACATGCTAGGTAAGTGCTCTACCACTGAGCCACAACCCCAGCCCCAAGCTATTCTATTTTAATACCATCATTTTTCACCATTTAAAAAAATTTTTCCATATTTGCCAGTCATGTATAGAAGTGTAGTAAATATGTTATATATTATTATATATGTACACTGATAGCTGAGAAAAGTTATCAGCATAGGGCTTCATTTCACCCATTCACCAAACCTTTCCCAAAGTTCAGAGTATTCACATCATAATTCAAAAGATTCGAAATGACAATCAGGGTTGAATAGTCCTCAAGAAATTCCAAGTGCTCGGGAGGTAACACTGAAATAATTACCTGGGAACTACTTTTAATTGTATTCTTTCTCCACTCTACTCACTGAATTTGGAAAGTAGTTTACTTAAATTTTGAACAGCAGATAAATTCAATTATGCAACTGTGAGGGTAAAGAATTTTCTAAATTCTTCAAAGCTTTTTTTCCAAGTTCCCACTTATCACCGTTTCTAGGCTGGACCCAGCCATACAGCCAGCTCAATCCTAAGAATATTGTTAATTCTCATTCAGAGTCCAAACTTCCCTGCCTGTATTTCTCAGTTGCTTGCCCCCAGATATTTTGTAGTTATACCTTCACTCTCCAATAGCAGATCTAGTATAGGCATGGCTCTTTCTGCACTGACTCTCCTGCTAGAATCAGTTGTGTTTCAGTGAGTTCTCAGGATAACCTATTTTTCAAAACTAGAATCATTTTCTCCTTTATATTATTTTTATGAAATTGCATGCATATAAAATGTAGAAATTATGGGGTTGGGGTTGTGGCTCAATGGTAAAGTACTCGCCTAGCATCCATGAGGCATTGTGTTTAATCCACAGCACCACATAGAAATAAAATAAAGATATTGTGCCCACCTAAAAAAAACCCTAAAAAATAAATATTTTTTAAATGTAGAAATTATTTACTGTACAATTACCTTAACTACCTCATTAAGATAATAAGTTACCATTATTTGACTTATAAATATCCTACTTCTTACAGAATTCCTGGGAGCAACTTTTCAAGATCAAATCGAATGTAACTGCCTACACAAATGAGCATATGCCAGGAAACCTATTTCTTTTGGGAGTTGTGCAAAAGCTAGCAAACAGTAGTCAGTGAAAAAAAAAAAAAAAAAGAATAAGAGAATCATGTTACTCATGTTACTAAAGCACTTCAGTGCCAACTGAACATGATCTATCACTCCTGATGAATTTGATTTTAATATCACCTCTCTTAAACTTTCTTTATGGTTATCTTAATTATTTGGATTTCTATATTATAAAAATCATGAACTGTTAATAGCATTCAATAATTTGAAAAAAATGAAAGTCACATAAAAAAATCCAGAGAATTAAATGCCTAGTTCTGATATTCAATTATAGTCTATCATCTGAAATTATTAGGAAAAGGTAATTTTAGGAAATAAGCACATTTTCATTCATAGCATATTCATTTGAAATTACTAAACTAAAGCATACATTGCTTACCAAACACAACCATTGCTAAAGCTAGTTGTTTGTTACAGATTTTTAGGATTATACCTGGGAGAAAAAACAAAAAACAACAAAATCTCTAAAACCAGATCTTCCCTCAAACTTGTTTAGAGATGCACATAGTAAACATCAATACTGGTTCCTCAGAATGAAAGAGACTTTTTTTTTTTGTACAAATTGAATTGTGTCTACAGGGAAACAATTTTCAAGTAGTTTGTCTGAAAACATATGTTTAAACTGAGTGAACAGTTTTGATATTTAATAATTATATTTCACTGGAAAGAATTTTTTCCTAACCTATTACATACCTAAAATATCATAAATCAATTAAATATGGTTTTGAATTTGTTAAGTACAGTTCTTTAAGTTGGTGACCAAGTTATATTTTGATATAAAAGGGCTCCATGATTCAGAAAGTATCCTATTTTTAAAGTATTGGTTCAATATATATATTTCATATAGTTTTCATGGTATTTCGTTTAATAAAAATAAATTGTTTTTTCCAAAATGTTTATACTTTTATAAATCTATCTGGCAATAAGTTCAAAGAAATTTTGCAAAGATAGAGTTCCAATGTATATGCAATAATTTTGTATTTTTCTTCCTCAACTGTTGTATGTTTGTAATTTAATCATGTAATATTTAAAATTTCAAACCTAATTATAGATTGATTTTGCACTTCTTAATGTGTGGTTTTTAAATAACTATTACACAATGGAAATAAGGTCCTTTGTTTAAAAAATAACTATGCAATTCTTAAGATGTCCAGAAGATGTCTTTGTTGCCCTTTAGTTTTGCAACTGCTTTTATTACAATACTGTGACAATGTCTACACTATTACTAAGCTGGTATCATTTGCTTTTTGTTTTATGATTATATATAATGAAATGCTGATTATATGCCATTTTAATAACAAAAGTATCTTTAAATATGTAAGTGGAAAAGTAAATATAATAAGTTTTCACTGGAGAAAAGTGTTATAGAAAAGTAGGAAGCAGAAAAAAATATACCACATACACTTAACATTTTTGCACATTTTTAACCATTTTTCCTATGTATTTTAAAATTATATTTGAGATTTTTCATTTGAATTGAAAATTAGTTCACATCGCAAAATTTCAAGATATTTTGTAGTTCTTATAAATTTTTAGTTACATCTGAATTGCTTCTTGAAAATAATTTTAATATATAATTTGATAGCAACACTAATAATAAACACATGATTTAGGCATTGGTAGGTATTACACCAAATATAACTATAGTCCCAACCTTTAAGAACCTTTTAATATAAATACACAATTAAGTACTTTCATATAAAAGTACTGAATGGGTGATTGTTTACATGATTTGGCATAGCAGTTTTGAATTTTTTCTGTTACAACAGCAGATGTTATTAACATGGTATACAACTCCCCTGGAAATACCTAGAATAGGCTAAGCTATTAGTATACACATTTCATAAGGCAAAGCTATTCAACAAAACAAATGAAAATGTTATTGAATGTAAGTGATTTTTATAGGAGTGATTTTTAGATCTGCTCTAAGTGATTTTAAATAAATAATTCACAAACTGAAATTTAAGTTATAGTTACAAATTATACCAAACAACTGATTGCAAAAGTGTTATAAATTTACAAACCACTAACCCACATTTTAAGTGACTAATATTATGAAATAAGTATGACATGTACTATCTTCACTTACATAGAAACTGTGACTATAGATACATATCACACCTAGTTCTACATTTTTTTCAATTCCAAATTCATTCTTTTTTTCCATTACAAGTTTATTGGCAATTAATTATTAATAATGTGCTGTTTAATCATTTATTGTAGACCCCTAATGTATGTAAAGACTGTCAACTATTCATTTTCTTCCAGGATTTAGATAAAATGTATAATTTCTGTACCTGCAATACAGCAAAAGTATTATTTTTTTGCTTCCAGCAAATGTCTTGATAGATTTATTTTGCTTGTAATCATATGCAGGATTTTATGATTTGTTTTCAATTTCCAATTCCACAAACAACCTGGCAAGCTAGAAATTAGGACACTTTATAGATTAGAAGCCTACCAAACTGAAATGAACATAGATAATGTCATACTGATCTTCTGATTTCTATACATGAAGATTTATTATAATTAATTGTTCAATAAGATCTTTATTGCTTACTCCTATTTTTATAGCCCTAGATTTTTCTATTGGCACAAAATTAACTATGTTGGTGAACATGTTTGTTCTAGAATTTAGACTATACACTGTTATCTATGAATTTACACTGCATGTATGTATTTATAGTCATTAATGACTAGTTTTAAAATAATCCTGCCATGTCTTTTTATCATATGTTATGAGAATGTTTAATATTTTTAAAAATTAGAGCTTAGTCACTTTCTAGGCTCTTGGTTTCAATTAAATGTTACTTATAAAGTAAATTATTTATAGTTCTTTATCAGTAGAAGCAAGTATTTATGGCCAAGTTCCATTAGTTATTAAATAAATCTAACCAAATCAATTTGTTTATGGACTAGAAATTGGTTGGTTTTTCTGATGCCATAACTTTTTATTCATTTTTCTACACTTCCCTACATTACTGAAATATTTTAAAAGAAAACCCTATACTAAATTACAATTTAAATTCATAGCTGCCTTTTAGTAATAGTTTAATAAGGAATACAATGAAATGTTATTAAAGTTTAATAAAAAATACTTTGTTTTTATCTTACAAAATATTAATTATACAATTATACCATTATTCTTTTGTGAATAAAAGTGTTTTGAAAACTACTCAAAGATATTTCTCAGTCTATGCATTTTTATCTTAAAATTTTGTTTTGGTGATGATTTTTCCTTATAATTCAGATAACATTAACAATTTAATAGAAAAAATGTGAACTAAAAAGAGAATAGCATATTCAAAGAAACTTAGAAGTACTTTTTAAATATTAATAACCTTAAGATAAATTATTTATCTTTTATATTTTATTAGGTCTTAACTATATGATATTTTAGGTAAATCAAAAAATCAATTCATCAACATTGCCATGTTCCACAGAAGATAGCAATGATTCTGAAATACTAACTTTAGATTCTTCTTTGTATTGTATCATTTAGGAATAAGAATCCATCAGGATAATATACTTTAGTGAGCTTTTTAAATGAATTACATTTATCATGCTTAACAGAAATAGACATAAATTGTCTTTCACATAGTATTCTAAGTTTTTTTCTGGCATTTAATTTTATAATTCTAATTTCTAAATGTTTAAACTATTTCATTCCAGCAGAGTTAAATATTATAGGCAGAAAAAATATTAATGATGTCCTTACTACTTTGCAAACCATAAAATAACAATTATATTCTAATTAGAAAAAAGTTATATTACTCATGACTTGTGTGTTTTATATCTTATTGTAAAATTAGGTTTTTCTTTTCTAGAGAATGTTTTTGATAATTTTAGTGGTTTGGCTCTACTATTTGTTTCGTCTTTAATTATAACCTAATGCTCCCTCTCCCCTCCTTCCTAGAATGATTTACAAGTATGTCTCCCAAAAAAGAACCAAAAACAAACTAATCTATTTGAAAATATATATCAATAACATTTTTAAGTTTCCAATTATTTCTTATTCCTTCCTATCAACTTGGCTTAAAACACATATTTACAAACACTGGTAGCCTACTTTTCTATAGCCTTTCATTTTTTATGAAGTGTTTTAAAAGACTTCAATCAACCTTAATGGTACAGTTTTAGTTAAGGAAATAGAATGAGGAGAAGTCAATTTAAGCTCCCAGATGAACAAGTGTCTTCAGAAAGAATAGGCATAAATGGGTTTAGAAACCAGGAGTACAGTAAAATGCAGTGAGCAGAGCACTCAGGGAAGCCAGATACAATGGAAAGAGTAAAATACTGCAGAGCTTTTTAAGCTGCATACAATTGCAACAATGGACTTGATCTAGCCATCTATGTTAAACTGTTAAAAGATAGGTGAAAAGCAAGCTGGAATTCTATATAAAAAGTGTTGAGGAACAGTAAATGAAAAGCTTTAAATCTAAAAAGAATGAATGCAGTCATTCAATAGGATGGAAATGAAGTCCAAATTGGCATATTTCCCTGGTTAATTTTCTGCGAGAAGGACTGTGTTCTATTTTAGGCATTAAGCCACTATTTGCAACAAAATATCCTAAAACTACCACCACTGGAGTTTTTAAACAACATTATATACATGCACATACATGTTCATTGACACATGCAAATAAAATTATAGCATATAGGTCGCATGTAAGTGTAACGTTAGTTTTATAGCCTCAACAAAAATTACACTATGTCAAACTTCTTACACTACAAAAAAAGACACAGAGGCACAAGTGTACAATTATAAAAATTCGAAATAGAAAACTAAATTGATAACATGTTGTGCATAGAATAGAGAATTATTAAATGGTTTAATTTTTAATTAATAAGTCATTCAGAAAATTTTGTAAATTTTTTTCTTAAATGTATTAATATATTTTCCTGATTTAATAAATAAAATTAATTCCATATCTTTTTAAAGGGGGCCATTAAACATAAACTCTAGAATTTGAAGCTGCTAAGTATTTAGGAAGATGAAAAAAATCATACTTCTACCTATCAATCATTAGCATTTTAGAGAAAGTAATTGCACGTCAAAATAATTGCTAAAAATTAGCAGAATATATCAGTTAGGGGTTTTGGTTATGGAAAAAAATTCCATAAAGGAAAGGGATTCAAATGTTAAGCCAACAGGAACATAGGTGTTTACTGTATCTGGAATTAAAAAAGGAGTTGCTTCATTAAAAAGTAAGAAAATATTAGTTTAGTGGACAATGAGAATTGTTCCTTTTTTCCTGCCTAGTTAATTTCCCTATCCCCTTTCTGTAAATTCCTTTGGAACACCCTGCCCCAATTTTATATGTTAACTACCAGTCATAGGAGTGGGTGGGTACACAGAGCCTGATACTAAGATATGGACATCTGGAGAGAGTTCTTTGGTTTATTTACTTCATTGCAATTGTTAACTGAGAGGATGAGAGTTTGAAGTCTGGCAGCCATATATTTGTCTGCCTCTAGAAGAGTCTACTTGAAGAATAAGACAATGCAAAGAGAAACTAAGTTTTACAGCAGTATTTGAGCCTCCAGATGGAGTCTTTCTTTAAGGTGTACCCTTGGACTTCCCAATTACATGAGCCAATGAATCCTTTGAGAGTGAATTTTTGTCACTTGAACCAAGTGTTCTGACTTCATGCAGTGCATAAACTTTAGGAGATTAAACTCAGTATCACTTCTATTTTGAGTCTCACAATTACTGATGAGAATGGAATAGTAAAGATATTTAGGCTATAGTTTGTAAACTAGATTATTCTTAAAAGAAATGCAACCTCTCAAGATCAAAGAGGGAAAGTTGTAAAGTTAACAATTCTTTGAGAATATTTTTTAAATATCAGAAGTAGGAATGTAAGACAAATATTGCACAGGAACTTCACGTTTTGACATAAGATTACCCAGTAGAGAAGAAATAACCAAATGTTTCATAATATGATTTTTTAAAATTTAAGACTAGAATCTGGCCTGCTTGTGGTAGTATAAAATCTAAATAATACTGTAATAAGTCAAGGTGTCAGTTCTATTCAGATCTGTTATCTGTTAAGGTTTGGATGTGAGGTGTCCCCCAAAAACTCATGTGTGAGACAATGCAAATTTTAGAGGAGACATGACTGGGTCATGAAAGACTTAACCCAAGCAGTTAATTAATCATCTGACAAGATGAACCTCAGTGGTAACTGAAAGTGGGTAGAGTGTGGCTGGAGGAAGTGAGTCATTGGGGTAGTGATTTGGGGGTATATAATTTTTATCTGGCAAGTAGAGTCTCTCTTTTTGTCTCCTGATCATATAAACTGATTTCCTCTGCCACTCTTCTGCCATCATATTCTGCCTTATCTAGAGCCCTATGGAATGGAACCAGCAGTCTATCAACTGGAACCTCTGAAATGATGAGCCCCAAATAAACTTTTCTCTTCTAAAATTGTTCTCATTGGGTCTTTTAGTCCCAGAAGCAAAAGAGCTGACTAAAATACTATCTGTATAACTTCTCTGACCCTCCAGTTGTTGTTGTTTTTTTAAATTGTAAAGCAAATATCTCATCTCTAAAATTATAATATTCAAAGTTCATTTTAGTCTGACAATTACATTTTTACTTCTCCTACCAACATGGGCTTAGAAAAAAGCATGATAAACAGAACAGATTTTAATCACAAATTTCAGTTTAACCAGACTATAATTTGGTGACATTTATCTTTAGAATTCGCTTTCAAATTGCTTTATGAATTCCATTTCTTCACTGCACTGTACTAATACAGCCCCCTAATCTAGCCCCTTTCAGCTTCTGAAATATAACTACTGCATCTTGACCACTTTAAAAAAAAGTTATTACAGTAAAATATACAGAACATAAAATTTTACCATTTTAACCTTTGAATTTTTGTTAATTATGGTCAAATGCACATAAAATTTATCATCTTAAACTATTTTTAATTGTACAGTTTGGTGGCATTAAGTATATTCACAATGCCATCTCCATAACTCTTTATCATCTTGCAAAATTCTGTTCCTATTAAAAAATAACTCCCTACTACTCCATCCTCAAATCCCTGGTAACTATCACTATATATATAGTCTTTATTTCACTACTCTAGGTACCTCATATAACTATAATCATACAATATTTGTATAGTAATTTTGTGAATGGTTTATTATATCTAGCATAAGGTTTTCAAAGTTAATCCATGTTGTACTATGTGTCACAATTTCCTTCCTCTTAAAGTATAATAATATTCCATCATATGTATATATACCACATTTGGTTTATTCATTCCTCTGTTCATAAATACTTATTTTACTTCTACCTTTTGGCTATTGTGAATAATGTTGCTATGAACATGGTGTACAAATATTTGTTTGAATCCTTCAGTTCTTTGGGGAGACACTTAGAAATGGAAGTGATGAATCATACATTAATCCTCATTAATTTTTTAAGGAGCCATCATATTATTTTCTATAACAACTTCACCATTTTATATTCCCACCAGCAATGCACAAAGCTTCCAATTCAGAACTGTTATGCATTAAAACATTTTATTGGTTATTTTTAAAAAATATATTTGGAAAATGGATATAAAGATTATCATCTAAAACACCACCATGCTAATATAGCTATCACTTTTTAAACTTTTAATTTCTCATTTGTATATTTTCATAGAATTAAAATACATTATACATTTTTTTCACATTACATATCTAAATATTTTCCATATTATTGCAAAGCTAACATAATTATCATTTTCATTTTTGTGTTATAGTTAATCAAAAGTAACAGTATAATTTTCTTAATCATTAAATCATGAAACACTCAAGTTCCTTCAAATTTCCTAGCATTAGATATACGTAATAAACACATATGTACATTAGTCCTTTTTCTTCCTTTGAGTACTTTCTAAGTATTAATCAGTTAAAGGGCATGCAAAGTTTTAGACACTTTCTAATAAATATCATTCAATTTATTTCTGAAGCGATCTTATAGATTTGTGTTACCCCAGCACTCTCACCAGAGGAGCCCACTATAGGAGCTACTGTTATTCCTCTATGTATCACTACTCCTCTAATTTTCTATCACCTAGTAAGCAAAACATAAATGACCGTTAATTGAAATGAACCAGGCATGACAGCACACGACTATAATCCCAGCAGCTCTGGAGGTTGAGGCAGGAGGATCACAAGTTCAAGAATAGCCTCAGCAACTTCACAAGGCCCTAAGCAACTTAACAAGACCCTAAGCAACTTAGTGAGACCCTGTATCTAAATAAAATATTAAAAAGGGTTGGAGGATGTGGCTCAGTGGTTAAGTGCCCCTAGGTTCACATCCTGGTACAAAGAAAAAATATAGAATCTTTATTTAGCACTTTCATATAAACAAAATAGTATCTGCCATGCTCAATTTATCATAACTGAAATTTTATATTTATTTTGTGATTTAATGTCTATCAAACCACAGGCTCTTTATGTTAAATGATTTTTTTTTCATTTCTGTAACTGCCAAACTGATAAGCAAAAATTTTGTATTTAATAGGCATCAATAAATATTTCAGGTTAAATTTATTAAACCATGTTTTTCGTTTGACCTAATGAGAATACTTTTAAACAATCATGATAAAAGTAAATTATATATGTATTAAAAATACATACAAGTATCCCCCTTTATGTTAAAGTAGAATAAAATTAGTATGTAAAAAGGAAGCCTTAAACTATCCTGATAGTCAATGTGTAGTACTCAATTTTTCAGATTGTAAATTATAATGGAAATGTTACTAGAACTGTCAAATTCTTCTCAAAGCAATCTTCAAGGCTAATCAACATAGACAATCACCCTTTTCATTTCTACAAGAAGAAAATTTTAAGCAATATCTTTTGATTGGGGTTGTCTTGAAAATTGCTTAGTTGGAGGCCTTATTTTAAAATGCAACAAGCCTGAAATATTAGATGTAATTTGCCATGCAGCCTCCAAAGAGTGAGGCATTTGGTACATTTTTCTTAATTGTTTCTGATTGCTGCCTGGGTGGCTCCAGCACTTCATCATCTTCAAAAATCACCTTCCAGGGCTTCAACATCTTTTGACCACTACTTTTAATCAAAAAGGGGCTAAAAATAAAATAATTTGATTATTACAAGGTAGAAACCTTTACAATACTCGCTTTAACATTTTTATTTAATTGACCTTAAGGAAAGAGCTTTCAGAAGGTAAATTGTTGGTACATAATGAAAACCGATTAAATTGACACATTACCTGATGTTAATATTGGCAGAATCACTGTCCCAAGAAAAGCGGTCAATGCTGAAGTTATCAGAGTTCAGTTTTCTAATGATAAACTTGTCTTTCTAATGATAAGGTCTGCTTGTGATAAATAAGTCTACTCTTAAATGTTTAAGTATGTTATTTAGAAAATTCAAGCAAATTTTTACTCGCAAAAAAGTTAAGTTTTAGAGCCTTTATATCTACCCATAGAATGATAAATTTTATTCAAAAATACAATAACAGAAATATAGAATTATAGGGAAATTTAAAGATGTAGCCCAGTTTCTTAATATTACTGAGGAAGACAGTGGGATCTGAAAAGTCTTAAGTGACTTGCCCAATGTCAAATTATCAAGTTCCTTGCAGATACTGAATTATAATTTATATATCATTAATACTAATTAAATGTTTTCTATACTCTATAAAAATCATAATCTTTCACAGTGAAAGTACCATTTTTTAAAATTACCATTATTATAGTCTGGAATAAGGTTCTAATGTTCCTTTCTCCATGGAAGAAATCAGTTATTGAATTCATACTTTGATATAAGGAAAATACTGATCTAGAGAATAGAGAACATGCAAAGAAGACAAAATATTTCAGAGTACTCTCAAGTAAGGATGTTTTTGTACCTGAATGAAAGAACCATTCTCTTTAGGAGGAGGCAGTAATGGATAGGGTATAGGTAATAATACCAAAAGGAAGGGAAAATCAGCTTAAGGCCCTCCTCATTATTGAAGATCGTTCACTGACTCATAAGGCAAATACTATTCATTCTGTACGTAAGGGGACAAAGGAATAAAAATTCTCTCCGAAAGAGTCCATATAATATTCAGGTTAGTGTTTTTAAGACATATTTTAAAGAATGTCTATACCTCCTTTTCTCAGTATAGACAAACAAAGGAAGACATTTCCTAAGAATAAATGTAACTTAGGTTTTCATAGCTGATTATTCTACTCTGGAGCGCATTTGAGCATACCGGTGATACAGATCAAGCATCCAAAGATACTGAATTGTGGAATTAAGAGTGTATACTTCTACACTTTTTGAAACACTCACAATAAAAAAATTGATATCCTATAGTACAGAGATGAATATTTGTTTGGTTCTATTACATGTATTAGGCAAGGCATCTATACATTGAGAAGAAACCTCACCTCTAAGATTTTATTTTCATTATTATGATCCCAGGAAAAAAAGTTCACGGGAAAAATCCATAGGCTAGTTTTACATAAAAGCCACAATAAAAATGATCATTGCTTCTTAATATATGATTATTTCTACAAGTAAATGCATTTTTCTTATACATGTTATTATTTACTGGTATATACTTTTTTTTTTTTTTACCAATGACAAAGTCTCAAGGAAAAAAAATTTCTAAGTAAAAACATGAATCCAATATCTGTCTTGAAATTCATAAATAATAGACTTTTTTTTAAAGTTCAGCGAGATTAATAATTATTCTAATGTTCATTTCTATACATTTGTTTTCCTTTAAACTAATTGCCTTAAAAAGCATCTCTGGTAAAATAAAATTTTTAAAAATATTGGCATAAATTTCATTAAAATGACTATATTTAAAATTATATTGCTAAAGACAAACCACATATGAAAATTTACTCCCATAAGTCGTTGCTAGCACAACAAAATAGAATTCCCATGTATTTTGTTTTGCATGTTATATATAATACACATTTTACATATGTACAAATATTTTACATATATGCATATCTGGATATATACACTAATGTATATTTTACATGAATTCCAAAAATCTGAACTTTGTATACAACATTGGAAAAAGATCTAATAATCTTGAGAATGCATACATAAATTCAGTACATGTTCTCATGCACTATAAAATGAACTATTTTTATAGAGTTCAAAGAATGACCTATTGATCTAATACTGCAGTAGTATAGAATCTAGGCAGTCTCTGCTTATCAGAGGCCCAAATTTACCAGTATGTCAAATAACTTGCAGTAATTTTAAACAATAACACTAATTATAGTATATCTCTTCCTATATACCATAAAGTATTTCTTTATTCAGGAAAATTAATATCTTCCAATTACTTTCTGTGTAAAAGTAATATGAAAACAAAAATCCACGATGTCAATTTTTTGGGGGGTATGGGGGAAGGTGTACTAGGGATTGAACCAGGGCACTTTACCACTGAGCTACATCCCCAACCCTTTTAACTTTTTTAGAGGTTCTAAGTTGCTTAGGAACACTCACAAAGTTGCTGAGTCTGGCTTTGAAGTTATAATCCTCCTGCCTCAGCCCCCAGAGTCGCTGGAATTACAGGTGTGTGCCACAGCACTGGCCACTGTTTTTTTATTGATTACACAATGGCTTAATGATTTAATAGTTTGGTGGGGTTTTCGAAAAAGGAATATTTTTTATTAATTTTTTGTTTGAAGTTTTTATGGCTTAAAGATTATAAAACTAATAAATTACCATGAATGATGGCACCTGACTGTAACCACAGCAAATCAACAGGGTGAGAGGCAGAAAGATCACAAGTGTAAGACTGCCTTGGCAAAATAAAAAGGGATGGAGATAGCACATATGAGTTCAATCCCCAATACTGCAAAAAAAATTAACAAATAAAATTTAAAAATAATAAATATTGTTTAAAAATTTATTAGCAGCACAAAAGAGTATAAGCAAAAAGTAAAAGTTGCTCTTCCCATAAAATTCCAGTTACTCTCCTGCGGTTAAGGGCTGTCATATTTTCTTCTGTAACCTTCTTAATAAGCATATAGAAAGCATATTCATATTTATAGTGATTTTTCATACAGATAAAATAATAGAGTACAAACTAATTTTTCATTTTTTAACTTAGTATAAGTTGGGCATCTTTGCATAAAAGATATATTCTTTTGGGGCCTAATTTAATTAACTTGTTCCCTACTAAAAGAATGTTGTTTTTTGCTTACAAATAGTCTAATTACATCTTTGTACAAATCTTGGCTCACTTAACACACTTAGAAATATACCTATAAAAATAGATAAAATTTCAATGTCAAAAGAAATTGCATTTTAAGCTTTGCTCAATTCCTCTAATCTACCATCCCATTAATATTGATTTTTGTCATTTATAATTTTTGTATAAATGTTATGTGCTAAATATGGTTCATTTGTTCTTCTAAAAAATATTTAATGTAACCTCTAGTTTCCATTCAACAATAATGAATCTGGAAATATTATATAAGGATATGTAAAGGCTTTCCTCCACCGTTAGGCAAATTGTACCTAACTCCCCGCCCCCATTCTTATGTAATTATAACTTTCCTGTTAACTTGTTTATTGCACTTCCTTATATATTCTTTCTCCAGACAAATGAAAAGAGAATGTTCACAGGATTCTAAATAAAACATTTATAAAGAGAGAATTTAGAAAGCAGATACTAGGAAAAGGGCATCTATTTTACATTATAATTCTAGCTTTAGATATCAATATTAATAACAAGGAATCATATTTCTTATAACACTGTCAGTAGGAGCAACTAATTGATGGTTCCAATCTTAGTATAAGATGCTGGGATGAAGACTTTGAAATCTGCTTTATTATCCCTCAATTACGTGTACCAAAATGAAGGGAAATCTATTTAATGCAGATGTGGGTATAAATTAATTTTGTAGAATCAAATTATACCTCTGGATATTTACAGAATTTTGATCTTCTACTGACATTACATTTACAAAGTTTTACAAAATGTAATAATTTAAAAATGAGATTTTATATTTTTACATATTCTGATTATCAGTCTACCAATAATCTATGTTCTTTTTATATACCTGTGATTTTTTCCCCCCAGTACTGGGGATTGAACCCAGGGGCACTCAACCACTGTGCCACATCCCCAGCCCTATTTTGTATTTTATTTAATGCCAGGGTCTCACTGAGTTTTGCTAAGTGCCTCCCTTTTGCTGATACTGGCTTTTGAATTCTTTGTGATCCTCTTGCCTTAGCCTCCTGAGCTATTGGGATTACAGGCATGAGCCACCATACCCAGCCTGTGTGTTTTTTTTTTTTTTTTTTGAACAACTGAATGAAACCAGTTTCCTGCTGTGATAATGTTCTAAAATAATATTAACACACCTAAAATTAAACATAGGTTATTGATATAAAATGATAGTGAACTTTAAGAGCTATCCAAGAAACCCAAGAATTCTTGATCATAACCCAAATCTGATACTATCCTTTCACCCTATACTTCCCATCAGGAATTACTGTGAATGTTTCAGAACTATAATTGTATCATACAATAAAGCTTAGCACCAGCAAATGGCAAAGCATGATTATATTTTCTTTGATCTAATTATATTTGTGGTATGAAATTTTCTGTATTAAAGGAAGTTTCATATGAAACTTTGTAATTAACTGTTGGTCACTCCTGTCTTTAATATCCTCAAAACTGAGTGTCACCGAATCTACATGCCTGTGAATATGCTCATACACTCTGAAATTTCTACCCACCACATGCTCATTCACACAGTCTTTTTAAAATATCCATATTATGGGGCTGGGGATGTGGCTCAGTGGAAGAGAGCTTGCCCTGTATATGCAAGGCTCTGGGTTTAATTCTCAGCCCTACCCTACACACACACACACACACACACACACACACACAATCACATCATTATCTGTGATATAAAACAATGAGATGAATTCTAGCAATTAATAAATTGATCATCTTATAGTTCCTTTCTTTTTCTCATAGTGGTTTTCTTCTTTGATTATCATCCCATAAGACCTAAACCCTGGCATTAAAATCTGATAACTTCACTACCCTTTTTTTTTTTCTTTCCCCTAAGTACTCTCTATATCTTTAGCTTTCTTCCAAGGTCCAATGTCTATATTTCTAACTGGATATATATACCTGAATAATCCACCACCCCCTCAAATACATCTCTCAGAATGGCTTCATTATCTCATTTCAAAACTATTCTTCCTCCTTTGCTTATTTAATTTAGGGTGCCACAAACTTTGTGGTCACTGGACTTCAAGGTTGGACTCATCTTCATCTTTTCTTCTTGGGTCTCCTCACACTCCTCTGTACCTTCTCCCATCCCCACCCAACTATTTACCAAATCCTAGCAATTCTGCTTCCTTGTCCTAGAAACTCATCTTTTTAATTCCCTGAGGTAATTTTGCCCATTTTTGTTGTTGTTATTGTTCTTGCTTCTTAACTTTATTTATTTTAAATTTCACCCTTATTTATCCATTATTCCTGATGCTGCAGGATGCATAAATTTTTCTGCCCTCTGGCCCATAATCTCTGGGCAATGGTGCAAAGTAAGAGCTTCATGGTAATTTGTGTTTACTTTTTAGCAAGAGGACCAACTTCAATATGAGCTTAAAACTGAATTGACATTATACCATTACACAAAAACATGTGTCATGATTATGCCTTGCTATACATTTTTTTTGATTGAAGTAGCACCTTTTTTATCATCTTTTCATTTCATATAAGCCAGCAAGATAACAGAAAATAGATGGAGAATTGTAAAGACATATAGATATGGGCTCAACTCCCACTTTCATCGTTTCACTTTTCTGAAGCTAAGGTTCCTTATATTTGAAATAAGAATAACAATAAACTATCTCATAAGGTTAAGATTAAATGAGGCACAAAAGAACCCAATTCTATGTATGCTCTAAATATATGTCAAGTGAGTTAATAAATGTCCCTCCATTTGGAATACCTGCTCTCTCACATCTTCATCTTCTGTTTGCCCTTTAAAACTAGATTGCAGCCATCCTTAATTTCACCAGAAAGTTTTGTGTCATATTTTCCTGCAACTTCCAGTGTTTCTTGGTTTATCTCACATTCTGCTACTGGTATCCTTATTCATTTCCCAAGTTATATTTTGGCAAACCTTGAGGAAATTTTTTATTTGACTTTGTTATCTGAAGTAATTAATATGGTTCCTGGTAAGGAGGAACTATAATTTCAGTAAATGTTGAATAAATACTTTATATGCAAATAATAACTAAAAGGGCTTCATACCATAAACCACCTTTAAAAGTGGTTTAAAGTATTGAAACATATTTGAAAAAACAAATATAAACAGCAAATATTTCAACAATAAAATGTTGATTCTGGTTCAGTAATACATAAAGTCCATAAGAAAGAAGGTATTATAAACAATCAGCTCATCCTTAATAAGCACTTAAACTGCTGGTTACTATGATAAGTGATCTGCAGTAATTTAATACAATCTACATAACTGTGAATTAAATTCTCATTTAGCTTTGTTTTATAATACATGGAAACTGAGGACCAGAGAAATCAGGTGAACCCCAAGATCACATAAATAATGGGCAGTGGTGTCAGGGTTTCAATCCATGATTCCTGACTCTAGAGCCTCTACTTTTAATGCTGCTATACTTGGATATCATAGCAATTAGCTAATGCTTCAAGGTTTAATTAATGTGGTACTGTGACTAATGATAAATAAGCTTGTCTCCCCCACAAAGAAGTAGCAACATTATGGATGGCCCAAGAGCACACTTTCTCATAATCTATCAAATTGTGAAGACACTGAACTATAACAGGTTCTATCTACAAACTGTGTCCAAATATCTGCATGTCGTTGATATTACATATGGTTTCCGTTTATATACTTTCCATATACTACTTTACCTTTAGAAAGAATTATATCCTTTTAAAAATGTCTTGACTCTCTTTTAATATTGTTCCCCACCACCACCACAGGGCCTGAAACCCTAAATGTTTAAGAACAAAGCCATCACTTCCATATAGCTAAGAAAACAAGACCACATTTATAGTTCACATTTATAGTTTTGAGATAAGGCCCAAATGAGACAATTCTTAAGCCATTTAGAAGTCTCATGTGTGCAGAAACAGTCGATCAATAACAGGAAAACATGGGTACCATGACAAAATCAAATTGACTTAAATGTTCCTTTACATGGGGCTCACTGATCTCAGCAGAGACCAATTATTATTACGGCTCTCAGGAGCCACCTTGAAGACTCCTAACTGGCAATGTGAAAGGTTTCCAGAACTTGGGAGGAAACCAAATTTCATGGAGAATATGGCAGTGGGCACTGGAAATATGTTTAAGTTTGTAGCAAGAATAAGGGTCCTTATGGCCATCCATAAAGATTCCTGGATCTAAAATGAAACTAATAAATCAGGTATGGCTTTAAGGGGGGAGGGGCACAAGAACTTTGCCAAGCTTTATTAATACACTCCCAAGTGAAATAAAACACCCTTATGCAGCTACAAATCTTAGTAACATGTTGCAACAATGTGCATTTTGGTTCCTTGTAATTAAGAAGGGAGCCACCAATTCACACCTGGGGGAAAAAAATGCAATAAATGAGCCATAGTAAATATATACAAAGTAAACCTTGGAGATACTGCAGATTTGGTTCCAGACCACCTCAATAAAGCCAGAATCAAAATAAAGTGAGATACAATTTATTCGGTTTCCCAATGCATATAAGTTTTGTTTACATTATACTGAGTCTATTTAGTCTAAAAAAATGTACATACCTTTAATAAGAATTGTTAAAAAATACTAATGATCATCTGAGCCTTCAGTGAATCATAATCTTTTTGCTGGTGGAGGGTCTTGCCTTTATGTTGATAGCTGCTGATTGATCAGGGTTCTAGTTACTGAAGGCTGGGACTACTGTGTTAATTTCTTAAAATTTAAGACAATTAAGTTTCCTGCATTGACTGACTCTTCCTTTCACAAAAGATTTCCCTGTAGCATGCAATGCTGTTTTGCCTGCAGCAGAATTTCAAAATTAGTCAATCCTCTCAAACCTTGCTGCTACTTTCTGAACTAAGTTTATGTAATATTCTTAATCCTTTGTTATCATTTTAACAATATTCATAGCATCTTTATCAGGAGTAGATTCCATCTTAAGAAGCCACTTTCTTTGTTCATTTTTAAGAGGTAACTCCTCATCGGTTTTATCATAGGATGATTACTGTAACTTAGTCATATCTTCAGGCTCCATTTCTACATTTAAAATCTGTTATCTAATGTAGCCACCTTCATCAATTATCTTAACTTGATCTTCTGGATAATTTGCTGCTGCTTCTACATTAGTCCTTGATGCTTGACCTTGCATTTTTATGCTATAGAAAGGATTTCTTTCCTTAAACTTCATGAACCAAACTTTGCTAGCTTCAGACTTTTCTTCTACAGTTTCTTCACCTCTCTCGGCCTTCACAAAAAAATTGGAAGAGATTTAGGGCCTTGTTCTGGATTAGGCTTTGGTTTAAAGGGAATGTTGAGGCTGGTTTGATCATCTATCAAGACTACTAAAACTTTCTCCGTTTCAGCAATAAGGCTGTTTTGCTTTTTTCTCATTTTTGTGTTCCTTGGATACCACTTCCTCCCCCCCTCCCCCGGCAGCCCCATACCGGGGATTGAACTCTGGGACACTCAACCACTGAGCCACATCCCCAGGCCTATTTTGTATTTTATATAGAGACAGGGTCTCATTGGGTTGCCTAGCGCCTTGCTTCTGAACTCGCAATGCTCCTGCCTCAGCCTCCCTAGTCGCAGGGATTACAGGTGTGCGCCACCCCGCCCGGCCTGGGGTACCACTTCTTAATTTCCCTCAAAAGCGTGTCCTTTGCATTCACAACCTAGCTGTTCTTCTCCAGAGGTCAAACGTTTGGCCAATCTCAGCTTCGGACATCCCTTCCTCACTAAGCGTAATCATTTCTAGCTTTTGTCTTCCTTTCACTTGAAGGAAGGATTGTCGGGTTATTAACTGCCTTAATTTCAACAATGTTGTATCTCAGGAAGTGGGGAAGCCCAAGCGGGAGCAAAATGGGAACAGCACCATGGGTGGAACAGCAGAAGACACAACATTAAGTTGGCTGTTTTATATAGGTATGTTTCATAATACCCCCAAAACAATTACAATGAGTATCAAAAAGTCATCATAACATATTTAAAAAATGAAAAAGCTTGAAACATCGTGAGAATTATCGAAATGTAACAAAGTAGTCACAAATGACGCCAACAGTATTGATCTCCGTAGCGTTGCCACAAACCTTCAATTTGTTTAAAAAAAAAAAAACACGAAAACAAAACCAAAAAACCAACAATATCTGCGAAGCAAAATAAAACGAAGTATGCCCGTTATGCAGCTCCAAATCTTCCAAACTGCACATGGTTCACGAAGAAGCACTGAAAGTCCTCATTACCGTGTAAGTGTTGGGTGGTGAAGGTCAAACAGCAGGTGCCATTAATGGAGGTCCTCCGACCTTGAAAGATTGGGGCCCTACTACATTTCTGAGTCAGGGGTCAGACAACCCCTCTCGACCTCAGATAACCAGGCGCTCCCAAAATGGCGTCCATCCAACCCTGGAGCCCGCCCTGCGGAAGAACGTCACGTCATCAGGACCTCGACGCTCTTGCGTGGGGGCGCGGTCCGGGTTAAAGTTCAGAGGTTGACCTCCAGCCCTCAAATCCCTAACGCAGACGTCCGGGTCCAGAGAGGGACCAGAGTACCAACGCCTCCCCACGAGTCCGAACCTGGCATACTAGGGCCCAGGCCTGGACCGAAGGAATCGCGTCTCTTCCCTTCGGTACCTCGCTCAGCCCGCCTCGGAAGCGAGCTCAGGCTGAGGAGAGCCGGCCCCGCCCGTGAGCGCGCGAGTGCGCGCACGCGTACTGCTCCGCTCGGGTGGCGCCCGCCAGAGTTGATGTTAGCCATGGAAACCGGGAGCGGCTGCGGAGGCCTCTCTGGGATCTTGTTGTGGGACCGCTGCAGCTTCTCTGCCTCCGCCTTCCGGCCGCAGCCAGCTTCCAGGTGGGAGTGCTCACCCAGGTTTACCAGCAGAAATGCAGATTCCAGGCTGCCTTCGCGCCGCCTCTTCCCTCAAGTGATTCGAGGTACGTTTGATCCCTGACCCACCTGGCGACTTCGCTGCCTTAGTTTCCAAGCCTGTGTACGGCCACTTGTCTTCCAGATTTTATTACACAAGAAACAGGTTTTTGTCCTTTGTCATAAAAGCTTCAAGTACGATTACTGAACCTTTTAACGATATTGTTTACTGTTTGGGACATTTATTGTCTAGTTCTGAGTTTCGTAAGTAGCTGCCTGTTATAACTGCTGTAAAAAATACAAAGTAGAGAACTATTTCTTTTTCCTTTGTAAGGACTTGAAATATAATTCACATCCCATACAATTCACCCACTTAAATTGTACATTCTTTAATATACTTACAGAATTGTGCAACCATTACTACAGTCAATTTTAGAACATTTTCCTCAACCCGGAAAGAAGCCTCGCATCTTTTACCAATCACCTACCTCCATTATCCTTACCCCCATGAGCCCAAGGCAACCACGAATCTATCTTTCTATCTCCAGATTTGCTTATTCTGAACATTTCACATAAATGGAATTTTACAGTATGTGGTCTTTTGTGACTGTCTTCTTTCACTTAGCATAATGCTTTCAATGTTGTAGCATGTATGAATACTTCATTCCTGTTTATAATCTAATATTTCATTGTGTAGCAGTACTTCATTTTTTATCCATTCACCTTTTGATGGACATTTTTTTATCCATTCACCTTTTGATGTTTGGGATAGGAATAGTACTGTTGCCTGGCCCTATTGTCCATTTTGGGGCTATTAAAAAATTTCTATTATGACTGTTCCCATGTAAATTTTTGTGTAGACATATGTTTTAATGTTTTCTTGAGTGTAATACTTGGAAGTGGAATATCTCAGTCATAACGGTGATTCTATGTTTAGTCTTTGTAGGAATTGCCAGGCTTTTTCTAAAGGGCTGTACCATGTGTTTGAGGGTTTTACTTTATCCATAACCTCACCAATACTTGTTATTGTCTTTTTTTTTTTTTTAATGTTAGCCAGTCAAGGGGATTTGAAATGATATATCATGATATTTTTGACTTGTATTTCCCTAATGATTAATATTATTGAGTTTCATTTCCTGGATTTATTGGTATTTCTGTATCATCTTTGGAGAGATATCTACTTAGATCCTGGTTTTTTGGTTGTTTTGTTTTGTTTGTTTGTTTGTTTGTTTGTTTTTGTTTTTGTTTTTTGTGCTGGGGATCAAACTCAGGGCCTCATGCATGCCATACAGGCATTCTACCACCACTGAACCATGACCCCAGTGGCCCTTTGTCCATTAAAAAAAAGGGGGGGGGGTGTTTTTTCACTTTATGAGAGTTCTTTATAGATACAAATCTCTCACCGTGTATGATTTGCAAAAAACTTCTGTAGATTGTTTTCGCCTTCTTGGTGATGAGAACCTTTTCTTTTAAATATTCTTCTACTTGTCTTATCAAAGTGCTTGGTCCCAAAGCCCTCATGCTAGCTTAGCTATCAAACGCTTTTCATTTTGACATTTTTATAGATTACTCTCAGATCCACCTTTCCTTGAAGAACCCATTGTAGCCTCAAAATAAAATTCTCTTTCATTTAGCAATAGCTTGGTATGATTTAAAACTCACTCTGCCACCAACTGATATTGTAACTTGGTTAAGTCACTTGCAATCACTGTTTCTCAATAGTCTTTCTGTAAAATTTATCTCTAGTAATTCATGTGGGTAGCCAATTTCACTCACAGGACTTTGAGAGAATCACTTGATTTTGAGAGAATGGCTTGTCAACTCAATTGAATTTATAGTGGGCAAGTTGTGTGAAGTGCAGGAAGGTTGTTTGGGATAGGAATAGTACTGTTGCCTGGCCCTATTGTACATTTATGATGTTTTGATGTGGTTTTCAGCTATTTCCTATTTTAGGTTTCCATGAGTCATGGAATTCTGTGAATTCATATCTTGGTGTACAACAGGAAAGGGAAAGCATAGAACCAACTAAAACTTTGTTCCATTTGTGAGGCATTCTTAATACCTGCAATCAACTATTGAACTATGTAGTCATGCTTCCTTTACAGTCATAGACCAATTCCTATGGACTAATAGAAAACTCTTAAATTCAAAGACCCTCCAAAGTTGTGACCCTTCAAGTTGTGAATTTTAACAAACCTCATAATCTACATCCCAAAAGACCTAATAAACTTATTCCTTCTTAAGACTTTTTTTTCAGGTGTTATGGTATATTTTCCTTTCATTAATGGGTGAAGGAGAGTACTTACCACACAATTTGCAAACCAGAGCATGAAATATATTTTTCATATTTGAGCATCAAATGTTTTTAAAAGACTCTTCAAAAAATCTATAAACTGGACATGGTAGCACATACCTATAATCCCAGCTACTTGGGAGGCTGAGGCAGGAGGATCACAAGTTGAGGCCAGCCTAATGAGTCAACTTAGTGAGATCCTGTCTCAAAAATAAAATTAAATTAAATTAAAAGGGCTAGGATGCAGCTCAGTGGTAGAATTTTTTTTAAAAAAAAAAAAAGAAAAAAAATTTCATCACATGGCATTCAGTTAAGATCACATAGATTATTTTCAGAATTATAATGGTAGCTATCTTTCTATCTCTGTATTCTTCATAATATCCTCAACAGTTAGTACTTGACTATTAAAAAAACCTACATTTGCATACTTTTTAGAACTGCCCTGGTAACAAGTGATTTTTATTCAGAGCAACTGAGAATTAAGTTATTTCAAATGCTTTTTAGTACTGAGGTGTAGGTCAGTTCATTTCTTCACACATGAAGTTTTCTGTTTTCAAAATTTTAGTAAATACAGTGATGCTTAGAACAGTAAAACTTCAGTATATTTCCTTTCAATTTTTGTAAAATAAATTTTAGAAGCATGGATGCCTTCATTTTCTTCATAGAATAATGATAGATTTTTTTAAGTTAACTTTGCTAAAATCAGACAATTGTTGATGCCATTTTTATCTCTTAAGCTTCTTTTTAACAGTTTTTGTTTTCCATGTCTTGAGCCATTTTTCACTTGAACATACTGGAGATAGAAGCCATATAAGTGCATCAGTTCATCTAGGATTCATCAGTCTATCCAAATTCATCTTCCTGTCTCACGGATCTTCCTTAGGAAAATGATATAAAAATATTGACCCTCATCCACATAAGTGTGACCTCACTTACTGTATGACTTGAACAAGACAGTGTTATCAGAATAAAGTATAAGGAGCCTGGCATCACTGCAAGAGATAAGCTTATACAGTGGAAAGGGAGGCAGTCTTTTCATTTTCTGTGCTTGAACTTGGGACAGTGAAGGTTATATGTGGTCCTGTGGTTCTGTTATTTTGTGAATCCTTGCAGGGCTGTCCTATGAGTGAAAGGTGTCATTTGTTCTGGGCGGAACCAAAAAACAGTGACTGGAAGATGTAAGATAGATGCTTACAGTTTTAAAAAACTTTCTAATAGTATAATAAAGATGTGGTTTTAAGGTATTAATTCTTAAACCTGACCCAAAGCCTTTAATGCCACCCTAAAGCTCTTTTCAGTCCCAATATTGGTTTTGGTGGAACTAGTGGAAAGACTATTTCAAACTGACTGAAAGAAAGCTAGTTTACGATGACTTTAATTTTTTCTTTCTTAGCCCTACATATGATTAACTGAGGTAATACTTTTCTAGTTGATCTTGTGTCAGACAGCTGTTTTTTTTTTTTTTTTTTTTAGAATAAGCAGCTGAGGGCTAGGGTTGTGGCTCAGTGGTAGAGCGCTCGCCTAGCACGTGTGAGGCACTGGGTTCGATCCTCAGCACCACGTAAAAATGAAATAAAGATATTGGGTGTCCACCTACAACTAACTAACTAACTAACTAAATAAATAAATAAAATAGAATAAGCAGCTGAGTAAGTTAAATTGAAGAGAACCCATGTTACTTAAAATTAGATTGTTCTGGCCCTTAATGAAAATAACCTACACTAAAGAATGTATGGGTCCTATTGTATTCCATGCTTTCCAGTTCTGATAGATTCTGGAAACTGACAACAGAACAACTAAAAAAGGAAGCACAGCTAATAAAAATAAGCATCCACTCTGGTACTTAAAGCCTTTTAATTTCCAGTTTATTGTTCTACCTACTACATATTGAGCTGCCAATGACCATATGGAGTTTTATTGAAATACTACTTACTTCAACAGGATTTAACTTTTTATATTGTTGGATAGCGCTAACTTTACCATAATTGTTAAGTGATATGATTAACAGGTTTTCTATTTTCAACTTCTATTTCCATTTCAATTCAAGGGAATTGTGGAGAATCTGTATTTTACTCAGGGCTGGAAAACTGTGACCTTCAGGCTAAATCTGGCCCATACCTCATCTGGATAAATATGGTAAAGCTTTATTGCAACAATCACTCTTATCCATTTATATATAGTGTTGTATACAGCTACTTTTTTTTGCTAGTGCAACAAAATAGAGTCATCGTAACAGAGATCTAATGGTCCTCAAAGCTTAAAATATTTGTCATCTGACCATTGAGAGAAAAAAATTGAACTACCCTTGTAATAAAAGAAAAAATTAAAAACAAAAACTCAGTGAAGTGACCAAAACTACTGGCAGACTTTTTTAACTTTTCTTTGACCTCAGAATCTTAAAAATATGAGTTCAGATCTAATTCTACATATTAAGTTCTTCATAAATTAATATAGAATATTGTTTTAAAAAGTTAAAAAATAACTTATCATATTTATTTTGTTTTTTTAAAAATCCAACAACTTTGTGCCAAGGATCAGGTAATAATAAAGAGCCTGAGAACTGAAGGTATAAATCCTGCTCTTAAAGGAATGAAGAATGTGAAATAGAAATATGGGGTGATTCCCACTGTAGGTTTTGAGTTTGGCACTTTCAAATAGTGGTTTTTTTTTTCTTTTTTGTAGATACTTCTGGTTACAGAAAAGGATGTGATTTTCAGAATAATCCTGCGTGAGAAGGATGAGTCCAGATGTGCCTCTGCTGAATGATTACAAACAGGACTTCTTTCTGAAGCGCTTTCCACAGACTGTTCTAGGAGGCCCTCGACTCAAATTAGGCTTTTGTGCCCCTCCTTACGTATATGTTAATCAAATTATCCTTTTTCTGATGCCATGGGTTTTGGGTGGAATAGGAACACTTTTGTACCAGCTGGGCATCCTGAAAGACTATTATACAGCATCACTTTCAGGTGGACTAATGCTTTTCACTGCATTTGTCATCCAGTTCACAAGTTTATATGCCCAAAACAAATCAGCAACAGTACAAAGAATGCTAACCACAGATATCTTAGCAGAGGAAGATGAGCATGAATTTACAAGCTGTGCTGGTGCTGAGACTGTCAAATTTCTAATTCCTGGAAAGAAATATATAGCCAATATAGTTTTTCATTCTGTTCTTGCTGGGCTAGTATGTGCTCTTGGAACATGGTATCTGCTTCCAAATAGAATAACCTTGCTGTATGGCAGTATAGGAGGCACTGCTCCTCTATTTGTCTTTGGATGGATAACACTCTGTATAGGAGAATACTCATTAATTGTGAACACAGCTACAGAGACTGCGACTTTCCAACCTCAGGATACTTATGAAATCACTCCTCTTATGAGACCCATTTATATTTTTTTCTTTGTTTCTGTGGATCTTGCACACAGGTAAAAAACCTACCAAATATTTTTTAACTTGCTTTGTTTTTATGTATACCTGATAAGAGAGCTTTTGCTAGTATTTAAAAAAAACTGAATCTGGATTAAAAATCATGCCCAAATCATTGGGTGATGGGTTGTTTTTATGATTAAACTTAGAAGTAATCAATGTAAACATTTATGCTAAAAAGTAATAATTAAATCATACTGAAAGGGGAAAATTCCTTTTTCAAGAAAAGTAAACTATTTTTCAATCCTGTATTTCATTTTAAAGAAAGACCATTGAGAATATATAAGATAACTGGGCCAAAACCTATGAAAACAATGGAACTTTCTTGTGGAGAATAAAGAATAATTTAAAAGTTATCTGTGTAAATATTACATACAGGTTGAGTGAATTCAAGATGACTAGAAAATTCTAATTTTGTTATATAGGAGGAATATTGGTTTATAAAATAATTTGTCATAGAAGAAAAATAAAAACATTTAAAATATAATTATTTACAAAATGTTTTGATAATAATAATAACTTTTGTTTACTTTCCTTTGTTAAACCTGACTTCTTTCTGTTTCTGTAGATTACAGATTTCTCTTTCCCAGGTTAGTGTACAGGCATATTATGGACTTAATGTTTGTATTCACTTAGAATTCACAAACAAACCCCAGTATGATATTATTTGGTGATACAGCCTTTAGGAGAGAATTAGGTCATGAAAGGGAGGCCCTGGCCTGATGGATGGGATTAGTATTCTTTTAAGAGACGTAGAAGAGTTTTATCTCTTTGTGTGAGAACAGTAAGGAGGGGGCTGACTATAAGCCAGGAAGAAAGCTCTCACCAGAATGCTACATAAAACTTTAATCATGGACTTACAGCATCCTGAAATGTGAGAAAATAAGTTTCTTATGTTTAAACTACTCAAGTCTGGCATTTCATTGTGGCAGCCTACCCTAAGATTTGGGTACTAAGAAGTGGCATGCTACTATAATAAATACCTGAAAAATGTAGAAGTGGCTTTGTCATTGGGTAATGGGTAGAGGCTGTAAGAGTTTGGCATGCATGCTAGAAATAGACATAACTCTGATAAGATTTCAAAATGGAAATAAGTAATATGTTATTTAAACTGGAAAAAAACAGTAATCCTTGTTTTTAAGTGTCATAGAACTTGATTGCACAGTGTTGTAGCATTTCAAGGATGAAATGGGATGTTTAGGTAAGGAGATTTCCAAGCAAAGTATTGAAGGAGCAGCTTGATTGCCTCTGACTGCTTATAGTAAAATGCAAAAGGAGACAGAATTGAAGAGGGAATTGTTAAGCAAAACAAGGAAACAGAACCTGAAAATTTGGGAAATTCTTAACCTATTCATATATTGGAAAACATGAGAAAGCATAATCTGTGGTTAGATTATTACTTAATAAAGAGTTTTTGAGCTTGAGTTGTAGCTCAGTGGTAGAGCGCCCACCTGGCACGTGTAAGGCACTAGTTTCAATCCTCAGCACCACACAAATACATAAATACGTGCATAAATAAATGTATTTTTTTAAGATTTTTATGGGGGCTGGGGCTATAGCTTAGTGGCAGAGCACTTGCCTACTATATGTAAGGCACTGGGTTTGAACCTTAGCACCATAAATAAAATAAAGACATTCTGTCCATGTAAAACTACAAAAAAAAAATTTTTTTTTTAAGAAGAGAGTTTATGAGATTACGTGAGTAGAAACACTGCCAGTTTGAACTAAAGGAAATCAAGAAAGAATGAAATGAAGGAAGCCTGTTAAACTTCTTGGATCTTACAAGACAGTGATAGAACTATTCAACTGCAGTCTGGGAGCAGTGACACATGCCTGTAATTCCCAGAAGCAGAAGCAGAAAAATCACAAGTTTTAAGGCCAGCTTCAGCAATTTGATGAAGTCCTCAGCAATGTGGTGAGAACCTGTCTAAAAATCAAAAAATATAAAGGGCTGGAGATATAGCTCAGTGGTAAAGCATCCTGAGTTTGATCCCCAGTACCAAAAGAAAAAAATGTGCATTGTTCTATAAGAAAAGGGAAAAATTACACCCAAAGTGATTCAGAGATCATTAAGGCCATACTTTCCTTTTTTCTTATTTCTTCCTTTTGGAGTGTAAGGAATGTTTTTCCTATTTCTGTCTTACCACTGTATTTTGGAAGTACAGTACTTGTGTAGATTTACAGGTGATTTAGATGATGTTTAGATGAGACTTTAGAGTTAATGCTGAGATAAGTTAAGACTTTGGGGGCCACTGGAACAGTATGAATGTATTTTGCATGTGAGAAGGTTATAAATTTGGGAGTGAGTACAAGGGACAGAGATAGAAAGATTGGGACCAAATTGTCTTCTCAAAATTCTTATGGTGAAGCTATCACCTTCAACTTGATGGTAATTGGAGATGGGGCCTTTGGGAATTAATTAGATCATGAAGGTGGAGTCCTAGTCTCATGGTATTAATTCCCTTTATAAGGAAAGACTCAAGAGAACTTGATCTCTCAGGCACCAGGAAAAGCACCCTCACCAGAATCTAACCCTGCTAACACTCTGATCTTAGACTTCCAGCCTCCAAAACTGAGAAAATTTATTTTCATGATGTTTAAACCACCCCCTCTATGGTACTTGTTAATGCGATCTAAGCAAAGACAAGACTTAAAAATATTTCTTTTTTATACTAAAACTGACCTTCTGTAGAGTCCATTTGCTATTCCATAATTCTGAATCTCTTCTAATTGTGCTGTGTTTATGGATCACAGGACAATAGTAATTCTTCATCTAACCAAATATATAAGAGAAGAGTTAACCAATAGGAAATTTATCTAAATGGACTTCTTAATATCATTTACTCACTGTGAGATAATTACAATTAAATGCTTAATTTTGAAGAGTTAGTAGTATTGTTTTGTGTGTATATGTGTGTGTATTTTTGTTTATGTGTTTTTGTTTTTTGTTTTTGGTACTAAGGATTTAACCCAGGGGTACTTTACCACTAAGCTATATCCTCATCCTTTTTATTTTTTATTTTAAGAGGATCTTATTAAGTTGTTGAGGGTCACCTCAAACTTGTGATTCTCCTGCCTTAGCCTCCAGAATTACTGGGACTACAGACATTTGCCACTATACCCAGTTTAGCAAAAGTATTGAGTATGTATATACATAGGACCTTCTGAGCAAGGGTACAGAATTTTTAAGTTTATAAGATTATGATGATGATCTTCAGAGTTCAGATTATTGAGTTACTATCTCACTAAGCTATTTCTGAAATCATTAATTACACACTGTTAAAGTATATCTAATTTTCTGTAAGAAATTACAGGTTGAATTTTTAATTTGGTTACCTTGACTTTCTGTGCTAATTTCTAAATCAAAGTGCATAAAAGGTTTTTATATACTGTTTTAATGTTTAAAGTTAGATAATTGAAAGGGGTTTTTGTTTTGGTTTTTTTTTTTTGATTGTTTTTTTTTACTATGACTTAAAGAAAAACAAAAACCAAGGGGAATCTCCATTACTATTTTTAAAGAAGGAAGTGGCTTATGCAAGGAAATTAACTCTCATTTCATTTTTAGAAAAATTTAACTTGTGATAACAAAATAATTAAAAATTGATGATCTTTATACAGTATATGGTATGATGATAAAGCTGGGACATGAAATGCATGCACTCTTAAAATCTGGACAGTTGTCGGAAATCTAATTATTTCTTAGTTCTGTTTTAGAAGATGTGAAAGAAAGCTGAAGAGTTGCACTTCTATAGTGTAATTTTTTTCTTTTCCCATTCTTTACCTAATACAGTTGTGTGATAATAATTTTAAATTACTGTGCATTTTTGTTTTATCAAATACAAACATTTAGGGCTGGAGTTGTGGCTCAGTGGTAGAGCACTTATCTAGCATGCGTAGGGCTCTGGATTCAATCCTCAGCATCACATAAAAATAAGATAAGGATATCATGTCCTCCTAAAACTAAAAAATGGATTTTTTTTTAAAACCAAACATTTACTTTATACTGCTTTAGCTCAGACTCTCAGGAATTATTTGAAAGAATGACCCACAGTTTGCATCCTCCTAGCCACTATTACAGAACACTTTTTGCATGGCATGTGGATCCTAGTGAATATTCAGAATTCAAAGTATTTTCATAGTTGTTAAGTTCAAAATAACAATTTTTTCTTAAGGGCTGAGTTTTGTTTTTTTTTTTTTTAACTCCAGAAAATTAGTGTTAGTTAACATCATCAGAAGCATTAGATTCAAACATTTTTTCTTGTAAAAGAATTAACTAGATTACCATTTTGAAGCTGAGTCTTATATAAAATAATATTTGTTTTCTTCAATTATGTATCCTTGTTCATAATATTCTTGTATACAAGTACTGTGTCATTGCACATTATTTAAGAATAAAAGATTTAAAGGTAGAATTTAATTTTGGTAAAAATATTTCCTGAGTGTACATTATTTATATATAAATTATCCTATCTTTGAGTGTGTTTGCAAGAATATTATTATCTTGGGAAAAATGTGCTGTACAGATCTGCATTTTTTCTTGACTTTCCTGTGGCTTATCTGTGGTTTGTTTTTTGTTGGTTGATTGTTCTCAGAATGAAATGAATTTTATTTTAAAATTATACTACAGGAAGTATTGTCACATTGTTAACATAGTGTTCATTCATTCTTTGCTTATAATAATTTGAAGGACATACATTGTGAGACAGTATATCAGATGGTGTAGGTCCTGGTATTTCTGTGAGCAAATATGTTATGCTGTTATTATGTCCATAGTTGCTCTACATTTGTTTCTTGGCTGTTAACATATACTTAAATAGTTACCTTTTGTATATATTTTCTCTCTCCTTAACTAGCAGCTGAAATATTCAAGTACAATTGTAAGTTTTGAACTATAGTTTTCTGTTTCTAAAGTCTTTAGTATTCCATAAATACCCTGACTTTGTTAGTATCCAGACACAGTGTTTAGTTAGCCTTATACCAGAAAATTAGCAGTATATTGATATTGTTTGTTTTTCCTATGCTTTAAATTTTTATTAAATTATTTGAAACAATTTAATAATATTTTATTTTCACTGGAAGTACTATACCAAGTATCAGTTTCTACTCTTAAGGTAGAGGCAGCCCATACTTTGTGACAAGATTATGTTGTATGATTTTATGTTCTCAAAGCCATTTTTTGAAAATAGAATGGTATCATAAATGCTAGTTACATTCCCAGGTTAACTCACAGAGATATAGTTGTGACCATGTTGCTGACTGTTGATATTAACTATACTGCAAGCTAGTAATATATGAATGTTAGTAAGGCTTTCACTTTCCCAAAGTTACCTGCAATTTTATATTAAACTCTGAAGAAATACTGATAAAATTTCAGCCAGAGTACGTTTAGATTTAGGAGAGGCAATTGTTTCTTCTGGCCTCAGTTTTAACTAATCTCTACATCAATTTTATTACTATTCAGTGATGACTTTTAATTTCTTCTTCCTTCCTTTGCTCATTTGAATCCACTTGTGGATTTCATCATATTTTTTAGCACTTCCTACATATGGTTTGTAACCCAAGGTTAATAGATTTTTGTCTTCCTACATATGGTTTGTAACCAAAGGTTAATAGATTTTTGTCTTCCTACCAAGTGTTAGCAAAGTCCATTTCTCTAACCTGCTGGAATAGCTGCAATATCATATTATATTCCCAGCACATACACAATTGAGTAGGGGTAGTTGCTGGTTTAGAGAAGGAGCAGTGTGTTTCAGGATGTTTGGGTCATTTGTTAATTGGGGACTGGGACCTTTCTCTAAGTGTTCTTTATGTGCGCAAGGGTGTGTGGTATTATGTTTCTAGAAAGATCCTCTGCTATATCTTATTTTGTATGATTTAAATGTTTTCTTTTTCTTGTAGATTTGTGGTAAATATGCCAGTTCTAGAACAAATGAATCAGATTTTACATATCTTGTTTATATTTTTACCCTTTCTGTGGGCACTTGGGACTCTGCCCCCACCTGATGCACTTTTCTTATGGGCAATGGAGCAGATTTTAGAGTTTGGCCTTGGAGGTTCATGCATGTCAACTCACCTACGGTAATTTTTTTTTTTTTTTATTGATGTTAAATGTAACTTCACTAAGAACATTTTTCTTTTCAAGTAAATCTGTTCTCGTTTTTCCCTCTGCAGGTTATTAGTAATGTTCATCATTTCTGCTGGAACGGCTATAATATCATATTATATTCCCAGCACTATCGGTGTTCTTCTTTTTATGACTGGATTTGGGTTATTACTGAGTCTTAACCTAAGTGACATGAGTTTTGTTTTCAAACACAGTATGATGAAACACAAAGTAGGAAACAAATCTGAAGCTTTACCCAGTGGTTCAGAAAAACTGTTTATGTGGAAGGAATGTGTTTTGTACATCATTGTACTAGTCTTGGCTCTCCTGGAAACTAGTTTGCTACATCAGTTTGCTGGTTTCTCACAGATTTCCAAAAGCAGTTCCCAGGATATTGTTGGCTATATCTTGATGATGTTACTCATAATAGTGTGGATACTTAAAGAAATTCAAAGCATCTATATCTTTGGAATTTTCCGAAATCCTTTTTATCCAAAGGATGTGCAGACTGTGACTGTATTCTTAGAGAAGCAAACAAAGCTCCTGAAGATTGGTGTTGTCAGACGGATATTGCTAACTCTAGGTAAGAGAATTTATCTACTAACCTTGTGTTCCAAACTATCTGTAGGAATTGTTCAGAAATATGATGGAATATTGTCAGACGGATATTGCTAACTCTAGGTAAGAGAATTTATCTACTAACCTTGTGTTCCAAACTATCTGTAGGAATTGTTCAGAAATATGATGGAATACCCATATTTGTGTATTACACCGTATGTGTTCTTTATGTTTTGCTTTTCGTTTGTTAGGGTTTTTATTAATTGCTTGAATGTACTTATAAAAATTCATATTTGCCAAAACAAAATTTGCCTTAATTATAAACTTCTCTTTTTGTTTTGTTTAAGTGTCACCTTTTGCTATGATAGCATTTCTTTCACTGGATAGTTCCTTACAAGAGCTCCACTCTTTCTCTGTCTCCATTGGATTCACAAGAGCTTTTAGAATGGTAATCCTAATATGTACTAAGTATTTTCCTTTTGCTAAACTCATGATTTTAGTTTAACAGTTTGCTTAAATTATCAGATTCTACCCAATAAAAGTAGATAATTTGTATACTACAGGTATGGCAGAATACGGAAAATGCTTTATTGGAGACAGCCATTGTGTCAGCAGTGCACTTGCTGATCTCTAGTTCAGATTTATGGTGGAATAGAAGCCTGAATACAGGAATCAGACTTTTATTGGTAAGTATATTTTTAACAGTTTTATTGAGATATATTTCACATATCATAAAATGTATCCACTTAAAGTTTACTGTTCAGTGGCATATATATATTTTTTTATTTTTAGTTGTTGATGGACCTTTATTTTATTTATTTATGTGGTACTGAGAATTAAACCCAGAGCCTCACACATGCTAGGCAATCACTTTCTCACTGAGCTACAACCCTAGCCTGTATGTTTAATTTTATAGTCATTACCACAATCTAAATTTTAGAACATTTCAACATCTCAAAAAGAAACTTCATGTACATTAATGATCATCATTGTCCATTACCATTCTCCATCCCACCACCTACACCCATTCCAGCCCCAGTGACCACTTACCTACCTTTTTTTTTTTTTTTTCTTTTTTCTTTTTTTCTTATGGTGCTAGAGAACAAACCCAGGGCCTTTTACATGGTAGTTAAATGCTCTACCACTGCAGTACATCTCCAGTTCTACTTATCTCTTTTTGTCTCTGTAGATTTGGCCCTTTGGGAATATTTCACCTGAATGAAATTATGGAATATGTAGTCATTTGCATCTGTTTCCTTTCATTTATATGTTCTCAAGGTACATTGATGTTATAGCATATATCACTATATAATTCTTTTTTATTGCCAATTAATACTATATTATATAGAAAGACTATGTTGGTTTGATTCATTGATAGAGTGGTGGATATTTAGGTTTCCACTCTTGACTATTAATTTTGCTACAAACATTTCTGTACATGTTTTAGTATCAACGTATATTTTTATTTACTTGGTTATGTATATCTGAGACTAGAATTTCTGATGATATTGTAATTCCAAATTTAACACTTCAAGGTACTACAAAATGATTTCCAAAGTGGTTATACCATGTTACATTCCCTTTAGCAATGTATGAAGATTCTAGTTTCTCTATAGCCTTACTAGCACTTGTTATTATCTAACTTTTTCATTACAGCCACACTCATATGTGCAAACTACCATATTGTAATTTTGATTTGCATTTGTCTGATCACTAAAAATGCATCTTTTCAGGTATTCACTGGTCATTTGTACATGTTTTTTGGAGAATTGTCTAAATCCTTTGTCAATTTTTATTTGGATTATCTTTTTATTGTTGAATTATAAGAGTTTTTCATGTATTCTAGATACAAGTCCCTTGAGAGGTATATAATATGCAAAAATTTTCTCCTGTAGCTTTTGTTATTTTCTTGATAATTTCCTTTGAAGCACAAGTTTTTAATTTTAAAGGAAGTTTATTTATTTTTTCTTAAAGTTTTTAATTTTAGTGAAGTTTATTTTTCCCATGTACTCCAAGGTTATGAAGATTTACTGTTTTCTTCTAAGTGTTTATAGTTTTTAACTCTTACATAAGCATCTGTGATCTAGTTTTAAGTTACGTTTTCCATATGATGTGAAGTAGGGCTCCATATTTATTCTTTGGCATATGGATGTACATTTGTGCTAGCACCATTTATTGAAAAGACTGTTCTGCCACACTGACTTTTCTTGACATTATTGTCAAATGTCAAATTAGGATGTATTTCTAGAATATTCTGAGTTCCTATCCATTCATCTAGATGTCTAGCCTTATGCCAGTACCACACTGTCTTTGTTATAGTAGCTTTGGTAGTACATTAGGTTTTTAAATTGGGAAGTAGGAGTCTACCAATTTTGTCTTTCTTTTTCAGGATTGTCTTTATTATTCTGAGACTGTTACATTGCCATATAAATATAAATTTCATTTTGTCAGTTTATGCAAAAAAAGCTTTTTTGGAACTTTGATAAGAAATGCCTTAAATCTCCAGATCAATTTGAGGAGTACTCCCATCTTAGAAATATTGATTCTTCAACCCGTGAACATGAGATATTCATGTTCTATGAGATGAAGATACATTTATTTAGAACTTAAATTTATTTTAATAATGTTTTATGGTTTTCAGTATATGAATGGTAATACTTCTTTTATTCAGTTTATTCCTAAATGTTTTATTCTTTTTGATGATATTAGAAATGGAATTGTCTTAATTTCATTTTTTACTTATTTACTGTGAAACTATAGAATACAAAATTGATTCTTTATGTTAATCTTCTATCCTAAAATTTCACTTAACTCCTTTATTCTAATAAAATTTTAGTGAATTCTTAGAATGTTCCATATATAAGATGAGGTCATCTGCAAATAAAGATAGTGTTACTTCTTTCTTTCTGACCTGGATGCCTTTTATTTCTTCATACTTGCAATAACTAGGACTCCAGTTTAAAGAGTGAGAGTGGACATTTCATTTCTTTCTCCATTAAATATGATATCATCATTTACCATTAAATATGATAATTAAAGATTTTTACAGTTGTTCTTTATCTGTTTGAGGAAGTTCCTTTCAATTGCTAAGTATTTTTTTGTCATGAAGGATATATTAGATTTTATCAGATGTTTTCTCTGTGGCTCATGTGGTTTGGTCATTTAATATGTAAACACGGTATAGTATATTGATTAATTTTTGGTTGTTAAACCAGTCTTAAATTCCTGAGATAAATGCTTCTTGGTCAAGCTGTATAATCTATTTCATATGTTGGAGAATTCAACTTGCTAGTATTTTGTCTGTCATTTCTATTCTTACAACATAGGTCCTTGTGATCTCTTTCCTTGTAATGATGTTGTCTAGTTTAGATATCAATTAAATAAGTTAGGAAGATTCCATACTCTTCTATGGAATACTTTCTGGAAAAGTTGATGAAGTATTGATACTGATTATTCCTATATATTTTGTAGTAT
Organism: Callospermophilus lateralis; assembly: GCF_048772815.1. Lineage (NCBI taxonomy): Eukaryota > Metazoa > Chordata > Mammalia > Rodentia > Sciuridae > Callospermophilus > Callospermophilus lateralis. The sequence continues at coordinate 70,615,249 of NC_135307.1, read as the reverse complement.
TCTTTACATATCTTAAATATATTATAGTATGAATATTTTATACTATTGAAGCCCTCTGAGCCTCAGCTTTTCTTCGTGGATTTATTTTTTTTTTAAGAGAGAGAGAGAGATTAATTTTTTAGTTTTCTGTGTACACAACATCTTTATTTTTATTTTATTTATTTATTTTTTTAATGTGGTGCTGAGGATCAAACCCAGCTCCCCGCGCATGCCAGGCAAGCGTGCTTCCTCTTGAGCCACATCCCCAACCTGGATGGTTTTTAAATCACTAATTTAATCCTTTTTTTTTTTTAACTTGTTTTCAATCTATTCCAATTTTTTAAAATTTCTTATTGAGCCAATTTCATCTTAGTTATCTAATATGTTGGCATATAGTTGTTCAACTTCATAGTATGGATAGTATCATGTCAATTTTCTTTAGTCTTTTTTTTTTTTTTTTTTTGGTATTGAAGATTGAACTCAGGGATACTTTACCACTGGGCTACACTCCTAGCCCTTTTTATTTTTTAGTTTTGAGACAGGGTCTTGCTTAGGATCTTGCTAATTTGCTGAAGCTGGACTCATACTTGAAATCCTCCAGCCTCAGCATCCCAAGTTTTGGGGATTAAAGGTGTGCACCACTGCACCTGGCTTTTTTTTAAAGAAAGCTCAAACTTACAAATATAACCTCATTTGTTCATTTTTATTTTATAAAAAATTATAACAAAGAGGGGCTGGGGTTGTGGCTCAGCCCTAGAGTGCTCACCTAACACGGTCGAGGCCCTGGGTTCAATCCTCAGCACCACATAAAAATAAATTAATTAAAGATATTATATTCAACTACAACTAAAAAAATAAATATTTTTTTAAAAAGAAAATTTTAACAAAGAATTACATATAAGGACTACTTCCTCAAAAATACTGGGACAATAATAAAATTATTATATTGTTTTCCTTATGTGATTCTAAAAATTCATGAAAAGTCTTTTTTTTTTTTTTTAAAGAGAGAGTGTGAGAGAGGGAGAGAGAGATAATTTTTTTTAATATTTATTTTTTAGTTATCGGCAGGCATAACATCTTTGTATGTGGTGCTGAGAATCGAACCCGGGCCGCACGCATGCCAGGCGAGCGCGCTACTGCTTGAGCCACATCCCCAGCCCGAAAAGTCTTTAAGAATAAATAAAAATCTTTTTTATGTCTCTACAGGTTGGTGTCATGCGTGATCGTCTGATTCAGTTCGTCTCTAAGTTGCAGTTCGCTACAACTGTACTTGTGACATCATGGACAGAAAAGAAGCAACGTCGAAAAACAACTACTATTTTATGTATACTCAATATTATCTTCTCTCCATTCATAATGGTCATCGTAGTTATTTCTACACTACTCTCTTCTCCCTTGCTCCCTCTCTTTACCCTGCCTGTGTTCCTGGTGGGGTTCCCTCGACCTATTCAGGTTTGGCCAGGAGCAGTAGGCACCACAGCCTGTGTTTGTGCAGATACAGTGTACTACTACCAAATGGTCCCCAGCTTAACTGCCGCATTGCAGACTGCAATGGCATCTGGAAGTTTAGGTAGGTAAATGGGTTATGCTTAAGAAAACCTCTATAATTTATTTAAAGTACAAAAAAAAAGAAGAAGAAGAAAAAGCCCAGGCAGAGAGACTAAATATGAAATAAAAAATATATATCTTGCTCCTTATTTGAAGGCATATAAGGTTATAAGACAAAATTTCTTAGGTAAATTTTCACTAAGGTAATTTTATAATTTTTAAAAAAAACTTTTCTTAAATAAATTCAGATTACAGGCCCAATAATGTAACGTGGAAACACATTTCCCCTCAGTATTTACATGAATTTATAATGAGTATATGTCAAATAAATACTCTAGCTTAGATCCATTAAGAGTGAATACTAGCTGGTCGTTTAGTCCCTCTCTGCCTAGTATATTCTGATATCAATACTCTTGAAAGCAAAAATTTCTTGTTGCATAGTTAGGCACAACAAGAAACTCTTATCAGATAGAATGGTTCCCAGATGCCAGCCAAGGCCCAAGCTGTAAGCAGACCTTCAAAGAATAGCAGTCAGTCCTGTACAATATGTTGTACAAGCACTTGCACAAAGATTATTTCCATGGCATTACTTGTGAAAAATTATAAACACCTGAAATGTTAATCAACAAGCAAAAGATTACTCAAATTCAATTATATTCATATGCTGAGCTTTTTTTTTTTTTTTTTTTTTTTGGTACCAGGACCCAACCAATGAACCATATCCCCAGCCCTATTTTGTATTTTATTTAGAGACAGAGTCTCACTGAGTTGCTTAGTACCTGACTTTTGCTGAGGCTGGCTCTGAACTTGTGCTCTTCTTGCCTCAGCCTCCCAAGCGGCTGGGATTACAGGTGTGTGCCACCATGCCCAGCTCATATGCTGAACTCTTAATAGCAGTTATAGTGAATTAATTTGGGAGCTGTTTGCATTTAACCTGAGAAAATCTCAGAGATACGATGTTGAAAGAAAAATTAAGTTTTAAAAATATTTTTAGGCTGGGTATGTAGCTCAGTGGTAGAACACTTGCCTAGCATGTGTGAGACCCTGGGTTCAATTCCCAGAATGGCAAACAAAACAAAAATAAAAATATCTGTATGTTGTAAATTGACTTTTATATAAATAAAATCATAAACATTGTTACATATTTTATGCATATAAACAAAATTGTCCAAAATCTTTTAAAGCAATGTGAAATTGACTTTTATATATTTGTACAATAGTTTCTAATCTGTTGTTTTTCTGAAAAATATATCTTTTAATTTTTATATATTACCATGTATACATTGTCTCTTCCAACTATTTGCAAAGAGCTCAGCTCAGTGACTCTTGATAAACAGTGAATAGTTATTTCTATTCTTGACCTAATGAGAAGGTAGGAATTTTGAATCAATTCTAGGTGTGTTATTAATTTTGAAGATTCATATGGCAAAACGAAACAAACTTGAAAAATTCTTTTCTTTTTTCTTTCTAATTTGTTTTAGGTCTCCTCTTACCTGGGTCTCATTATTTGGGCCGTTTCCAGGATCGTTTAATATGGATAATGATTCTAGAACGTGGCTATACTTACTGCTGTATTAACATTAAGGTCAGTGTGCATTGTTGAAACTTCTCTAATAGTTTTTATAGTACATGTATAAAATTTTACCTGTTGTTCACACATCAAACAGTAACTCAAATTGAAAGAAGAATGTCCTTTTAATTTCCAGTGAAAACACCTAGTGATTTTATTAGACATCTTTTAATAAGCACATAACGATAGCTACCTGGTGTTGATTTTAGAATAGAATATGAAAACAAAATATACTTGCTTCCTTTTCTTCCTGACCTTTTTTTATCTGTATCTAACTGGTCATATCAAAAATGTGATTCAGTAATAATTTTAAGTCATATATGATGTAAACATTCTCAGCTTAATAAAAACCATCTCCTGACCTGTGTCTACCTGCTATAGCCTTTTTCACTCTTTCCTTTAAGAACAAAATACTATATTAGATTTGCTTATTATCATATCTCCAATTTCATTTTTTTCATTCTAACTCTTATTTCATAAGTTAGTCCCAGTTAATCTCCTCTAATGGTTCTTTCTTTTTTTCCTTGTCATCTTCACATCAGAGTGTCCCAGAGCCTAGCAGTCATTTGTAACAACTTTACCCTTCTAGTTACTCAAGCCAAAAGTAATGGAGTCATGTTTTCCACTTCCATACCCCACATTTACTCTAACAAGTTCTGTTTGCTCCACCTTTAAACTTTTCACAACACTTCTGGCTGCCTTCATCCCTTCCCAGATGATTACAATAGCCTCTTAATTGCTCTCCTTGCTTCTGTGTATGCCTTCTACAGTTTAGTCAGCCAAAAGGATCTTTAAACCTAAGTCAGATTATGTCATTTTTCCACTCAAAGCCCCCAGTAGATCTCTTCTTCCATTCAAAATAAAAGCCATGGCCCCAAATAGGGTCCCTAGTCCCTGTTTGTCATTATCTTCTACTTTAATTCTCTCACTTTACTCCAGTACACTGGCTCTTCCTTCTGCCTAGAAGTCTCTTCCTCCAAATAATTACATAGCTAACTCCCTCACTACCTCCATGTCTATTCTCAAATGTCATCTTAATCTCTTACAGCCTTTTTCTTTCTTTCTTTCTTTTTTTTTTTCTTTTTTTTGAGTACTGGGGATTGAACTCAGAGGAACTTAACCACTGAGCCACATCCCCAGGCATATTTTGTATTTTATTTAGAGACAGGGTCTCACTCACTTGCTTACCACCTCGCTTTTGCTGAGGCTGGCTTTGAACTTGGGATCCTCCTGCCCCAGCCTCCCAAGCTGCTGGGATAAAGGCATGTGCCACTGCACCCAGCAACCTTCGTATTTAAATTATATTCCCACTCCTATGCCAGCAACCCCAACTCTTGGCTTGCTTTACTTTTTCTTTATTTTCCTAGTACTTATACTCTCTAAAAAGCTGATGCATTTACTTATTAATTTTATTGTTGATTGCCCTTACTCTCAAATGTGAATGTTACAGGTCAAGGATCTCTTACTCAGGAATATATCCTAAGCCCCTGGAACAGTGCCTGGCACAGAACAGGCTTTAATAAATATTTGTTAAATGAAGAGAGAATGAGTAAATTTTTAAAAAAATATTTTTTCTTTTAGTTGTAGATGGACACAATACCTTTATTTTATTTATTTGTTTTTATGTGGTGCTGAGGATCCAACACATTTGCTTCACACATGTGAGGCAAGTGCTCTTCCACTAAGCCACAATCCCAGTCCAAAAATTAGTGAACTTTTTTGTCTTAGCACAGATTAGGTAAAATTTCTGGTGAGCAAAAAGCTGTCCCTTCAGACCCATGGTTCTCAATTGTAGTCCCCAAACTAGTAGCATTAGAAATGGAAATTCTTGAACCCCACTCTGAACCTACAAAATCAGAAACTCAGGGTTGAGTCCAACAGTCCTTTTTTGTTGCTGTTGTTGGTGAACCTTTATTTTATTATTTATCCATATGCAGTGCTGAGAATCAAACCCAGTGCCTCACACATTCTAGGCAAGAGCACTACCACTGAACCACAAACATAGCCCCCACAGTCTTTTAAGAGTGTTCCATATGATTGATTCACCTAACGTTTGAGAACCTGTGTTATAATCTACATGTCCAACTTTAAAAAGGAAATTACAAAACATAAATTATCAAGGACATTTTGATTGTTTTATTTTTAAAATGTTATGATTTAATATTACCTGATATTATGGATCATTTCTTTTGATCTTTGTGCTTTAAAAATATACTTTTTAGTGACAGTTGTTTTTTGTTTCTTTGTTTTTTAAACCAGTCTGACTTAGACTATGCCATCTTCTAACACTTATATTATACTTTCACATTTACAAAACTTAATTAATCTTCAAAAACCTATGTACTAGGATTCTTTTTCTTTGAAAAAGAAGGAAAAGAAACACGGTAGGTACTGGTTGTGTGCCAGCACCTGGTAGAGCCATGATTTGAAAATGGGTTCTGAAGGCACTGGTAGTTTTGAGAATATAAATTAACACTATTAATAATGATAATAGTAAACAGCAACCTGGTATGTCCTCTTTAAGTCATTCCTTCTAAGGAAGTAATCAAAATGTGTTTAAAATTTGTGTAAGAATATATTCTTTTTTTTTTTTTTTTGTTATTGATGGACCTTAATTTATTTATTTGTTTATATGTGGTGCTGAGAATCGAACCCAGTGCCTCATACATGCTAGGCAAGTGCTCTACCACTGAGTCACAGCCACAGCCCAAGAAAATATTCTTAATTTTCATTCACCAAGTCTTTATTTGTTGCATACTCACTGTAAATGGGTTTAGGCACTGGGGATATAGTTGTAACCAAAACAAAGCTACGAGTTCATCTTGTATTTGGAGGGGATAGACAATAATCAAATAAATCTGTTGTTACTATCCTATTGTCATTTTAAAAACTGGAACAAGAGTACAATTACATAAGTTGAGGCATATTAGTATAATAATTTTCTTACTCCCATAAAGTTTGGTGGAAAATATATTAAAACTACTATATATACTTTATAATTCTAGTTTTACTTTTTTCCCCACAAAACATTCTAATTTAAGTTTTTAATGTGTAACTTGCCTTTTACAGTGTATATAGGCTTTTAAAATTATGTTTGTATTCAATAAAATTATTTATCTAATTTCTAGTGGAGTTCTATAATTTATTTTAAAATAATGGTGTCATTGTTTTTACTATCTCTGTCCAGTTTGTATTAAGGTATAGGTCTTGAGTTAAATAACTTTTTTGTCTTTTTTCCATATTTTTATGATGAGAATATACAGTCATTTACAAAACTAGTTGCTATTCTCTATGTAATAAATGATCATAAACTCAAGTATTTTATATTTCCTCTTTAGGGGTTAGAATTGCAAGAAACATCCTGTCATACTGCTGAAGCCCAGAGAGTTGATGAAGTTTTTGATAGTGCTTTTGAGCAAGAAGAATACACAAAAGTATGTTCCCTTAATGAACACTTTGGGAATGTCTTGACCCCCTGTACTGTTTTGCCTGTGAGACTATATTCTGATGCCAGGATTGTCCTATCTGGCATAATTGATTCCCATGAATACTTAAAAGAATTTAAAGGTGACCTTGTTAAAGTGCTTGTGTGGATACTCATTCAGTACTGTGCCAAAAGGCCCACCTTGCAAGAGGATATTCATAAAAGTGAAAGTAAAAGGGAAACATCTCTAGTGATCCTGCCAGCTTCGAATACTTCCCCACGTCCAAAGTCCCCAGAAGACACAGATAGTTTAGATTCCAAAACTTTTGATGACTGGTCTGATGATAATATTTTTGATGATGAACCAACTATCAAAAAAGGAAAAGAGGGAAAAAAGCAGTTGAAAGATTTTCCAGGAACAAATTTGCCTATTCCAGGATCAGTAGACTCACAGAGGGTTGGTGATCATTCTACAGGTACAGTTCCTGAAAACAGTCTTTACAAAGCCGTTATGTTGGGATACCCTGCTGTTGACAAAGGAAAACAAGAAGGCAAGGCATATGTCCCTCTTATGGACTTTAGTTGTTCCCATTCTCATTTACTGAGCTTACCTGAAGAATGGAGGTCTAACTGTATGTCTAAAGCCATAATGAAAGAGCTGAGTTCGTTATTTCCAGAAGACTGGTACCAATTTGTTTTAAGGCAGTTGAAATGTTTCTATTCAGAAGAAAAGGCCTCAACTCTACTGGAAGAAATTGCAAAGGATAAAGTTTTAAAAGACTTTTATGTTCATACAGTAATGACTTGTTATTTTGGTTTAATTGGAATAGACAATGTGACTCCTAGTCCTGGTCATATATTAAGAGTTTTCAATGGTGTTTTACCCTGGTCTGGTGCCTTGGATTGGCTCACAGAAAAACCAGAACTGTTACAACTGACTTTGAAAGCATTCAGGTAACTCATTTTGATTATAATGTGTGACATTGTCTGAAAAATGGTATTTTGTTTGTAATCACCTAGAAGACTACTTGATTTTTAATGTTTTTTAAAGCCAATTTCTTAAAAATGAAAAAAAAAATGCTTAGTATGTATTGTGATCATATTGACAATACACTTTAATTTCTACTTCCTTTGCTTTTTTTTTAATGTGAAGGACCTATTTTCAAATGACTTATTAGATTTCTTCACCTTAACTGCATCATTTCTCCTTTAATTTTTGTCTGAAATATAGATAATTTCAGTTCAAAGTCTTAAAATATTGATTGAACAAATCCATTTTCTCTATGGTTCATTTTAAAATATTCTAAAACTGTTTGATTCCCCCTTCTTTTTAGGTATACTCTGAAACTAATGGTTGATAAAGCAAGTTTAGGCTCAATAGAAGACTTTAAAGAGCTGGCCAGCTGCCTTCATGAATATGAAAGTGACTGGTACATTGGTTTAATATCAGATGAAAAATGGAAGGAATCAATTTTACAAGAAAAGCCATGCTTGTTTGCTCTGGGATATGATCCTAATATGGTAAGGTTAAAAAATGTTCTTAAATCAGTTATGAAATATTCACACTAATAATTGTGTTCTAGCTTTTGATATATACAAGCACACAAAAATCATAGTTTCAAGACATTTTTAATCTTGACTTAATGATCACAATAGTCCAACCTTAGAATAGCTGTTTCAGAGACAAAAATGTGTAGTCATTATATAACAGTGAACATATGAGATAGCAAGTATAAGTACAAGTAATATTTGACAAAATAGATCAGATTTCTATACCCAGTTCAAGAGTAAGAATTATCATTTTGGTTTTGACTCCTAGAACAGAAATTAATTTATAAATGGAAAATTATTTCTTTTGCTGATATGTATACTTTATTTGAAGCAAATCTAACCTGTGAGAATTTAGAAATACTCAAAATAGGGGTTTTTTAAATATTTAATATCTGTACTACATTTAAAATGTCATTAATTGTGCACAATACGAAAGATTCAGTATTATGAACCTATTGTGGGTTTCAAGCCTGCCTTAGCATGTGAGGAACTCTCTAAGTTCTCTTCCTAGTAAAACTGATGAATAATAAACTTTTTTTAAAAAATTCATTTGAAGCCTGAGAAATAATTCTAAGGGCATAAAGCAAATAAAAGAACATTAATTCAGAAAACAATACTAAAACTCAGTAAGAACTGTGAGATACCAGTATTTGAACAGCGACTGCCTTCCCTCTCAGCGATACAGAAACTCTATTTAGACTGGTACAACCAAGAACACAGGGCCCTCTCTCCCCTCTGCTCCCACTTGGAGGATTGTTTTCTCAGGAAAATCAGGAGTTCAGTATTTCTCATCCTGTTTCCTCCAGCCATCTGTTGCTGAGGTCAGACTCTATGTATTTATAGTTGAGGTAAGAATTACTTTCTGGCCAACTCCAGTTGTGGAAAGGAAGCTTTGTCATGTTATCACCAATAATTTTGGATCCCTGATGATCATTGCCTCCTCATAAGGTAGAGGTTCTTCACTAAAAAAAAAAAAAAAAATGGAAAGACCCCTCCAACAAGTGTCTATCTCCTTAAGCAGAAGTGTCACTCAGAACCATGTTACTGTTCTTGTCCAGAACTCTGCTTCCCCCACAGATTTTTTTTCCCTTGGGGAGAGGCAAATCATTAAAACCTAGAACTCTGAAATTCATCCTGAAAGAACTGATTCATTTGCAAGTGTGAACACATTAAAACCTAATATTCACTCCAAAGCAATGGAGGTTGTAACAATTACAAGATATATTCATTAGAGATAAAAGCTAAACTGTAAACTGGTTAGATTAAAAACTAGGGAAAGAAGTAAAGAAGAGCACTCCTGGGCTCAGAACAAATGTCAGACACTGACATCAAAAACTTTTCCTTTGTAGGAACCCAAATTTAATGGATCAGTCCATGGAGCAAGTTATGTCCCAGGTTGTTGTTGCAAACAGAGTAACTAACTGGCAATCAGTGGAGTTTAACAGCTAGGTATAACTATTTAATGAAGATAGCTCTCCCCAAACCATTGCCATTCCAAAGTAAAGGTGAGCATTCACAGGGATACACTATCAGAGGAGCAATATCTGAGATGTTAAATGGTAGGGTTAGTAAGGGGTGGGAAGGAATTTACTCACAAAAGTAATGTAGTCATTCATTAAACAAAATAGTACATAAAAATAGCAAGTTCTGGGGTAGGGAGTAAGGAGTATCAGTTACTCAAGTCAGCTTTTCGCCATTGTGACTAAAAGACCTGACAAGAACAGTTATAGGAAAAAAGTTTATTTCAGGCCTCACAATTTCATGGGTCTCAGTCCACAGATGGCTGACTCCATTCCTCAGGGCCTGAGGTGAGGCAGAATATCATGGTGGAAGGGTGCAATGGAGGAAAGCAGCTGGGGACATGGCTCTAGGAAGCAGAGAGAACTCTGCTCAATAAGAACAAAATATAAATCCCAAAGACATGCTCCTGGGGACCCACCTTCTCCAGCTACGCCCTCCCTGCCTACCAGTTACCATGCAGTTAATTCCTGTTGTGGAGGATGTTAACATACTCCCATAACCCCATCATTTCACCTCTAAATTTTCTTACATCATCTCACACACAAGTTTTGGGGAGACATCTCATATTTGAACCTTACAGAGTTTCTACAGTGTTATCTAAGCCATTCAGTTTTCAACAAAAAATTATAAATTAAATGCAGCATGTCAGTAGATACAGAAAATTTTTAAAAAGGAAAAGAAAAATTTACTAGAGAGGGCTCACTGGTAGATATGAACAGGCAGAAGAAAGAATTAATGAACTTAAAGATTTTAGGTTGATAGTTGCACTATCTAAAGAATGTTAAAAAGGAAGATAACTTCAGAGAAATGTGGAACATCATAAGTTGCACCAAAATGCACATAACGTACCAAAAGAAGGAAAAGAAATTATCCAAAGAAACAATGGCTGAACACTTGCCAAATTTATTAAAAACATTATGCCAGAAAGATAACAATTGTGAACATATATGCAGCTAACAACAGAGCAGTATAATACATGAAGAAAATATGACAGAAATGGAGAAATAGGCATCAACAATAATATTTAGAGATTTTAATACCCTACTTTTAACCATGAATAGAATTAGATAAAGAAATAGAAGATTTGAACAACACTGTAAGTCAATGATACCTAACAGACCTATAGAGCACTCCACCCAACAACAGAATATGTATTCTTTTCAAGTGCACGTAGAATGTTGTCCAGGATAAATCATACACTAGGATGTAAAACTGCTCAATAAATTTAAAAGGATTGTTATAATCCAAAGATGTCTTCTGAGCACAATAAAATGAAATTAGAAATCAGTAAAAGAAATTTAGAAAGTGCACAGATATTTGGAAATTAACACACTCCTAAGTCACCTCTGCATCAAAGAAGAAATCCAAAGAGCAATTAGAAAATACATTGAGATGAGTGAAAATGAAGACACACATGCCAGAACTTCAGGAAAAAAGAAGCAGCATCTCAAATTAACCCAACCTCCTATAACATACTGGGGGGAAAAAAGAGCAAATTAAAAGCAAACAGAAGAAAAAAATAAAGATTAGAGGAGTAGTTATGAAATAGAGAAGAGAAAAACATAAACATTTCAGTGCAACCAACAACCGATTCTTAAAAGAGATCAGCAAAATTGAAAAATCTTTAGCTACTTTGGCCAAGAAAACAAAAGAGATAGAAATTCCTAGAATAAGAAATAAAAGAGGGGACATTAGTACTAACCTAGTAGATATAAAAATGACTATGACTTATTATTGCCATTAAATTATATATCTTAGAATAAGTGAAAAAATTCATACAAACTACTAATAATTAAGAGGAAATAAACAAGAGGTTGAATTAATTAAAACTAATCACAGAAAGAAACTAAGGCCCAAAAAGACTTCATTGTCTAATTCTACTAAACGTTTAAATGATTATTAATACCAGTTCTTCACAAAGAAGAACTCCAAAACAAGGGAGGGGAGCATTTTTCCCACTCATTCTATGAAACTACTATTACCCTGATTAAAAAAACTAGACAAAGATATTATAAGGAAAAAAGACTACACATCTCTAATCTCTCATCACTATGGGTGCAGAAATTACCAACAAAATACTAGCAAACTGAATCCAGTATCCTATAAAAGAATTATATACCATGGTCAACTAGGTTGCAAGATTGATTTAATATTAAGAAAAATATTAACATAATATACTACACATAGAATAAAAAACAAAAACCACATAATCATAATTTCTGTGTAGACACAGAAAAATCATTTTAGCAAAATCCAATAATCTTTCATAATAAAATCACTTGAGCTAGGAATATAACTTGAGTATTCAACATATGAATTTGGAGGATGGGGACGTAAAGATTGTCTATAACATCTGGCTAGAACCCTTAATACAAGGTTTAACAAAAAACTGCAAGAGTAGACATCCTTGTCTTCCTGATCTTAGGAGGGAAGCATCCTTTTTTTTTTTTTTTTTTTTTTAACCAATAAGTATAATGTTAGTTGTGAGTTTTTCAATGTTAAATTTGCATGCATATCACAATATATCATATACACGATTCATTCATGCATCCCAATGTATACAACATTTATTTGTAGAACTAACAATTTATTAGTCTCTGTCATATCATGTATATTTATGTTTTCATGCATATTTTCAAATGTATATTCTTATGAACACTGGTAAACCCTAATCTTGATCTTAATTTTCTAATTTTAACCCTAGATCCATACCAAATTTGATAATAAACTTTTTTTTTAATTTGTTATATATGACAGCAGAATTTATTACAATTCATATTAGACATATAGAGAGCACAATTTTTTATATCTCTGGTTGTACACCTTAAAAGAAATTTAATGGGTAAGATTTATACCCTGAAAACTATAAAACATTGTTGGAAAAGGAAATTAAAGATCTAAATAAATAAAAAAATTGTCATGTTCCATTCAATGGAAAAGGGGTCATCTTGGTGCTGGGATAATTAGCCACATTCAAAAGAGTGGCATTGGGTTGTTAATACTAGTTTCCCAGGACTGCTAGAACAAATTATTACCGAAGACTGACTGAAAAACAAACTTAGTCTCCCACAGTTCTGAACTAGAAGTCTGAAACCAAGGTGTCAGTAGCCATGCTTCCTCTGAAGGCTCTAGAGGAGATCCTTCCTTACCTCTTCCTTCTGGTGGTTCCTAGCTTTCTTTGGCTTGTGTTAGTATAACATCCATCTGTCTCCATCTTTGCATGGCCTCCTTCCCTACATCTTGTGGCAATTCTTCTACTTCTTTTATAAGGACACCAGTCATTGACTGACTTAAGGTCCCACCTAAATGCAGGATGCTCTCATCCCAAGATCCTTAAATTATATCTGCAAAGTACCCATTACAAATAAATTCACATTCATGGGTACTGTGGGCTAGGACTGGAATATATTTTCTTTGAAGGTGCTGTTCAACCCACTCCAGATCTTACTTTATACACCATATAAAAAAAATACATCAAAGAACTAAGTGTTAGAGCTAAAACCATATATATCTTAGGAGAAAACAAAGGAGTAAATTTTCACGACCTCAAACTTGACAGTGAATTCTTAGATGTAACATTGAAAGCATGAGAAATAAAAATAGATAAGGCTTCAATGGACATCGTCAAGTAAGTGAAAAGATAACCTAGAATGGGAAAAATAATTACACATATCTGAAAAAGGACTTATTACTATGCAACGTTTCTCTAAAGAAATGGCCATAGCCAATAAACACATGAAAAAATGGTCTACAGCATTTACATCATTAGTCATCAGGGAAATGCAAATCAAAACTACAATAAAACCTCATTTCACATACACTAGGATGGCTGAAACAAAAAGATAATAACAACTAATGACAAGGAACTGTGAAGAAATTGGAAACTTCATACATTGCTGTTGGAATATAAAATGGTACAGTTGCTTTGGAAAATACACTGGCAGTTTCTCAAATGGTCTTGCAGAGTTACTGTATGAACTAGCAATCCTAAATTTATACCTAAGAAAAACAAAAACAGATCAACCTAAGAACTTGTACACAGATGTACAGCAGCATTATTTATAGTTGCTAAAAGGTACAATCATATAATTAAACAGTACTCAGCCATGTAAAGGAATTAAGTACTGATTTATGCTACAACATACATGAACCTCAAAAATATGCTAAGTGTGAAAAGCAAGTTATAAAAAGTCACATATTTCAGTGACTCATTACATTATGATTGCTTAAGGCAAGGGGGTATGAAGAGACAAGAAAGTAAGAGCCAAACAATATGGGACTCCATTTTGTTCTATAGTTAACTGGTGATTGTTGCACATATATGTGAACATACTAAAAACCATTGAATTATAGTTGTTACATGAGTAAATCATTTAGAATACAAATTATATCTCAATGAAGCTGTTTTTAATGTGGAGCCTATTGCATTATTGTCCACTGATGAGTATATATGATGTATGTTTTATTGAAGTTATGTGGCCTGAAACCAGAAAAGAAAAGTAGCTGAAATTTTACTGTTCTGGAGATTAAATGAAATAGCTATCAAGAAAATTTTTTTCTCATACTTAAAGAGCTAAGAAAGAAAATACAGGTGATTCTTAACTCTAAATATAAACAAATTGTGTGTGTACATTTTAAAACACCCGTTTGTTTTTAATTTTGAGAGAAAGATTGCCTAACTGCAACAAGATTTTCTCTAATTTTATAAGTAAAATATATGTCCTGAATGTAATCCCTTTTTCTTTTCTTTTTCACTTTTCCCTCCCCTTTTATATTTTAAAGGGAGTTTATACTGGGAGAGTACTTACCCTTCAAGAATTGTTGATACAAGTTGGGAAGTTAAATGCAGAAGCTGTTAGAGGTCAGTGGGCCAATCTTTCATGGGAATTGCTTTATGCCACAAATGATGATGAGGAGCGTTATAGTATACAAGCACATCCTCTACTCCTAAGAAACCTTACAGTTCAAGCGGCTGATCCTCCTCTGGGATATCCAATTTATTCTTCAAAACCTCTCTGTATACGTTTGTATTAGAGCCCATTTTGACTTATAAATGTAATATCATCAACGGATGGGTTACTAGAAAAGTAACAATGTAAACTTCTTGTAACTGTAATGGACTTTTTCCTGCCCCAAGGATGCCTTTTAAGCTTCATAGAATGAATTCCCTTAATCATCTAATTGTTTAGAAAAACATGAACAGCAGCATCTTTATGTCTAACATAAAGTTAGAAATTGGCCAATATTTGTGCCCTATGGATTATGGTAGGCTTTGATAAATACAATAAAACATTTTTATATAATTAGAAATTAGATTTGTATTGCTTTCTTAAGTGTTTGATAGGTGATTGACCTTAAAAAAAGTCAACAGTTATGTAATTTTTACATACATAAAAAATATACATACCAGTGTTTTTAAATCCATTTAAGGGTTAACTTAATGTATACATATATTTATTTAAAATATAATTTTTATAGTATCTTTAAATGTTGTACTGTTTCAACATTTCATGATTTCATAATGATGTATTTTTGTCATGTACCTCAACTCAGAAATCTTAACAACTTTTAATAAAATCTTTCCAATAAAATCTTCTCCCTCTTTTCCAAATACCTTTTTTTAACATATGTGAAAGAAATAGTGCTCATCCCATGCATTGTGTGAATGTACAGGAAGAGCAATTTGAGGGTAATCTGAGTGTGCCTGCTCATTGATCTGATTCCTTATGCATTTATTTTCAAATGAACTTCTTGATTCAAAAAACAAAGACCTCTCCAAAAGGACTACCAATTATTAATGTCTTAAGGTATATTACCTAAAGTTAGAAGATGGAGAAAATTTTTTCATAACATGATCGGAATTTTATTTTTATCCTCTTGCTACTTAGGAACATTTTACAAATACTTATAAAAGGGATGAACAATGAAATCTGCATCAGTTGAGACAATGAATTTCCTCTACTTCTTATTTAATTTCCAACTAGATCTATAGGAGCCTGCTAGATTGGTAATGTAGTGATGTATTCTTCTTAGAAATAATAAAAATTATTTTAAATGTACCTGTTGGAGTTTTATTATTGTTATTATCAGTCCATTTATTTACTGTGTAGACCAGTTTACTCTTAACATTAAAGGATAACTTTTGAACTAACTTTCAGTTAGATTTGTGGTTTTGTATTACACCTGAGTTAAAGTTCGGGTTTATGATTTACATAATTGAGATTTACTAACTGTACAATTTTACATATTATTTTTTTAGAAAAATTTCTTGTCATTAAAAATTAATTATGATGATCAGTTTTAATGCTGCATGACATTCTGTTGATTTATTTGACCACCTCCCATAATAGGAACTTTAATTTGTTTAAAGATTTTTATTATTATAGTGATGCCAGGCCATGTCTTCCCTTGACTTTGCTTCTCCTCATTCATCGCTGAAGGTTCCTCATTCATTTTTCTATCTGCTCCAGTCTGGAGTCTATCTCTACTACTCACCCAAAGTTTAAAAAGTTATTATTGAGGTCATTATTGACCTACATATTTTCAAATCAGCAGGCCTCTTTGTCTCATCTTACCTATCCTCTGAGTAGCATTTGGTATATTTGAACACTCATTCCTGAATCACCTTTTGTGTTTTCTTCTGGGCTTTTGTGAAACATTTGTTTTCCTCCCGCATTCCTGACTATTCCTCTCAATTACCTCTTCCACCAGAACTCTAAATTTTGGAATTTTTCAACAATTGGTTGTAGATTTTCTGTTCTGTATTCACCAATTTCATTTACTCCCAAGACTTAAAATATTACCAACAAAATGATGATATTCAAATATATATATATATATATATAACCCAACCTTTCTTCTTACACTGGACGTATATATCTAATATTTGAAATTTCCACCTGATATATTAAAACTGCTCTTACTGAATTTTCTCTAAAACCCACTTTCATACTTGTAAGTAGTAATAGTGCCTAGATTAAATCATACCAGTCACTTCATGGGGAACTAGAAAAGCTAGGGGGAAAAAAAATCTGCTTGAAATCATTAGAGAACCAAGAGACAGTGAAGAATTGCATCCAAGAGCCAAGGCAGAATGATATTTAGAGGCCTGGCTCAACATTTGGGTTGTTTTCCTTCCTGAACACCCTATCAGTTGCTAGTAGAGTTTTCTTGAGCTGAGTTTAATCCTGAACTTAGCCCTTACTACCTTAGTAACATTGGAAAGTTCTACCTACTTGTTTTGTGCAGCTCTATCATCTATAAAAGTAGATAATATCTCCTACCTTATGGCCGCTAGGAGGAATAAATGAGTTAACTAACACTAAGCACCCCAGTATAGCAAGAGGCATATTACAGATGTTGAATAAATCATAGCTGTGAATCCTACTTACTGCTTCAAACCAGTTATTTGTATCTCTTCATGCTTCTGAAGAGTATAAGCATCTTGGAGGTAGGATCATTCAAAATACTTCTTTATATCTGCTCATTACCCAGCACTCTCTTTTGTTTGAAATATTCCATACAGTTATGTTACTATGCTTTGGATATTTTTGTTCTACTCGACTTTCATGTTGAAAGTTAATCCCCAATGCAAGTAGTAAGAGCAGGACCTTTAGATAAGGGAATCATGAAAGTGAATAGGCATCCAAATAAGAAGCCCTGATGAAAGGACCTGTTCCTCTTGCCTTTCTACCCTTCACCACATAAGGAAATGGTGTCCCTCCCCTCTGCAGGACACAGCAACTAGGTACCATCTTGGATGTAGATATCAGTCCTTTCTAGATAGAGAACAGTCCTATTGGTAATGATCTCAGATTTCCCAGCCTCCAGAACTGTGAGAGACAAATTTTTGTCATGTTTATAAATTATGTAGTATATGGTATGTTATATAAGCACAAATGGACAAAGACATTCTGTTAAATAGGTGTTTATTCTCTGGTTAGATTTCTGTGATCCTAGATTTTAAGCTTATATGGCTGTTTTAGTCAGCTCTTTGACTGCTATGACTAAAAGACCTGAAAAGAACAATTAGTGAAGGAAAAGTTTATTTGGGGTCTCACAGTTTCAGAGGTCTCAGTTTATAGATGGCTGGCTCCATTCCTCAAAGCTCAAGGTGAGGCAGAGCATCATGGCAGAAGAGTATGGCAGAGGGATGTAGTTCACATGAGGATCAAGAAGTAGACTCCAAAAAGATACACCCCAAAGCTACGCCCCAAATAACCCACCTCCTTCAGCCACACCCTACCTGCCTTCAGTTACCACTCAGTTATTTCCTGTTGGGGGATTAATCCACTGATTGGGTTAAGGCTCTCACAACCCAATCATTACTCGCCTAAATCTTACATTCTTATGCATGAGCCTTTTGGGGACACCACATCCAAACCATAACAATGCCTAAGTATTTTTAAAATATTCTTTTATTCAAGAATGTAGTATGTTAATACTGTTTTGCAAGATTTATGACAGTCTTATTTTTTATTTATTGTACACTAAAAGGAAAATTGTATCAAGAAGTAAAAAAATCACAAATTAGCCTTCAGTTATTCTTCTGGGCATAAGATTGCTGTTATGTTTTCCACTTCTCCCTTCAATGGCCAGAAAATTACAAGTGCTCCTTTCACTCATGTTTTGTCTTCCAAATTTTAAAATAAGAGGAATCTGCATCCTGTAAAAGAGTAACAATAATATGTATCAGTCCTTCCTACTATTTACCCAAGTTTTTACAATTAAGTTGCTTTGAGGATCTGTTCATTATTATTCACTGCCAAGAATCCTTACAAGCCTCAGACAAATGTTTAGATTGGACTGAAAAAAAAAAAAATCAGCCAAATTTTAGATCTGTCCACAAATCTCTCTAAATAGCTTCACATCATTATCTCCTTTATCTGGTATGAATAACATTGGTTATTATCTGTTCATATCATTTCCTAAATGCTGAATTCTCATTAATACTCAGATTAGCATATCATACCCACACTGACTTGTCCTAATAAATAAAAAGAACAGATCCAATTATTAAAATGGAAATATTTTAAATATAATTCAAATTATTTATGAGCTTTTAATATATTATTTAAAGGATGATTTTTTAAAAAGCAACTTGATAATCCCTCATATGTGATTTTCATTTGGGAAGTATGCATTTACCTCTTAAAAGAATTTGTACTAAAAAAGAATAATAATAATGATATTGATAACACAAAATTCAGTGTGGCCATTGTTCTGTGGTTTTGTGTAGAGAATGAGGTATCATGCCTCAGAAATGGTAATGGGAAATTAGAGAATACCTAATTTATAATTTAAAAAGTGATAAGGATACAATCAATCAACAAGTACATGAAAAAATGCTCACCATCTCTAGCAGTCAGAGAAATGCAAATCAAAAACACCCTAAGATACCATCTCACTCCAGTAAGATTGGCAGCCATTATGAAGTCAAACAACAACAAGTGCTGGCGAGGATGTGGGGAAAAGGGTACACTTGTTCATTGTTGGTGGGACTGTAAATTGGTGCAGCCAATCTGGAAAGCAGTATGGAGATTTCTTGGAAAGCTGGGAATGGAACCACCATTTGACCCAGCTATTCCCCTTCTCGGTCTATTCCCTAAAGACCTAAAAAGAGCATGCTACAGGGACACTGCTACATCAATGTTCACAGCAGCACAATTCACAATAGCAAGACTGTGGAACCAACCTAGATGCCCTTCAATAGATGAATGGATAAAAAAAATGTGGCATTTATACACAATGGAGTATTACTCTGCATTAAAAAATGACAAAAATCATAGAATTTGGAGGGAAATGGATGGCATTAGAGCAGATTATGCTAAGTGAAGCCAGCCAATCCCTAAAAAACAAATGCCAAATGTCTTCTTTGATATAAGGAGAGTAACTAAGAACAGAGTAGGGACAAAGAGCATGAGAAGAAGATTAACATTAAACAGGGATGAGAGGTGGGAGGGAAAGGGAGGGAGAAGGGAAATTGCATGGAAACGGAAGGAGACCCTCAGGGTTATACAAAATTACATACAAGAGGTAGCGAGGGGAAAGGGAAAAATAATGCAAGGGGGAGATATGAACTGCAGTAGAGGGGGTAGAGAGAGAAGAGGGGAGGGGAGGGGGGATAGTAAAGGATAGGAAAGGCAGCAGAATACAACAGACACTAGTATGGCAATATATAAATCAATGGAAGCGTAACTGATGTGATTCTGCAATCTGTATACGGGGTAAAAATGGGAGTTCATAACCCACTTGAATCAAAGTGTGAAATATGATATATCAAGAACTATGTAATGTTTTGAACAACCAACAATAAAAAAAAACCCACAAAAAAGAGTGATAAGGCATTAAGACCATGAAACGCACAATTATTAAAGAAAGGGGGTCATGGGGGGGCTGCCATCTTTTAATAAAGGCTAATGTAATAAAATGCTATATTTTCTGAGTGATGTTTATATTTCACATTTAGATAGTATGTAAACAAAATGAAATAACCTTCACAAGGACATTTCTGAGAGAAGAATAACTCATATGACTAAAACTCTTCTAATCCCTGGTCCCTCTTTCCTCTCTGAAAAAAAAAAACAAAAAAAAACACTTCTATACTTTATGTCTCCTTTGTTACTGAGATCATTGAGAATATAAATTGGTTTAGGGGTTATGAAAAACAATATGGATATTTCTCAAAAAAATTAAAAATAGAACTACCATACCATACACAACAATAACATTTATATTACTCCACTTTAAGAAAAATGCCTGAGGTGGGGTACTAGAAAAAGCCAAGTGCAGTGGGGCACACATGTGCACACATGTAATCCCAGCAACTTGGGAGCTAAAGCAGAAGAATTATAACTTTGAGGCCAGTCTGGGCAACTTTACCTGTCTCAAAATAAAAACTGAAAAGGGCTGGGAATGTAGCGCACTAGTAGAGTGCTTACCTAGCATGCATAAGGCCCTGGATTTGATCCCCAATATGACCAAAAGAAAAAAGTTTGGGGGGATTTTTTTGTTCATTTGTTTGCTTTCCTAAGTTCACATTCTGGAAAATTGTAAAAAGTCAAAGACTGGGTGACCTCATCTGTTCAGCCTTTGCTGAAAGCCCCCTTGTCTGGGTCATTTTCTCATAAAGAAATGAAATCAGTTCTATGTAGAAGGAGCCTAGTACATGACAACTCATCCTCCTAAGAATTAACTCAAGTCCTCTGAGAAATATTTATTAATCCCTTCAGTGGTAACTGAAGGCAGGTAGGGTGTAGTGTTAATCCCTCATGGCCTAATTTCCTTGCAGTAGGCCCATCGGTTAAGGTTCCACCATTTTCAACATTACCATACTGGGACCAAGCTTTGAGGAGGAACCATATCTAAACCATACCAGGGCATATATCCACAGAAAATGAAACCAGCATCTTGAAGAGCATCTGTACCCCCATGCTCATTTTTCTATGAGCCAAGATATGGACACAACCTAAGTACCTTGTCAAAGAATGAATGAGTTAAACAAGGGTGGTGTATATCTATGCAATGGAATACTGTTTCGCCATTAAAAAAGGGAAATCCTGTGTGGTACATTCTGAATAATGGTACATTCCTATAATTTCAGCTAGATCAACTATGCTCCAAATTTAAATCTCAGATGTAATCTTTGATCAAGCTCAACTTTGGAACCATCCTATACTACCAGCACTGCCAAAACAATTGTAAATTATTTGGCTCAAAGTAAACTGCTCCACATTATAGATTAGTATAGGGAAAGACTCATTAATAATTTTGCAAGCTCTGGATGTTTTAGTGTATTATTAATCCATTTTATAATCTCTAAGCATTTTGTTATGTTCTGGTGTTTCGATCTTTTTCCCTAGTAATTCATTTGCACTTCCCTACAAAAAGTTGGAACAAATTAAATGTGTAACAAGTGGATTAGATGTTTCAGTGGGTTGTTTAAAATAGTGGTAGATTATATAGTGACATGTAGAGTATGATCCTCTTTTATAATTCTTTTTTATGTCAATCTGCATTTTCTAAGCGAAGCTAGCCAATTCTTAAAAAACAAATGCCAAATGTCTTCTTTGATATAAAGAGAGCAACTAAGAACAGAACAGGGAGGAAGAGCATGAGGAAAAGATTAACATTAAACAAAGACGATTGGGAGGAGAGAGAGGGAGAGAGAAGGGAAAACATATGGAAATGGTAGGAGACCCTCAATGTTACACAAAATACATAGAAGAGGTTGTGAGGGGAAAGGGGGGGAAACAAGGGAGAGAATTGAACAACAGCACAAGAGGTAGAGAGGGAAGATAGGAGGGGAGGGGAGGGGGATAGTAGGGGATAGGAAAGGTAGCAGAATACAAGAGTCACTAATATGGCATTATGTAAAAATGTGAATGTGTAACCGATGTGATTCTGCAATTTGTATTTGGGGTAAAAATGGGAGTTCATAACCCATTTGAGTCAAATGTATGAAAGATGATTTATCACGAGCTTTGTAATGTTTTGAACAACCAATAAAAAAAATGGGGCACTAAATCATTAAAACACACACACAAAAAAAAATATGATAGTAACAGAGTATGAAAGAAATAACTCTTTAAATAAGTAACTCAATAAAATCCTTCCATAGCACTAACCTTTCTTTGTACAATCAATCTATAATTTTGAGATTAACTCATTACATTTGCTGTGTTATTTATGCAATAAACTTTACTGGTGGTCACAATTTTATCAATCAGTTAATGATATATCCCACTAATTGCGATAACAATGAGGGTCAAAGGCAGTAATAAGCTTTTTCCATAAATGTGGCCACATTTCAGATGTGCAGGATGGAAGCAACAGTAGTGTATCCTGCACAGTGTGCATACACCTGTCTTAGCAATGCAGTCAGTGCTTTGACAGAAGAAGGTATAGGGCCTGAGGTACACCTAGTCCTGGGGAGAGGTAGGAGAGAAAGCCAGGGATCACTTCAAAGAGGTAACCCCTGCCCTGAGAGACTGGTAGGATGGATAGATCTTGCTGGGGAAAGAGCACTTTGAAGAGCACTTTGACAAAGATCCTGGTCAAACGGTTAAGGGTAGAAAAAAAAACATGGCAACCTTTGGTTTGATTTTTACCTTGTAGAAAACTCATTTCTCCCAAGACTAGTCAAAATTTACAGTAAGCCACCAGATATATATGGGGGTGGAATACTTGTTATAATTTCTGTATTTGATATGAAATTGTTGGAGGGTTAGCAAGAAAGCTTTTAAGCACTAAGATTTTTTTATTTTCCTACAAAATTGAAACATATTATTAAGAAATATATAAACTGCTCTTACCTTACCACTCTGAAAGTTATTAATCCTTTTCTTCCCTAATTTGTTCGTCATCCAAATGGCCAGGGTTGGCATATATTGCCACAAATATGCCACCAACAAGAAAGGATGCTCTGCAATCCAAACTTCTTTCAAATCGTTAGCCATGGCAATTAACATCAGCCGCACACAACGGCTAGTTGCCATCTTGTACGACTGATCTCCAGCATGGACCACAGTCTAAGAAAAGTTTAGAATTAAGTGAATGCTGAGTAATTTTTCAAGCTATTTCACAGAACATTTAAGCGAAAAAAACTTAAAGGCCAACTAACTGTGTTATTCCTTCAGGAATCCCCACAAACCCTATAGGGGTTTATAAACTTCTATAGTATTTCAAATTTAATTTTTTGTTTTTCAGCACTAGGGATCACACACAGGGCCTTGTTCATGCTCACCAAGCATTCTACACCTGAACTATATTCCCAGTGCAATTTTTGTAATTCTTCAATTAGCCTAATAGGAATGATAAATATACAAGAGAATACTGTATGGGCTAACTAAAAGATGAAAGTTTGCTTCTAGCTAGAATTGCTAGAAGCAATTATCACCTTAGAGTGATAATTTAGTTATCACTTTAGTACTGAGACTCAAATTATTATGATATGCATTTAGCAAATGAAATTTCATCAAACAAGAGGATGAAATGGAAGAAGATAAAATGGGCTTCTAAATAAGAAAAAACCTATCACATAATAGCACACACATAATGGCAGACATCTTATAAATATTATCTTAGCAACTTCTTTAGCCTTTATTTAAACTTAAGGCCAATGCAGTATCAGCGGCCAATGCACTATCAGCTGACTAACAATTTTCATAAGTTTTCTAACAAAAGTATGACATAATAACCCTGAAATATAGTAAAAACACTACAATTTAACAAGGAAAGCGTTCAAATTATATGACAATTAGAAATTTTTACCTTTGTGACTTCTTCAGCTAGTGCATTCTTCACAATATTTGAGTAAACAGGTCCTGGGTAAATGTTAGAAATGATTATACCTGGATACTTGGTAAGTTCAGATCGAAGGCAATTAAAAAAACCCTAACAGACACAAAAGGAAAAAAAAGGCAAATAAAGTTAAATGGAGACTCATAGCTCATGATTTATCAAAATATGCTCTGAAAAGCCTGAATAAAGGTCAAGTAGTGTAGTTAGGCAAACAATGTTATGCATTTTTCACTGTGAGACCAGAGGTGATCCAGGAAAGACATCCTCACCTCTTGCCAGATAGAGGCAGTTTGCCACCTTGGTAGTAATGGCTCTTGCCATCAATGGTCTTTATGGTTGGCAAACCCTGAACCAACAAGAAACTCCCAGAAGGTTCTGATACACCCTCCTCATAGCAATCCTCATCTCCCTGCTCTAAAACAAGTGCATGTTCTCCAGAAATCACTAGGGTGGACTTTCTCTTTATTCTCCAGAGTCATCTAAGTGCCAGTGTTTGGGGCAATAGGGAGTACAGAGGGATCAATGCTGCACAGAAATTCACCACAGAGAAAGAATCAAACCTTTTCAATTGATATTACTATGTAATATGTTACTAAACAGGATGATTTAGTTTGAGCAGATGAGTCTTCTGGGGGTGATAACTAGTACCTGGCCAGTTAAAATTATAATATGATCACGTATTGAATGACATTTATAAAAACAAACTATAGACCTAGACTTAAACATACAGGCCATTTCCAAATCAACAAGGAATAAACAGAAATCTGCTTCCCTTCATCTCTGATCCTAAATTAGGAATTTTCCAAGATTACACTGTTATAAAGCTAGGTTAACTACTGAAACCAAACACTTAACCCCTGGTACATTCATATTTAATCCAACATCATTAATTAGTAACCAGCCCTTAAATAACTGACCCTTAACACACTACAGGGTGCTATTTCCTCATGATTAGTCCTGGGCCTCATGAGGGTGGTGAGAGTTTATGCTGCAAGTGAAGAGTGCTGTCAGAAATGTACCAAAAAATAATTGGTAAATGAATTGAGAACTCCTGACCTTTTTAACCTTCTGTCCCTCTGCCACAAAAGCAGAAAGAAAACATAAAGTAAGCCATCTGTCAGACAATACTACCTCTCAAGATGGTTCAGACCTCTTGTTAGAAATCCCATCTACTAGCTGTGCATAGTCGTGCATGCCTATTATCCCAGTAGCTTGGGAGACTGAAGTAGAAGGATCATGAGTTCAAAGCCAGCCTCAGCAACTTAGCAAGGCCCTAAGTAACTCAGTCTCTAATAAAATATAAAAAAGAGATGGGGATGTGGCTCAGTAGTTAAGCACCCCTAGGTTCAATCACTGGTAGCCAAAGAAGTCCCATATACGTTAACATGTAAACTTTTCAACTAAACAAGTTCACTCCACAACTTGCTGGAGATCCTAGAAGAAACTGTATTCTTCACAAAAGCCTCCTGCTTAGTGCTCAACTACTGGTAAAACTAACTAGAGTCTCAACCTACCACATCCTATCAGAAAATCAAATCCAGTAATTAACAGAGAAGCTTGGAGGGAGGCCAGACAGCTCATCTGTGTTTTACTGAGAACATTCTGTAAGTCTTATGAAACTCTTGGGGCCAAAAGACAGATGGTTGTCCTCCCACATCTGCCCGCCTGTGGTTTGCCCAGATGTTCTACAGTAAGACTGACAGCCCATTGCTGAAGAGGAAGAAATCAGTGCTGCATTCTATAGCCTCATCACTTCAAACTGTCCCCTGTTCAGAGAAGAAAGAAGATGTCCTAAAGAACCAAAGCTTCACATTCTCTGAAAAGTAAGACAACCACGCAGCTATTGCATCTCATTTTCCCAAGAGTAAAATGCTGACTCAAACTAACCTTCAACAATATTAATTTTACATTTTGGATCTCCTTTCATCATTCTCCTCCTATTTGCCTTATATGTTCTTCCTATCCACACTTAAGCAAATATTAAAATTTCCCTTCAGTAAAAGTATTTACCCCTCATAAGTTATAAAATTCAAAATCAAATCATTCTCCTGGCCTTTGCCCTGGCTGAGATTTCTTCTTCCAAAACCACTGAAATGTCACATGAGGCCCAATACTAATACTTCAGTTGTCAGTACCTCTTTTCACATTCATGAGACATGGCAAAATGTACAGTGAGTACAAAGGGGAAGGAAAAAAAGTCACAGTAAGGGGAGAAAGAAAATACATCCCAAAGTTTGTGTAGAGGGAGGGGAAGACTCACAGCTCACCATGAGGACGTGATAGAAAT
The DNA here is from genome assembly GCF_048772815.1 of Callospermophilus lateralis. Classification (NCBI taxonomy): domain Eukaryota; kingdom Metazoa; phylum Chordata; class Mammalia; order Rodentia; family Sciuridae; genus Callospermophilus; species Callospermophilus lateralis. The sequence continues at coordinate 70,589,068 of NC_135307.1, read as the reverse complement.
AGGGATAAGGTGAACAAGACATGCTGACCAGACTATATATACTTCTTCTTTTTTTTTTTTTTTTTAGTTGTAGATGGACACAATTTTATTCTATTTATTTTTATATGGTTCCAAGGATGGAACCCAATATCTCACGCATGCTAGGCAAGCACTTTACCACTGAGCCACAAGCCTAGCCCCTACATACACTTCTAAAGAGCAAAATTATATTTTTATATTCCAGGATCTACTGCAGTGTATGGCACAGGATAGATGCTCAATACATATATTTTGGACAAGTTTGAAGCATGTGTGGCTCAAATTGTTTTTATCATGTACTGGGGGATATCGTCTATCAAAGTTCTATTTCTGTTTTCCCACACAATTGCCCAGTTCCAGGGATAATCATATTCCCCATTTGGGTCAGTTCTGTCAGAGTAGAGTTTCAGCAGCCTTACCCGAAGAGCATGCTTACTGGCACAATATCCACCGGATAGAGGTACAGATACAATGCCTGCAAGGCTATTCACAATAACTATCTTTCCTTGTTTCCTCTCGATCATGTGAGGTAGGACACACTTTGTCAAGGACACTGTCCCTAAATAGTTAAGCTCAATTAGCTCCTTGAAGACATCGAAGTTGGTATCCATAATCAAAGAACGCTGGGATCTTCCACCATTATTGACCAGAATGTCAATCTAGTTAAATAAAATCAGAAAAGAGATGCTTAGGGGTTGTAAAGGAAATTCTAGGCACAATTGTTTATATTGTTAACTTGAAGATTCAATAGAACAATGGTATATTTATAAAATTTAGTAATAAAAATCATGGTAAAGTAACCAGAATGTACCTATGGTACTCCCATTTTATAAAACTTTTTATGGAAAATGTCAGACTCAGTGATTAACAGGCCTAATACATAGGCCTGATTACATTGCAAGAACGCCATGTACATGCAAGTCTTAAAATAAGAGCACCATGGATGGGAATATCTTTTGTGATACTTCAAAGATGGACAAAGCAATTGCAATAAATGCTATATGAATATAAATTGCTACTTACTTTACCAAACTCCTGGAGAACAGCTTTAGTTGCCCCCTCATGGGAACTTCTGTCAGTCAGGTCAAGGGGCAAAATGAGTATATCTTTTCCTTTTAAATTGCCATTCTCTAAATAAAAATACTTTAAAATTAGTGAGAACATCATGACAAAGATCATTCATTCTCCTTGCTATTCTTCTTAACACACACCCTACAATAGGAGTTACCCACAGATTCACTTCTGGGTGGCCCTTTGAAAGTTTCTCTCAGTCACCAGGAGAACTAGAGATAATATGGAAACATCTTAGACAAAACAAAAAGGTGGCCAGCTTCACCAGACATGGAATAGCATGCTTCATTCTGAATAAAGACAGTAGAACTTTAGAAAAGACTGGCAGAAATCAAGACTAATCTATAAGCTATAAGAAGCAAAAACTGTAGAGCAGTATCTTTAGAAGTACAGTTTTGTTCACTTTGCAGTAGGCTCACAAAAGTTAGTTGCTGCCTTGCAAACACTACAAAATGATAGTTTAGGGTTGGGGATGTGGTTCCATGATTAGAATGCATGCGCATAAGCAAAGTCCTGGATTTGATTGTCCCTATACATTTTAAAAAAGAAAAAGAAAATGAAAGTTATGTTTTAATTCAGTAAGAAGCTCAGAGCCCACAGTCAAATGACATGTAGAAGCCACAGGCCAATGACATATAAGAAAACAACATGGTCCTTTCTACAAATCCCACCAAGAATCAACATGTGTTACAACTGCCATTTTCTATTTCTGATCATTAAAGCAAATTTGCCTGAACTCTAACCTTGAAACAGAATAATGCCATTAAGGAAAACAAAACAGAAAATACAGTAAGTACAAATTATTTATGGGCAAAAGAGAACATAATGAAGCATCATCTGAGAACTAATAAATATAAGGGCTTGCACTAATGATCTGACAGATAAAAGAAAAGCATTCACGCTCACACAAATGAAGAAAGGCTGACAGAGTTCAGCTTCTCTGCCTGTGCAGGACTTGCAGGTGCCAGAAGTAGAAGGGTAACTTCCATAAGAAATGACCTAGTGCCATAAGAGGCCTTTGGAAGCAATATCATCAAAGATGACCTGTGGCCTTGCAGACTGTTAATCAGGCAATGAACTCTGGGTTAGCATTAGGGTTTGGAATAGGGTTAGAGCTAGAGTGATGGTAGGGTTATGACTATTAATTGGGTTAGGGTTTTGGTTAACTTAAGGATTAGCAATAGGTCTAGGGTTACCTTTAGGGTTAGGGTTTTGCTTTGGGTAAGGGATAGCCTTAGAGCTAGGATTAGGGCTAGAGTTAGGTTTAGGGTTAGGGTTAAATCTAGGTTTAGGGCTCAGATTAGGGCTAGTTTTTATTACAGGGTGTTTAGCTCATAATCAGCAAAGTTAGAGAAAGACTGAAAAGGGAATAACAGAGAGATGACCAAAAAACAATGAGCTGGAAAATTCAACATTCTCTCAGTTTAGGTACTAAGTACCCTATGAGAAAAAACAGCTCTTCTACTTGAGGCTGCTTTCAATGTGAACATAACACCAAAACCCAAACCAACAAATAATTAACAAAGTCACCCTTTATAGGAATGTAAACAATATTAGTTCTGGTTGCATTTTTTATACCTAATTTCATTCTGTTTCTTTTATTCTCTATAACAAAAATGTTATACCATTCCATTGACTACAATATCTCACATTTTAGCAAAATGAGTAAGGATCCATCCTACCTCAGTTTCAGTGGTTACATACATGAATATCATAGATAAAAAACAAACTGAACGGGGCTGAGGCTGTAGCTCAGTGGTAAAGCACCTGCCTCGCACGTATGAGGCACTGGGTTCAATCCCCAGGACCACATAAAAATAAATAAAGATACTGTGTGTTCATCTACAACTAAATAAATATTTTTAAAAAACTATTCTTTCTCTAAGACAAAAATATAAGTCACCTGGTCACTAAAAAGTCAAAAAGGATTGGACAATCAGCACTATCTCCCTAATGCCAAGAGTCAGTGCAAAAAAGAATAGAAAGCTGACAAAAAGAGGCAGGAAAGGTGAAGGGAAGCCAACTAAAATGCAACAAGAGAAAAGGGCCGGGGGCCAGGCACTTGGAGCTTTTGGAGCCAGGGTGCACTGGCAGGAGAAGCCCATCTCCCCTCTACAATTCCCAGGCTGCACTTGAGTTTGCAGTCTGCCTCATGTCTAGGAAGCACAGCTGCTGTTTTAGGTTCACTTACCTAGGCATTTTCTTTTCACCCTCTCCAGCTCATGCACTCTTCTGGCTGACAACACAAGAGAAACTCCCAGTTTAGACAGCTGGTAAGCCAGCTCCTCGCCAATCCCACTGGATGCTCCAGTCACCCACACCACCATGTCCGTCAACTCCCATTCTATTGAGGATAGAAACAGAGGTAGAAAGGAATGAATAAGTGAGGGATCACACCTGCACATCAAAGACTGGCAACAAACATCAAAAACTTTAAACAATACCACTAAATATAAATACTAATGTGTGGAGCTTAAATTTTTTAAACTTTCTAAGAAAACTTCTCATACCTAATCTCTTAAAGCTTGAATACAAACCATATTAGTAATAGTTTAATCTAAACAGTATTGTATGCATTGCAGAATTTTCCAGACTTCAATGTTAGCCTTATCACTCCATGGTTCACTCCCTGGCTCTATTTATCTACATATGTGATAAGAAAAGTAAAGCTAAGGGACTGGGGATATAGCTCAGTTGTTAGAGTGCTTGCCTCAGATGTACAAGGCCTTGGGTTCAATCTTCAGCGCCATCAATCAATAAATAAATAAATAAAAGTGAACAGAAAGTCATTACCCAGACTCACTTTTCTTCTCCGTATAATGATGAATTCAGACTATTTTTTTCAGTCAGTCCTTCCAACTTTTTGAAATCAAGCTTTCAATGAAGAGTGCCAATATTCCAAGTGCTGCTCTATGATAAGATGTAATCATCTTGCATTTTAAAGGTAATATTTTATCCATCTGGCAATCAAATTGGATGACTTAATGTCATTTTGTAATAGTGCCCCTGAAATGCCTCAGCTCTCATTTGAGGAGAATCTTAGTAGTTTACCCAAGATGAAATATATAATGACAGGAAGAAGACATATTGTGTTCTTGCACAGTCATTTTCCTGTTGAAGACTCTGAAAATGCTGCAATACTAAAGCAATGGCAAGTGGTTTATTTGCGCTGCAGGAGATGATAGTCACTGAAGTCACTGTCTATCTGAACCTGTAGAGTCACTGTGATTCACCTCCTGTGTTTCTTCTTCATTAAGATATGTGTTATGGGGCTGGGGATGTGGCTCAAGCGGTAGCGCGCTCGCCTGGCATGCACGGGGCGCTGGGTTCGATCCTCAGCACCACATAAAGATAAAATAAAGATGTGTCCACCAAAAACTAAAAAAAAATAAATAAATATTAAAAAATTCTCTCTCTCTCTCTCTCTCTCTCTCTCTCTCTTTAAAAAAAAAAGATATGTGTTATGGATTAAAACTAGCTAGCAAGTTATTACTTAACTTTGCATTTCTGATTTTCTATCAGGACACGTGAAATCAAGAACCTTGTGTACTATTTCAGTTAAGCACTTTTAAATCCAATCTTTTCAACAATAGCATCTTTAGAGACTGCCAGGGTTCAAATTTCAGCTCTACCACACACAGCAATGAGCATGTCCCATATGCTCAGTGCCTTAATTTTCCAGATCAAGAAAAGTGATTAATATCAAATCCCTCACAGGATTGTTAAGAGTAATGAGTTAAAACATGGAAAACTCGGGCTGAGGCTGTAGCTCAGTGGTAGAGTGCTTGCTGAGCACGTGTGAGGCACTGAGTTCAATCCTCAGCATCACATAAAAATAAAGATACTGTGTGTTCATCTTACAATAAAAAAAAATAATAATAATCATACAAAAATATTTTAACAGGTGGACTTTACAGCAGCAAAACATAGAATACTAATAACTTTGTTCTAATTCTCCCACCAGGGCCAATAGGGTTAATAGTCCTAATGATTTCACTTTTCTTTATTACTTATATGCTTTGCTTTACTTATTAAAACCCTCACAAGAATCCTATTATGATCTCACTTTTTTTAGAAAAGAAAACTGAGGTTAATAAAGATTAATTTACCCTGAGTAGACTGTAAATACCATCAAGATTGAGACCCTGACTTCCTTGTTCCTGGATAGCCTCAGTGCCTGGGAGAGACTGAAACATAGAAAGGAATCCAAAACTAAATAACTATGAATCAACACCCAAAAACCTTGGCAAAGCTGGGATATGAACCCAGGTATAGCTAGCTCCAAACTCCACACAGTTGACTATCATATAGTGCACATATTTAAATAAGATCAGTTGTCTTTGCAGTGCTGGGACTGGAACCCAAGGTCACTTTCCATGGGTGTAGCTGAATTTCCCACTGAGCTATATCCCCAGTCCTTTATAATTTTAATTTTGAGACAGGGTTTCTCTAAGTTGCTTAGGCCTCATTATGTTGCTAAGGATGGCCTCAAACTAGTAATCGTCTTGCCTCAGCCTCCGGAGTCACACCTCCAGAGTGCCTGATTTTAGTCAATACTTTAAAACCCAACTGTTTCTTAGATATTCTAAACAATACAACTGCCCTTAGGAAAACAGTCTTCTATAAATATTTAAATTAAAAATGGAAATGTCCCTAAAATATGCCTGGGCTACAAAGCTTTCCTGCAAGGTAATTATACTTTTTTGGAAAAGCACAATTGGACCAGAATGTTACGGGATTAAAAATATGTATTCAGGTAATCCTTTATTTTCTCAATGTTATTCGCTTGACTTGGAATTGACTACTCATTAATCCAAATTTAAGTAAAGTGAATTCAGTTTGTTTTGGAATTCTTTACTCAGACACATAAAGTGAATCTACTTTGCTCTGAAACTGTTGACTAACTTGGCCTAGAGCTAATAAAGGTTTCTTCATTTTGTATCTATAAGCAAGCAGCTATTATATAAAGTCAACAGTGAAAGTGTCCAGGTTCAAGTTCACCTTAGCACATTCAATTCTGACACCCACCGTCCCATCCTGAAGAACGCTTTTTTGTTTAGCAGCCAGCCTTTGTTTAACATTCCACAGAATCTGACATATATAAATACTCCCTGAAAGAGCACCTGAAAGCAGACTCTTAGAGTTAGACAGAAACTAACATTCAATGCTAAACCCAGTTTGAAAATTCTCTCCTCAAACCATTGACTAGTCTCCACTTCCTTCCCTCCCAGGCTGTGGAAGCTCATCATCTGGGACTTTCACACAAGTCTAATCATTCAAGGGCTCTTTCTTCCACTGACAGAGTACAGCGTTAACTTCTACCCACTGGCAGCAGTGGGCAGCAGGCCTGCCTTCTGGCACCAGAAAGAGTAAATCAAGCCTCTTCCACATGGCCATCCTCATGTGCTTGAAGACAGCTGTTCTATCCTCCCTGAGGACTCCCATCTCTGGCTTCTCTAAGGCTAAATAAACATATTCAACTTCTGCTGCTTTCCTCATGTGTCCTGAGCACCAGGTCCTGAGCTCTGCTCAAACCCCTGCACAAGCTCCCATTGCTTGTTCAATGCTCCTGTTGAGGGAGCTGGCCAGAGAAGGATGCAGGATTCCAGTGGGGTCGGGCAATGCAGAGCAGGATGAGCTGACTCCATTACTTCCCTTGTCCTGCAGAAGGTTCCGTCTATGACCAGATGATGGCAGGTCCCTGCTGCATCCCCAGTGCCCAGCACAGAGGCATCATTGGCAATTGTTTCTTTAGACACTAAATGTCTGCAGATGTAGCCCAGACCCGCCTCAGCTTTGCTGCAAGGCACTTCACAGCTGACTCACACTGAGGTTTCTATCAACTAAAACCTGAGTTGTCCATACATGTTGTCCCTTTTCATACTCAGGAACTGTGCCATAGGATTTTCTAGATCAATATCCAATATCCAAATTTAGTTTCCTTGGAAATTCATCTTGTGAGATACATGCCTGGAAATGCAAAGAATATGTCTCTCTAGAAGGACACAAAAGAGGCAGAAAATAGTGATTGCCTGAATACTGGGATTCTGGGGGACAAGGGTGGGGTAAGCTTTGCTTTTTACCATATATGTTTTTATATTTGTAATTTTTTATTACATGAATGTGTTGTCTACTTTTTTAATTGATTTATTTATTTGTTCTAATTTGACAGCAGAATGCATTTCAGTTCATAGCACACAAATAGAGCACAACTTTTCATTTATCTGGTTGTACACAGAGTCACATCTTTCGTGTTTTTATACATGTACCTAGGGTAATGATGTCCATCTCATTCCACTATCTTTCCTACCCCCAGGCCCCATCCCTTCCCCTCTCTCCTTTGCCCTATCCAAAGTTCTTCCATGTGTTGTCTACTTTTTAAAGTAACAAAAAATAATAAATCTACAAAGTAATCAAGGAGCACAATTTTTTTCTTCATAGGGCCTGCCCATCTTTATGACTAAGTTGTTTAGGAAATCTCAGTGGATTTCAATGTTCCTTTAATTTTTTTTCTTTATCCCTCTACATCAATGTCTTTTTAGACATGTTTTTTTTCCTTAACGTGCTCCCAAATGAAGTTGCATTCAACAAATATGTTTCTATACACTGTACATATTTCTGTGTATGCTTTATAAATAGAGTTCTATAAAGCTTACTTTTTGTCAATGCAGATTAAGAATGACAAAATTTTAAAAACTATTAAACTGTTAACTGAATTTGTTAAAGAAATTTTAATGTAACTTATTAAATAAGTGATAATATATGAAATTTTTTAAAATATTTATCCTTAAGCTTTAGTTGGACACAATATCTTTATTTTACATTTATGTGGTGCTGAGGATTGAACCTGGTGCCTTGTACATGCTAGGCGAGCACTCTACCACAACCCCAGCCCTGATATAAAATTAACATGCAAATTTTCAACTTATACAACCACATTATTGACTATCATCAAATTTAAAATCCTTCAAAACTCATTTTTCCAACAAAAGTAACACAACTGAAAAAAATCATTGAATTTCTTAAACACTATTATTAGTGACCTTATCTTTTAACTTTTACTTGATAATCAAGTAAAAGCTAAACTTACTTAGCAGTTAAGCTGCTAGATATGCATTCAGATACTGTTAATATTTTTCCTTTTCCTCAACATAATTTGATGGATTGAATAACTTTTGTAGAATTTTGTGATAAAAGTAGAAAGTCCAACTTAACATAAAAGCACTTAGAATCAAACACAAACATTCAAAAGGCAGCCAATGGCAGTGAATAAGCATATGCTTTTCACCTACAATCAGGAGAAAGTTCCGCAGTTAGTAAAAATGCAGTGTATATGGAATTCCTGATTAAAAAACAACAATAAAAAAAAGTCCACCAATCACAGCCAACTATTTGCCATAGTCTTGTAGCATTGATCTTGCATACATGCTGTGTATTAATTCAGCAACAGTACTGCTCTGCACATGTTTTACCCAAGAAAGCCCAACCAGAGAAATGAAACACAATGAAATTTTATTTCATCAGGAAGGTTGAGCTCTGGAGAGACACAAAACACTGTGCCATCAGATTTTTTTTCAATCCCCAAGAACCAATTTTATCTCCACCCATCAGCCATTTAGAAAACATAGTCTATCTTCTGAGCTGGTAACTATTTCACTTCCAAGCCAACTTCATCACATACTCAGGTATTTTCATACAGGAAACTTAGTCCCGGGAAACCTCACCTTTGGGCAGGTCATTTCATTTCTCTGAACATCAATTTCCTTACGTAGAAAACAAGCGTAATGCCCAATTTGTACCAGTTTTGTAAGATCAAACGTTATGCTTGTAAAGTGCTGAGCACACTGCCTACCTAGTACACACTGTGTTCATGAATACACATACACCCCACACACACACACACACACTCATTATAGGACCATAAAATAGGAAGGCAGAGACAAAAGAAGGGTAGGCAGAATGTCCCTTAGTGTGCCAAGAATTATCTCACCTCAGCACAATACCAATTCAGCTCTTTGTGGTGTTACACTTAATATCCTAGTGAGAAGGCAGATGGAAGACACCATTACCTCAGATTTGATTCCAAAACTACAGAACAGCGAGAAGTCGAGGACAAACAACTTCAGGAAGACACACTGAGCCTCTGTACAAGGAGACTGTCTTACAATGCAGGGGGATGCTCCTTGTTTCTCAGAGTGTCCTCCCCTGACACAGCACCAGAACCCCTGGGATCCTAGCTGAGAAGTCAAAGGCCTGAGGGCGTTCCTCCAATTCTCGGGCTCTCGGGTAGTTTGGCAACCCCTGGAGGGGGTTGAATTTCTTAAACACTATTATTAGTGACCTTATCTTTTAACTTTTACTTGATAATCAAGTAAAAGCTAAACTTACTTAGCAGTTAAGCTGCTAGATATGCATTCAGATACTGTTAATATTTTTCCTTTTCCTCAACATAATTTGATGGATTGAATAACTTTTTAGAATTTTGTGATTAAAAGTAGAAAGTTGGAAAATGAGTCTGTGCCATTTTCCCATAAGGATAAAAAACAGGGTCTGGGGTAGAGCGCTCGCCTCGCACAGGCGGGACCCTGGGTTCGATCCTCAGCACCACATTAAAATAAATAAGTGAAATAAAGGTTTTTTTTAAAAAAAAAAAATGACCTCCATTAAAAATAAATAAATAAATAAATAAATAAATAATAAAAACAAAGGGACAGAACTGCCTCCTTAAGCCCGGCCTCTTCCTTCCCCAGCGGCAGCCTAGGAAGGGCGCGGCCCCGCGACCCATAAACTCCACCCAAACGCGAGGGACCCGGACCACCCGGAAGCTAGCGATCTAGACCCGCCTTGGCCGCTCTAAGCCCGATCTCCCACTTGTGTCTGGGAGTCACGGAGGGCCCTCACCTGGGCGTCGCCCCTGCCACTCAGCCCACAGCAGAGCGAGGTCGCCGTCGGCACGCAGGAAGCGCAGCAGCTGCACCAGGAGCAGGAGCAGCGCGCCCAGCGCCAGCAACCAGAGCACCAGCTCCCAGCTCATGGTGGCCTCAGGCCGGGCTCTAGCGGAAGACGACCGGCTCAAGCTCTCAATATCACACCGCCACAGCCTCCCGGCTCCTCCCAACCCACAGGAAGGAGGAGTGGCCCGGCGGGTCCAGGTCCCGGGCTGCGGCCCAGTGAGTTGATTTGAGAAGTTGGAGCCCTGGTGGCCGAAGCTGCTAGTTTCGCTTGGATGTGCGCCCAATGAAGTGCTGCGAGAGGAACAAAAGGCACAGATGACTTCATTGGCTATACCATTGTTGGGACAGTAAACAGAATTTGTAATAACAAGAACTATTATTTTCAACAATTGTCTTGCGGACTAGTATTTTTTAGGGCTCCAGTGTTTGGGGGAGAAACAAACATGCCCCCTTCCTTCCTTTTCCTTCTTCAGTTCTAGGGATAAAACTCAAGGCCTCGTGATTTCTAGGCAAGCGCTTTTCCACTGAGCTACAGCTCTAGCCGCATCCCCCATGTGTTTTTTGTTTGTTTTTGTTTTGTTTTGTTTTGTTTCCTTCTTCCTTTTCTTTTTTTAACTAGATGAAGCCAACAAAGCATAGACTGATACCACCACCGAATTAACCCAGTCGCTGAGTTGGGTTTGCTCCATGTCAACTGACATTTGCAAATCACATTGCAAATGACACTTGCTCAGAACGGAGCTGGAAAGTGAGTTCTGAGGAGCTTGTTGGTTGGTAAGTTTTAGGCCTTGGGAGCACAGGCTGGGACGTGGCCTGCATAGTGTTTAAGTTCAGTGGCTGTGTCCTCTGCGACCCCATGTAAATGATTTTGTTATCTGAACCCCCAAAGTATACAGGAGGAATTTGAAGTGAAAAAAATGCCTATGAAGGGCACAGCACCTTGTATACAATAATATCATTCATTGTTTTGTAATTAAAGATAAATTATCTTTATGAGTTATTTATTCGTTCATTTGTAATTATCATTTACTGGGCTCCAATCTGAAAGATCCGGAATCCTTTTTGTTAACGTCTATATTCTGCACCTATAAAATTCCCCTTACCAGTGAAAGCAGTAAAAAATGTTTAAACTGTGATGAATCAGAAATTGCTGTGATCTAGTTCAGGGTGACCCTAGGAATATATGAGCCCTCTAAATTCTTTTTTTGTTTGTTTTGTTTTAGTTGAACACAATACCTTTATTTTTATTTGTTTTATTTTTATGTGGTGCTAAGGATCGAACCCAACGCCTCACACATGCAAGGCGAGAGCTCTACCACTGAGCCACAGCCTCAGCCCTGAGCCCCCTAAATTCTTACGTTACTTTATTGCTTATCCCAATTGCAACTGGCAATGATATTGCTCAAGAACTGCTCTCATTGACCTGTTGCTTTCAAAAGTGTGGTTTCTTCCTCCCCGCCCCACAGGAGTTTTATTTTCTGTATGATAGAGTACTTTTATGGAGTCTACTCAAAAGTTTCCTCTGAGCCTGTTTTCTCTGCTTTAAAATAAAAGGATTAATTAGATTTAGCATCCTAAGACAGACCATACCATGAATGGAGAAACTAGATTCTCCATCACCAACTCCAGTTGTGGAGAAGAGGGAGTGGAGGATGGGACAGTGGGCTCAGGATCAGAAAAAGTGACAGGAACAATATAATCTCTACCCTCTCAAGCCCTAGAAATTAGAGGTCCCTGTGAGCTTTGTAAAAGTTCAAAAATGTGTCTTTTATTCTGAAGATTTTATCCAGTGTGAATGTCTCATTCATACCACTGTGTTTTTGTAAACTTAAATACACAATGAAGTATCCCAATTATTGATTTACAAACTGTGATGGTTAATTTTATGTATCCACTGACACAATTTTTAATGAAACAGTCTAGATATTGCTGGGAAGGTATTTTTAAGATGTGATTAAAACCTAAATCAGTAAAGCAGGTTATCTATCTATCTTGCATATTGGAACCAGGCCATGTACAATCAGTTGAAGCTTTTAAGAGAAGGAGGCAGACCCCTGGAAAAAGAGGAAATTCTGCCTTCAGACTGCCTTAGGCTTCAGCTGCAACATTCTCTCTCCCTTGAGACACTATAGTCTTTCTTTCTGGACTTCACAATCTCATGAGCCACTTCTTAAAAATAAATATCTCTCTCTCTCTCTCTCTCTCTCTCTCTCCTATTTTTTTTTTTTTTTTTAATGCTTCTGTTTCTCTGGAAAACCCTGACTAATTCACAAACTGCAATAAAACTACACAGTAGTTTTTATATTGGAAAAGAAAAGTAAAGTAAATTACAAATTTCTACTTCAAAATTTTCTTTCTACTTGAATAGAAGCATAATTCATTTTGGAGTTTAGTTACATACAAAGAATCAGTTACTATTATCAGAAACACAATAAGTACAACTAATCTATTTGTGCTGCAATTTGCCCTTCTTTGTTCTACTTAACAGTAAGAAAAAAAAAAAAGAAAAAACAGCCTTGGACTCTCATGCCTCTGGTAAAGACACTCAAAGTTCTTTTCAGCACCCACCAGGATTGCCGCTTCCCATTTGCACAGAATTTATCTCAGAACTTGGAAGCACAGATAAAGGACAGATGAAAAAAATGAAGGGTAGCCCAGCAAAGGAATGCTGACTCTCCTGAATTAACCATTCATAAGCTGACAGAACTTTAAACATTTAAATATAAAATGCCAAAAAATAACTTGGCTACTGGTGAATGCCTGTAGTCCCAGCTACTCAGGAAGCTAAGGTAGGAGGATTGCAAGTTCAAGGCCAACCTCAGCAACTTAGGGAGACCCAGACTCAAAATTAAAAAAAAATAGAAAAGGGTTGGGGTGTTGCTCAACAGTGGAACACCCCAGGTTCAATACCCAGTACTGAAAAAAAAATTCCAATAATTAAGTTAGATTTGATATTATAATTTTAGTCTTAATAATAATTGTAACTTTACTCTTATTATTTTCTTTCTCTCCTCCTTGATATGTCACTTGTTTCTCTAACTAAAAAAGGCAAACAGTAGGACACTAATTTGATCTTAATCACAAGTGCAATTTTACTCTTATTATTTCCTGTCTCTATCATAAATATTTTATTTTCTCTACATTTAAATCAGCGTGAAACTTTTATATGCTCCATCTTAAAAAAGAAATACTTCTTTGATCATAAAATCACTTCCAACTCTTGGCCCATTTTTCACTGCTCTCTTTTAAATCAAAATTCAAGAGATGGGTGCATGCTGTGTCTCCACTCATCAATTTCATTTTCTTTTCAATTTATGTCAGTCAGCATTTTATATCCACTGTTCCACGTGTATAATATGCTCCATCTTTTTTTTCCCCCAGTACTAAATATTAAACCCAGGAGTGTTCTGCCTCTCAGTTACATCTCCAGCCCTTTTCTAAAGATGTTATTTTGAGACAGGGACTATTGCCAGTATGGCCCTGAACTTGCACTCCTCCTTCCTCAGTCTCCTGAGGAGCTGGGATTACAGCATGTGCCACCATGTCTGAGCAAAATGCTCATCTAAAAAAAGAAACGACACTGCTTTGATACCCAATTCCCCTCCAGCTACCATTTCATTTGTCACTCCCTCCTTAATAAAAATTCAAATGATGGCTGCATGCACTGTCTCTATCCATCACCTTCATTCTCTCTTCAGTGTATGTCAGTCAGGCTTTCCCCTCACTATTCCACTGAACGCCCGCACTCTTCTTGTTGTCACCAGTGATCCCCATCTTGATACACTGAAAGGTAGTGATTAATCTATTTGCCTCAAGACAAAGTATTTCCTGGTTTCATTTTCCTTCTTAGGTGTTGACTCCATCTCCGTCTCCATTACTGGCTCCTCCTCCTCTTCCTAAATTTTGAATGTTGAAGGACTCTCAGGACAGCCCTTGTCCCACTTTACTAGCCCTTCTATTTGTTCATGTGTCCTAGTGAGTTCTTTGTATCATACATCTGTATCCTAATGAGTCCCATGGTTATGTTTCTGGCACTGACCTCTCCCTGGACTTCCAAACTCATAACTAGTACTAGTTGTCTAGTACTCATCTCAAACTTAAAATGTTCCAAACAGATCCTGTGGTTCCTACTTCTGAAACTTTTCTGCCCAGAATGTTCTCCCATCTCAGTAAATGACACCCCACTGAGAAGGGCCCACACCTGAGAATCATCCCTTAAGGGATATCGAATGGAAGTTTTCCCCAGCCTCAGAATTGGCATCTAGAATCCAGTACTGAGGGAAAAATTATTACATAATCCATGTTCTAAAAAGGGCCAGACACTTTGTTAGGTTTATTTATAACCAAAGAACCTGTTTTGTCACTCTCAAATATGATCCTACAAAGCCCTTTTTATTCTCCTAATCTGTCCACAAAGAAATTGTGACAGTGACTTTTTCTGTCCTCTGTGAAGCAGAAGTGAGTGCCCCCTCCTCCAGACAAGTGAGGGAAATCATAGAGATGTGATGGTTGTAGGAAAAGAACATGTCTGTTCATCTGCTGTCGACTCCCTGCTTAGACAGCAGACTTGAGCAGGAAAAAGAGAAAATGAGGTGGAACAGCAGAGTGGACAGAGGGATAACCCTGGAGCTGCAGAAAGGACCAGCATTAGGTATGATGAATCTAGAATTCCTGAAAGAGCCAAATGATGGGGGTATCAAGACTAAAATCACCAGAGAGGGTTGGTGGCAGAACCAAAGGGATCCCACAGTAAAAATGAGGGCTTTGAGCTGAGTGGTTAGAAGAAATCCGTTTGGAATTATTTGTCCCATGGCAAAGAACAAGGCCAAAAGGAGGGTCTCCAAATCCTTATGAGAGAGGGCACTGAGAGGGAGTGAGCGTTATGGGCAGATGAACATGAAGTTGAACTTGATATGAAGGGTTAAGTTGGGATACGCTAAAGCTGGCACTAAAATGCGTGCACATGGTCAGGAAATTGTGCCAAAGCTCAGAAATACAGTAAAGGGACAGGAAAAAAATTCAACTGCATTGGAGGAAAATAAGTATGTCAACACCCACCCCATGGGGTGAATAATCCTGTTATTCCCCTATTTGATCATACTGCAAAGCTGCCACTTCTTACCCCATCCATTCTTGCTATCCTGGTCTGAGCTGACATCACCTCTCCAGTGCATCTCCACTGTGACCTCCTCCTTGGGCTCCCTGCTCCCACTCTCCTTCTCCATAGCCCAAGTCTGTTTTTTACTTGACAACCAGAGTTACCTTTTAAAAGCCTAAGTCAGTTCCCTACTCAAAAGTCTTAGGATAATACCTGAACTTTGCCAAAGGGAGCAAATAATATGTCATATTTTTGTAAATTAGATTCCTAATCAAGAGTAATGAATAATTAAGGAGAAATCTAATTAAAATTTTAAAAAGTTCATTACCATTTGTTGGATGGATACAGAAAATTTCAGTACCACGTTGTAGAAAATATTCTCCTTTCTTCATCCCAGTTGACAAGACGAAAGATCATTATAACCCCTGTCTGCCATCTCACAGTCACACAAACAACTGGAGAGTTTCCATCTTCTTCCTCACCATCTACTGCCATATTTATTTATTTATTTATTCATTCATTCATTCAAAAACTATTGATTTACTGAGTGACTACTAATTGGCAGGTGTTGCCTTAGGTACTGGAAATACATCAATGAATAAAACAAAATCCCTGCTCCTATAGAGCTTACATTGTAGTGATCAGAGGTTTTATATTAATTATTGGATTAAAAGAATGTAGTAAAGTAAATTAGGAGAGGGCATTAAGATGTGGCTAGTTACACACTTATTTGACTAGTTATCCGTTATATGATAAATTAAGAAAATGAAAATTTACATTCTGCAACTTTTTTTGAGAAATCATTTGCCAGTTCAATAAAACACTTGGTTTGCACTGATGAAATGAAAATAATATCTCAAATAATAAATAAACTATTCTCATTTTCATAAATTTATCATAATAATTTTCTAAAATTTATAAAAATCGAAAAAGATCTTTGTAACAAATTAATGATGCAAAAAACATAAGGGAGGGCTGGGGTGGTGGCTCAGCGGTAGAGCACTCACCTAGCACATGGGAGGCCCTGGGTTCAATCCCCAGCACCATAAATAAATAAATAAATAAATAAATAAATAAATAAATAAAGGTATTGTGTAAAAAAAGAAAGAAAAGAAAAAAGAAACATAAGGAAAAGTAGCTGATGTCCCCCGCATGAACTCTGATCCTACCCCAGCCTGGCAAATCTAGGCAGAAGCTGCAGTATGCAGTATGTTTTAAAATGGCCAAATATCAGCAAACCCTCCCCCCATTTTTTTTTTTTTTTGGTTGAATTCATGAGGATGGGAATGTATTATATACATCATATAGAAACTTGTCTGTTTAATTTACCAATATTGTGGTCCTCCCTCAGAATAGATTCAGTAGATTTGACATCTTTTGGGACAGGAGACTACTGGGGATTCGATCCAGTGTGCTTTATCATGGAGCTACAATCCCATCCCTAATATTTATTAGAGATAGGGTCTAGCTCAGTTATTGAGGATCTCGTTAAGTTGCTGAGGCCAGCTTTGAACTTGTGACTGCTGAAATTTCAGGTAGGCACCACCTTGCCCACCTTGACATCTTCTTTAAAATAGATTTCCATTGAAGAGATATACCAAATTTATATTTTAATCATATCCTTTACACATGGGCATTAAAACTCCTTCCTGTTCTATTGAATAAATAAAGCAGTGCTTTACATTCATGTATATGTATTCCTCATATGCCACTACTATTATTTTGGAGATAGATTTCCAAGTGTAAAATTGGTTGATGTAAAAACATGTATTCTTTCAATTTTAACAGATATTGTTCAGACATGAGATATACCTAGAAAAATTCATGTGACAACGCAGAAATGTTCAGAAGTGAAATAATTAGATTATGTCAGTTGTGAACTCATCCGTGAATCAATCTACTCGGTGGATTTATAATTTAAATAGATTCTAGGTGGTAACTGTTAGCAGGTATGGCATGGCTGGAGAAAGTAGATCACTGGGGCCACCCCCTTGGGGAATACATTTTGTCATTTGCCTTCTCTGCTTCCCAGCTGTATGAGATGAGCAGCTTTCCTTCACCACACACTTCTGCCATAATGTTCTGCCTCATCTTAGTTCCAGGTAATGGAGTTGACTGACCATAATCACATAATTAAGCTTTTTTTTTCTCCAAGTTATTCTTTTCAGGTATTTTGGACACAGCAATGAAAAGCTGACTAAACAACATTCAAAAATTAGGAAAGTAACCCTCTCCTGACATATTCTGCAGCACTGGGTATTATGAATCTGGTATGTAAGAAATAGTTTCTCATTGTATTCTTAATTTCCATTTTATTGATCACTGATAAAGCTGAGCATTTGTCTGTGTATTTTTGACTATCCACAGATTTTTTTCTTCTATTAAATGCATATCATTTTCTTTCCCGACACCAATTTTTTAGTTTTTACTTTCTTTTCATTTTGATTCTCATTCAGGTTCACAGAGCTGGATTAATTATAATGCTTGGTTCTGGAGTCAGTTTTAAAATATGTCCATGGATTCCCACCTTTTATTAGATTTATTCTTATGCACCTGAGAGTCTTTAAAGTTATTTCAAATTTGGTGTTTTCTTAAATAATTTAATAACTTGTTGCTGGTGTATAAATACACAATGGATTTTTACAAATTGTTCCTATCAAAAATCACTGAGCAGCCAGGTGAAGTGGCACACACCTGTAATCCCAGAGACTCTGGAGGCTGAGGCAGGAGGATCACAAGTTCAAAGCCAGCCTCAGCAACTTAATGAAGCCCTATGCAACTTAGTGAGACCCTATCTAAAAATAAAACATAAAAGGGGCTGGGGATGTATCTCAGTGGTAAAGTGCTCCTGGGTTAAATCCCCAGATGACAGGATCTCAATAAGTTGCATAGGGCCTCACTAGAATTTAGCTCATATATATACTTTCCATATTTAATAATTTTCTGTAATATAATGATAGTCTAATTTTTTTCCATAACCCCCCCCTTTTTTTTTTTTTTGCTACTGAGGATTGAACTCAGAGGCACTCAAACACTGACCCACTGAGTCACATCCCCAGCCCTATTTTGTATTTTATTTAGAAACATGGTCTCACTGGTTTGCTTAGCACCTTGCATTATCTGAAGCTGGCTTTGAATTCACGATCCTCCTATCTCAGCCTCCCAAGCCCCTGAGATTACAGGCATGCACCACCTTGCCCAGAACAAAACCCTATCTTTATTTCTTGTTTCTTTTCCTTTTGCTGTGCTCAGAACTTCTCAAACAGTGTTGAATTGAAGTGGAAATAGTGGGAGTCAGTTCATGTGTGTTGCTAAAAACAAAACAAGAACACAAAAAATAACCTACAACTGCATAATTTATAAAAAACAGAAATGTATTTCTCACAGTTCTGGAGATTGGGATGGCCAAGGTCACATCTCTGCCATTTGATGAGGGCCCTTCTTGCTGTGTTCTCACCTGGAAGGACAGAAGGGGAAAAGGTTTTTCCCATCCACTCTTGTCTGTTTGGACAGACAAGAGTGGATGGGAAAGGCCAGAGGAGGAGATTCCTCCATCAAGACTTTTTATTTGGGCACCTATTCACTTTTATGACTGTCACCTAAAGGCCATGTACTTACTACTGTCTCATGGGGGATTAACTTTCAACATGAATGCTGAATAGAACAAAAACTTCCACCGAACAGCAGCATGACTTCATGGAATATTTCACACAAAGCAGAGTGTGTTGGGTAATGAGCAGATACATTTCTCCCTCTACGTTATCATGGTCAGAAATTACATCCTTCTACATTCTGTGTACAATAATATAGATTTATATTTTTATGCATTATAAAGTCTTACAGAAATAAACAGAAAACTACCTACCAAAAATACAATAATACTAGGTGTCTTGGTTCATTAACAATAACAACTAAATAAACCAAAACAAAAACTCCTAAGGCTTGGATTTAATAAAGTGCTAAAAGTTCACCAGAGGCAGAAAGTTCAGAATCAAGTGGCCCTATGGATTGGGCCTCTAGTGAGGGACACCTTGACTGTGTCATATGACCCAGGTGCTATTATGGTAGGAGCACCTGCTATTATGTAAGAGGAAGACATCACATGGTGAGACAGGAGGCTAATTAATGGGGAAGGACCAGTCATGCTCTTTTATAACAGCCAAATTTATGGGAACTAACTGGGGTTCCAGGAGAACTCTAACTCCTTCTCAGAGCATGTTCCAATAACCTAATCACTTTTTCCTAGAACCCACTTCTTAAAGGTCCCTCTACCTCCAAACATTGCCACACTGAGCAAAAAGCTTCCAACACTACAGCTTTGGGGACACGTTCAAATCAAAATCCCACCATACCAGCAGGTCTTCTATATACCTTTATATTCACCAGAATTCTTTTCTTCTTCATATGACTTTGAGTTGCTCCCCCACATACTTTCCTCTCTGCCTGAAAGACTTCCTTTGGCATTTCTCTCAGAGCATGTCACTAGGCACAAATTCCTTCACTCTTGTTCATCTGGCAAATATAGAATTCTTGGTTTATAGTCTCTTTGTTTCATCATTTTAAAAATATATTAGTCTCCCTTTATCTGTAGGAGATAGATTCCAAGACTCCCAGCGAATGCCTGAAACCTCAGATAGTACTGAACTTTATATACACTATGTGTTTTTCTAACCATTCATACCTATGATAAATCTTCACCTTTTCACTGAAAGGAAGAATTTTGTGGGTGTTCTTTAACATATCCTAATTATCAGTATACTCTTGCAGTTTGGGAACATTATTAAGTAAAATATGGGTTACTTGGATATAAGCACCTCAATTCAGCAACATTCAATCTAACAAAGACAGCTAGTAAGTGCCTAGTGGACAGGCAGCATATACAACATAGATGCACTGGACAGAGGGGTGATTTACATCCCAGGTCAGAAAAAGCAGTATTGTGAATTTTCTTTACTTAAAGTGGCATGCAATCTGAAATGTATAAACTGTTTACTTTTGGAATTTTCCATTTAATATTCTTAGACCTCTGTTGACTGTGGGTAACTGAAGCCATCAAAGTAAAACCACAGGGTCAAAGGAGAACTATAACATCCCTGTCCCTCTGGATTCCATGATTTCTTTTATATATATATAGATATATATAAAATAAATGGCCATTGTCAATGGCCATTTATTTTATTTACTTATATGCATTGCTGAGACTTGAACCCAGTGCCACACACATGCTAGACAAGTGCTCTACCACTGAGCTACCACCCTAGCCCTCTTTAAAAAAAAAAAAAAAAAAAAAAAATATATATATATATATATATATATATATATATATATATATATATATATATAGTAGATTGGCACAATACCTTTTCTTTTCTTTTCTTTCTTTCTTTTCTTTCTTTTTTTTTTTTTTAATATAGAGCTGAAGATTGAACCTAGTGCCTCACACATGCTAGGTGAGCACTCTACCAATGAGCCACAACCCCAGAACTGGATTCCATGTAATGAAGATTTTGCTCTTAATCTCTTATACATGAAGATTAGTCTCTCTTGCTTCTTTGAGATTTTCTCTTGTCTTTTGACAATTTGATTGTAACACGTCTTGACATGATTATTATTGCATTTATCTTTTTTTTAGTTCATTGAATTTCTTGAATATTTTAGTTCATGGAGCTTTTTAATTTTTTTTAATGAAATTCAAACCATTATTTCTTCCAATTTTTTTCTGACCCTTTCTCTCTCTCCTGTCTTGAATTCCAATTTTGTATGTGTTGGGATGCTTTAGTACAAAATAAATTTGTGTGCAGTACAAGCACACTTTTATTTTTTAAATATGTTTTTGATCCACTGCTGATTGACTCCACAGATGAAGAACCCACTGATACAGAAGGCTTGTTGTATTTACTATCTGGCTCTTTACAGAAAAAGTTCTTTGTGAGAATGAAAGCAAGGGGTATGCAGACATACTCTTCCATGACCCAGGCAGAGCCAGCAACATGATCCTCATTAATGTCTTTCACACTGGAAAGTAAACGTCATTGACATTGACATCTGAAGTACTGATGCACATCAAGTCCATCTTAAACTCTGACTGATTCTTAATATAACTTCTTTTTTAGTGAATAAAGGTGGAATTTGCAGGAGAACCAGTGGTAGGTATGTTTTCCCTCTCCACTTACAGCCTGGCCCATTTTATTTCCAGGTAAACAAACCCTGCAAGGGCTTTGGAGTAAGATTAAACTCGGTGATTCTGACCATCCGCGAGGCTTGGGAATTTCCATTTAATTTATTCTGGAAATCTCTCACAAAACAATTTATTTAACATATTCTTTCTTTCTTTCTTTCTTTCTTTTTTCTTTTTTTTTTTTTTTTGTGGCTTGAGTTTTTTATTACCATTAAAGATAAAATGAACAAATGAAATTTATTTTAGTAACATTTTACTTAACCTGATATATCTTTTTAAAATATCATTTCACAATGTAATTTATATATAACTTTTTAGAGGTGATAGACACTTTGTTTATTTTTGCATTTACTTTCAAAAAGTATTTAACAGATTCTTTCATAGAATAAATCTTCCTTAAAGCAAAAGAGAAGTTGGCCTTTTCAGGGGAGGAG
The DNA here is from genome assembly GCF_048772815.1 of Callospermophilus lateralis. Classification (NCBI taxonomy): domain Eukaryota; kingdom Metazoa; phylum Chordata; class Mammalia; order Rodentia; family Sciuridae; genus Callospermophilus; species Callospermophilus lateralis. The sequence continues at coordinate 70,567,315 of NC_135307.1, read as the reverse complement.
GGATGTGTTATATTCTAGCGAAGAACAACAAGGCTGAGAAACTTCAAATGATTTTCTGGGGTTCCCGCTCTCGGGGGGGCGACAATCGCCAAGGTAGCGGCCACTGCATCTTGTCCCATCTCCACAGTCCTAGGTGCCATGGTGTCGAAGGGCCCCGAACCTACCTAGGGCCCGTTGGCTGCCGGTCGCCGGCGTGGAGCACGGTACTCCGCCACATTCTGTATGAGACCTGGTGGCTGGTGTGAGTGGCGGGGTCTTTCGACCTCCTGAAGATCCGCTTCACGGAGAGTGATGGACTGAACTGAGACCAAAATATAAAAGAATTTTACATTGATGGACTACCATTTGGAAACTTGATGGACTGCGGGAAGTTTATCAAGGAGTAACTCCAAATGTATGGGGTGCTGGCTTATCCTGGGGACTCTACTTTTTCTTTTACAATGCTATTACATCACATAAAACAGAAGGAAGAGCTGAACGGTGAGAGGCAACAGAATATCTCATCTCAGCTGCTGAAGCTGAAGCCGTGACCTCTGCATTACAAACCCATCATGGGTAACAAAACTCCCCTTATGTTACAGTATGAAGGTGTTGTTAACTCCTCACAGCGACAATATAAAGGAACATTTCATGCACTTGTGAAAATACACAAGTAAGAAGGTGTGCAGAGATTATATAAGGGATTTATTTGGAATATCACATGGTGCCCTTCAGTTTATGGCATATGAATTGCTAAAGCTGAAGTACAATCAGCACAATAATCAGTAGATGACCGCAAGCCCAATTGAGCACACTAGGATCCATATCTGTGGCAGCACTACCCAAAATATTTGATGTAGTAGCAACATACCCATATCAAGTTGTGAGAGCCCTTTTTCAGGATCAACACGTTTTGAAGTGGTGTAATGAATGTGATTGGGAAGTCATGGAGGAAAGAAGGCAGAGGAGGATTTTACAAAGAAATTGCCCCCAGTTTCATTAAAGTCACTCCAGCCTGCTGTATTAACTTTGTGGTGTATGAAAATGTCTTATATTTTTTACTTGGCCTTAGAGACAAGAAAGTAAGCTATAAATAAATAAATAAATAAAAAGGGGGATAATTCTGGTATATTTGTCCAAGAGAGCAACAAGCTCCTTTATGTTTGAGACATAAAACTTAGAAGAATGCTACACAACAAAATGACTCATAAACATAATTTGTTTTTAATCTCTAGAAATCCAAGAGCTGCTAACTCTTCACAGTGTTTTCTGCTTTTTGTCTTTTCCATATGTTTGAGACCTGGCTACCTCTGCCTGTCATGGCTGGCATCAACATGTTAAAACTGACACCAAATGTAGAATTTCAGACATTTCTCCAGTTCATTGTTCAAGTAGAAACTAATTTGCAACATTTGCTAAATGGATTAGAGAAATGTGCTGCTTTTTCTCAACTTGTTTGACTGGATTGACTTTAAAATCCACCTTGTGCAATAGCAAGAAAACGGCTTTTAAAATAATGTTGTTTGTTAAGGGCAAATTAAATTTTAAGAATTTACTGAATAAGTTACTAGCCAAATCCAGATCATTTTGAATGGGGATATTTTACCAGGTTCTCATACCAGATATTTTAGTGAGAAAAGTCCCCCGCAAAGCACTTTAGTTTTAATTTATTTGGAACACACTAACTGTAGAAATTTGAGGAATTATGTAATTCTCTGAGAAATATCTAACATCCTTTATCACTTCATTGCTCAATTCCCCCCCCCCCCGCCCCAGTGGCACTTCCATAATTTAAAACGTAATCTTGGACTTGGTTCTTGGTTTTGGGCATAAATACTTAATGTAGTTTAAACTTGTAAAATCTGAACTTCTAGGATCTGGCTATGACAGTCATTATTTAATATCTATATTTATGAATCACTTATGAGAGAGATGCTCAGTAAACTGCCTATTACAGATGCTGGAGTGTTTGGGATATATTTGTTAACAAACTCAATAGAAAAGAGAAATTTTAACTTTCTATTTTAATTTACAGATTTATAGATCCAGTTCACAAATAAATGATTATTCTACATTAGTTGCTCAAATTCACATTGAAATACAAATTACATTAATGGCTATTATTGATTTTACTTGTTAAAGTCATCATAAGTATCTGTAAGTAAAAAGGCCTGCCACAAAAGGTTGAAAGAATAATATAATATTTTATTTATCATAAACATCAATGTGTGCTGTTGCACTACCATCTACTTGTTGTAAATAAAACATTATGGTTTAAAAAAAATAAATGATTTTCAGAAGACCACAAAGTCAAGAGGAAAGAAAGAAGATGAATGTTGACTTTCTTACTCTCAATTCAAGGTTTTTTTTTTGTTGTTTGTTTGTTTGTTTGGTTTGCTTGTTTGATGTTTTTCCTGTTGTTTCATGAGTCCCTAGAAAATTATCACAAATTGTGATTCAATTAAATGTGAGTTAACATGTTTTTACTGCATTAAGAATTATTTGGTCATCATGTGTGTTGAACAATTTACATCAAGAATAAACCTTCACGCCCCACCAGGTGGCGCACGACTTTAATCCCAGAGGCTCCAGAGGCTGAGGCAGGAGGAGGACATTGAACTTGTTTGCCTGGATTGACTTTGAAATTGACCTTTGTACAATAGCACAGTTCAAAGCAGCCTCAGCAAAAGCAAGGCACTAAGCAACTCAGTGAGACCCTGTCTCTAAATAAAATACAAAATAGGGCTGGGGAGGGAGGAGGAGGAGGAGGAGGAAGAGGAGGAGGGGGGGGAGGGGGAGGTCGTCTTCAATACTAAATTCACATTTTCTGTTGAGGATATTAATGACTAAGTCTGCATTGCCCTCTACTGGATGACTTTTGTTTATGGCTCAATAGGTGTGGCCAAAATGGCTCAAATGGAATTTTGGATATTTGTTCTTAATTTCAACGAAGGATGAATGGAAACTAGGACATCTTCTCTGTCTTGATATTCACCCAGATCTATTCATCTTGTTGAGTAAAATGTTTCTATTCCAAGAGATGCCATGATTTTCTAGTTTTGAAAAATATAATTTGGAAAAGGAAATTCCATTGTCTTAAAACAAAAAGAAGAAGAATGTTGTGTGAGACCTATGACATTAAAACAAACCAAATAGTTTTGCCTTTACAAAATGTCAGAGTTTATTGAATAACCATAAATTCACAAGCTGCATTCTTTTCATTGGTTGTAATTCATTGAGTACTCAAGGGTCGCCTAGTAGTCACCTTTTAATCTCTTTCTTGGTAGAGGAGAAAAAAGTATGGCCTGGTGTCCCAAAGAATATTGCCTAACACCTTGGCTCCTGACACTATCAGTGGATTGTTGTACAATTCTGTACAAAGGGCATATGAAATAATAACAGAAAAGGAACCACTTGAGAAATATCCAATTGCTGACTTAATCATAAAAGTATTTAAAACCTTGATAAAATTACTTAGGTGAGTTTTCCTTTCTCATGTAAATGGCCACTTATAGAGTAGAGAATTGGGGCTTGGGTTGTTTGTGGTCAAAATTTATGAAGTAATGAATCCTTCAGATGAAAGGCTAGACAACAAGAACAAATATTATTTTCCTTATCTGTTTCCTCAATTCACAATGGAAGTGGTAGGAAAGTATCAAGATGAAGGCTGTCTATCTGGTTTTAAAACTATCATCGGAGACATTAGCATCAATTTCAGTCACATAGAGGCATACTACTCTTCTGCTTCCTAACATGACTATGTTCATGAAATGTGTACACAAATATTTGTGATTTTTGGATTCATGTTTTCTTCTCTTTTTGGAATTTCTTGAAATTTTCTGGGCAAAGAACAAAGAAGATTGCTCAGTGCTCTTGCAGCATATCATTAAGCTTAACTTTGTATTGACCAGGTCATTTTACAACTCTGTAGAGGTAGAAGTGTAGTTATAGCTTCTTATCTGATATACATACCAATAGTTTCTATTTGGTGGAAGAGATAATGTAATGTAGTAGGTTAGAGTTTTAACCCTATTCAACATTAATCACTTTTGAATAAACCCAGAAGTTTTATGATAACACCTTCAAAAATAGTTTAAGTTCTTTCAACAGCTTTTGAAACAAGCTAGATATCCATTGGTGGAAGAAGAAAAAAGTCTCCCTCTATGAAAGTCAATGTGAAAACTATGGAGAGAACAAACAGACAATCTACAAATCAGGAAAAAAAATATTTGCAAACTGTATATTCTCCAAATTAAAAATCAAATGTAATACTAAATAAAAATGCACATCCCAATTAGAAAATAGGCCATCGCTGTGGACAGGCTTCTCATAGAAAAAAAAGAAATAAGCACCTGGAAAGATATTCAACATCATCAGCTATCAGGGAAATTAAATTAGAACCTCAAGAGATGTCACTCTCAAGATGGTGAAAATGAAAAATGACACCACCAAGTGCTGGGGAGGAACACAGAGTAACTCAGTAGTCACTGGAAGTTTCTTTTACAACTGAACATGAAAACACCAAGTGACCCAGAATTGCACTCTCTCGGTCATTTATCCCAGAGAAGTGAACTTGTGTCCAACCAAGTTGTATGTCAATGTTCATAACAGTTTCATGTACAAATGAAGCAGCTCAGGTGTATGGCTGATTGGGATACAACTCAGCACTAAAAAGAAAAAAACTATTGATACATGCAGCAACCTGGATGGATCTCCAGGGAATTATGCTGTGTGGAAAAGAGCCAATCCTGCAAGGTTGCCCACTGTCTACCTATTTAACATTTCAATGTTAACATTAGACATGCCAATATTTAACATATTTTTACATCTTGACATTTTTATCCCTTTTATTTAATATTCTATATTTTCAATTACTTAATGTATTTAACATAAAGTTTCAGAAATGGAGACCAGTTAGTGGTTTCCATAGTTTGGGACCAGAGTGGGAGGGTGGGACAAGGGGGGAGAGAGATGAGTATATAAAGAAAATAGGGGGATCCTTCTAATAGGAAAAGAACTATTATGTACCTTGACAGGGAGGAGGATATGCAAACCTACAGATACAATGGGATTGCAAAGAATGAGACATACTCACACAGAGAAATGAATACAAGTAAAACTGAAGAAATCTGAATATGATCTATGCTTCAATTGAAGCATAGTCTGATTATGACTTCATATGATAGTTTTGCAATATAGAACCACTGGGGGAAACAAAGTAATAGATTTGCAGATCTCTTTTATTTTTGTGCAATTACATGTAAATTTTTAGACATCTCAATTAAATTTTCAACTAAAATGATAACACATGTTCTCTGTAGGAAATATCTAAAAGATAAAAAAGAATATGAAGAAAACTAAAATGATTACCACTGCCATCACTTAGAAAAAAGCGCTACTGCTAGACTTTGAAGTATATTCTTCCAGCCGTATAAGACTTTATATTGAAAAATATTGATATTGGACTGTTTAAATTCTTTTTCCCTGATTGAAGAAAGAATCAGCTGTGCTCCCCTTCTGCAAGGGTCTCCTTTACTCTGGTCCCCAGATACACACATATAATGATTTGGATATGAGTTGTCCCTGAAAACCTCCTGAGTTAATTCAGGGATGTTATGATCAGATTATGAGAACCCTAACTCAATCAGTGGTTTCATCCATTTATATTAATAATTTGAGTGGATTACTGGGTGGTAACTGTAAGGAAGGAAGGGTGTGGCTGGATGAAGTGGGTCACAGGTCACTTCTTTGGGAATCATGTAATTTGTCCTTGGCTCATCCTACCCTCTCTATGCTTCCTGGCTGCCAATCTGTGAGCAGCTTTCCTCCAACACAACTTTCTGCCATGATGCTCTGTCTCACTTGGGCCCACAGTAATGATGTCAGTCAATCATGAATAGAACTTCTGAAAACATGAGTTTTCAGAATAAACTTTTCTTCCTCTAAAATGACTTTGAGAAAAAGCTGCCTATTCTATTTTGGTCCACTGATTAAAGAGCCTAAGGAAGAAAGAGGGTATGCTTAGTATTTTTCAAAGGCATTTTTCTAGTTATTATGCTTATACTATTATTGTATAGTTGTATAATCATCACATTATTATTATTATTATTATTATTATTATTATTATTATTATTTCACGCCATAGAAAAATACTACACAAATGAACTTTCAAATATACTTTAACTTATATGTACCTCTTCTACGCTGCTTTGGTTGGAAAAGTTGAACAAATCAATCACATTACTTTTCCTTTCAGCTGCATCTCACTCAATCTTTGTTGTCATTCATGACATACTGAAGGCAAGGAATGTTTACCTTACAAGCTCTCAAAAAAACCCTAACCAGCAGCAGACATGATGCCAGGTACACACTGGGATTCGAGGATGCATAAAACAAAACCGATGCTATCTGAAGCTTCTCTTCAGCTGTCTTGCTTCCCTTCTTTCAAGGATCAGCTTTGAAAGAAACTCATGCCTTTCCCATGAAGGGCTTCCACATCATCCTCTCAATGTATCATGCCACATGACAAATACATTTTGTTGCATTCTGAAATTCTCTATTACCACTAAGTGTGGTGTACTCAATAAATCATAAACTCATTTTCATCACTGGTTATGCAAGACCTCTCTCTTGCTCATTATATTCTATTTCCATAGGGAATCCACATTAGCCTTCCATCCTAAGCAACTTTCATCATACCTTTATAATTCTTCTTGTGGGTATCTGTTTCACACTTTCATGCAAAATGAGCAGAGGGTTCCGTGAACATATATTCCAGTGCACGTGAACAGTTCATGCTAGAGTTTATGTGTTTGCATTTATTCCACTGTTTCTACCTGCTGTTTCTCATAGTGTACTCTTCCACATCTCACCTTCCCTCTTTCACAAGGATAGCACTGAGTTGACCACCACTGTGCCCAACAACTACTCTAGAGTTATTCTATGTATATTATTTTGGTTCAAGCTCAAATTTGAACTGCTGGTAAAAAAAAAAAAAAAAAAAAAAAAAAAAGAACCAAGTATTTCTTCCATTACTCCTGTTGATTTCTACTATGGCCTATGCATGTTTTCTGCTGCAAGGATCTAAAGATTAAAAGTAAAATTGATTCTAATAGTAGTAAGGAGTGGCCAATGAAGTCTTCTTGAGCTTAATCTAATCTTGATCTCAGCCTTTACTACCTTTGTAACCTTGGAAAGTTACAACTAGTTCCTTTGTGCATCCTGTCTACAAAGGTAAATAATACCATCTACCTTAGTGGTTGTTATGAGGAATAAATGAATTAAATAATACTGAGCACCCCACTATAGCAAACGGCATATTACAGGTGTTTAATGAATCGTGGCTGCTCTGAGTCCTGTGTACTTCTTCAAATCAGTCATTTGTACCTGTCCACACTACTAAAAGAGGTAAAGCATTTTGGAGGTAGAATCATTCAAAATACTTCTTTATATCTGTCCATTACCCAGCACTTTGCTTCGTGTGAATTAGTCCTTACAATTATTGCTATGCTTTGGATGTTTTTGTTTCACCTAGCATTCGTGTTGAAAGTTAATCCCCAATGCCATAGTAGTAAGAGCATGGCTTTTAGATGACAGTCATGACAGTGAATAGGTGCCCACATAAAAAGCCTTGATGAAGGTACCTGCTTCTCTGGCCTTTCCCACACTTCTATGTCCCCTCTGCAGGACATAGCAACTAGGCACCATCTTGGATGGACATCAGCCCTCTCCAGACAACAATTCTGCTAGTAACTTGATCCCAGACTTCCCAGCCTCCAGAACTATGAGAAATAAGTTTTATTGTTTATAAATTATGTATGTTATTACAGAAGCACAAATGGACTAAGATATCTGTTAAATGGATTACTATAATTCTTTGGTTAGATTTCTGATAACCCAGATTTTAAGCATATATGCGTAAGTATTTTTAGATGTTCTTTTATTCAAGAATGTATTGTGTGTTAGTACTATTTTGCAAGATTCATGGAAGTCTTTTATTTTTTATTCATTGTATGATGAAAGAAAAGTTGCATCAAAAAGTGAAATCACCATTTAGCCTTCAATTTTTGTTCTTAGCATAAAATGCTGTTTATATGTTTTCCACTTTGCTTTCTTCTGTCCTTCAAACTACAAGCACTCTTTTCATTTATATTTTGTCTTCGAGAAATCCTGCAAAAAAATGACAATAATATGAATCAGTTGATTCAGCCCCTCTTCCGGGGTTTGTTTTGTGTGCGTTTGTGCGTGGAGGTGTGTATGTTTTCTATTGAGTGTGTATGTTTTCTACTCCTGGGTTGAAGTCTGGGACCTTTTGTGTACTAGGCAAATATTCTGCCATTGAGCTACCACCCAGCATTTGTCCCAGTTTTAACAATTAAGTTCTTCTCTTTGCAGGTATCCAAAAGATCTAAAATCAGCATAATACAGGGATGCAATCACATCAATGTTTATAGAAGCACAATTTACAATAGCCAAGCTGTGGAACCAAGCTAAGTGCCTGTCAACAGTTGAATGGATAGAGAAGAGAAATTCGGTGTTTTACACAACTGAGTATTATTCAGCCATAAATATGCATGAAATATGGCATTTGCTGGTAAATGGATGGAACTGGAGACTATGGTGAAATAAGTCAGACCAATCAAGTCAAAGGTCAAATGTTTCCTTGATATACAGAATCTAGTCCAAAATAAGGAGAAAAGATAGAAGAAAGATCAGTGGAGTAGAGGAAGATGGAGGAGCAACCAGATAAGGGAAGAACATGGAATGAATCTGACCTAACTTTCATATATGCACATATGAATATAGCACAGTGAATCTCACAATTATGTATATCCACAAGAAACTATTTAAAACTATAAGTAAATAGCAGAAAGATCAATACAGGGAAGGGAACAGGGGGATGGATGAGGGGAGCAAAAAGGAAGTACTAGGGACAGAATTAGAGCAAATTATTCTATACTTATATCCAAATGAATTCTAATGCTATATTTAACTAAAAAGAATTAATAAAAATTTTAAAAAGAATCTTTAGAAGCCTTGGGCAAGTGCTTTAATTTGAATTTAAAGTCATAGCCAAAATTTCATATCTACATATAAATCTCTCTAATATGCTTAGCATCATTAGTTCCTCTACCTAGCATAAATGCCATTGGCTAATATGTGCTCTTGCCATTTCTTAAAACCAAATTATCTTAATAATACTTTTCTAGATTGGCATATCATACCTACACTTACTTGCCCTAATAAATACAAAGAATAGGACAGAGTATTCAGAATAAAAATGTTTCAGAGATAACTCTAAAATTATTTATGAACTTTTAATATATTGTTTAAAGAATTAAAAAAGGCAACTTGATCATTCATAAGATGTGACTTACATACATCTATCTCTTCCACAAATTTGCACTAAGAACAAAAAAAATAATGATTATGATAACACAAATTCAGTGTAGTTTTGTTCTGTGGTTTGGGGTAAAGAATGAGGTCTTTTGTCCAGGAAATGATGTTGGGAAATGAGAGAATGTCCAGTTTTCCATTTTGAAAAAAATGATTAATGAATAAGACCCAGTGATAAGCAGTATAGTCAAGATGGATAAAGAAACAAAAATCTATCTTTTAGAAAAGACTAGATGTGATCAGATGCTAGATTTATAGAGTGATATTTATATTTTGAAGGTTGCTATTCTGTAAACAAAAATTCACTTCTATAATATATTCTTCCTATGCCCTATTATTGAAAACATTAATAATGTAAGGTGGCACAGGGATTATGAAAAACAGAGTAAGGATTCCTCAAAAAACAAAAATAGATTTCAAAAACTCCACTTCTCAGTATGTATTAGTCCACTTTCTCATGTTATAAGAAAATAACTGAAGCTAGTTACAATAGAAAGAAAAATGAGTTTTTCAGCTCACAGTTTTTATCTCACTGAAAGTCCATGACTGCATAGCCTTATATGTTCAGCCTATAGTGAGGGAACCAAACAGATACAGTCACCCCCCAGTTGTGGACTTTCATTTTTGGAGTATATGTTCATATACTTATACATATATACACATGTATGTGTACCTACATACATATACCATACGTATACACAATATGCATACATACATATACAATGGAATTTTGTTCAGCCATTAAAAAGTAAATCCTCTCATTTCTGACAACAAAGATGAAGTGGAGGACATTATGCTAAGTGAAATAATCAAGATACAAAAAAACCACCATATAATCTCATGTATATTTGGAATGAAAAAAGTCACAATTGAAGGCAGGGTGGTGAGGACAGGGGATTAAAACTGAGATCATCAGGGACTGCAAGATGAAGGTAACAGGAAGATAGTGATCAAAGTATGCAAACTCTCACTTAAAAGAGAATAATTTGTATAACTTAAAAATTTTAACCTGATATACAGCATAGCAACTACAGTTAACAATACTGTACTGTATATTTTATTTGTTTGTTTGTCTGTTTGTTTGTTTGTTTGTTTCGTGCTGGGGATTGAACCAAAAGACACTTTACCACCTGACCTACATCCCCAGACCTTTTTATTTTTATTTCAAGAGAGGATCTCTCTAAGTAGCCCAAGCTGGCATTGAACTTATGATCCTCCTGTATCAGCCTTCCAGTTTGCTGGGATAACAAGTGTGTGCCACTGCACTGTAATATATGTGAAATGTGATTAAAAAAAAAAAAAGTAGGTCTTAATTGTTCTCATTAAAAACTACTGGAGGAGATAGATGTGTCAGCGTAATTGCGGTAGTTATTTTACAATATGTACATATTTCAAATCATCACATTATACATTTTCAATAAGTAAAATTTTAACTTTTCAGTTATAATTTTAAAAATTCATTGATACTTAGAGAGGAATATCTTATGGAAAAAATCAAAATTGAAAAGAATAGAAAATCATAACAGCTAACATTTATAACAATCCAGACTATATTTGAGACTATATTGTTCTGTATAATAACTTGTTTAATTTCCATAACAATATTGTGACTAGGTACTAACCACTAATCTCCATTGCCCATATGGAGAGATTGAGCTATGGAGAAGTGACTTGCTGAGGTCAAGGGTCAAGGATGGGTAAAGCTGGGATTTGAATCCAGGTAGTCCAGCACTAGGCTCTGTGCTCTAGACAGGATGTTATGCTTCCTCTCTGGAAAGGTGGCCTTTCCCTCCCAACTCTTATCTATAGCTGGGCTCAATTGTTATTAGATCAACTGTGCTCCAAATTGAAATCTCAGGTATAATTTTGATCAAGCTCTACCAGGGAACCATCCTGTACTACTGAGTCCCAGCACTGCCAAAATAGTTTTAAGTTATTTGGCCCTGATCAAACTGCACCATGTTACAAAGCAGTAGACAGTGAAAAACTCCTTTAATGACTTTTTAAACTCTAGGATTTTTGTGCATTATGAAACTATTTTATAACAATCCCTAAGCATTTTGTCAAATTTTGGTGTTTTCCCCAGTAATTCATTTTTATGGCCTACAAAACGTTGGAACAAATTAAATGTGTAACAAGTGGATTAGGTGTTTCAGTGGATTGCTTGAAATAGTGACAGATTATATAGTGACATATAGAGTATGATCCTACTTGATAATTCTGCTTTTTTATGTCAATCTGTATTCATTGAGTTCTAAATCAAGGTAATACCAAAATATCAAAAAGAAATAACAAACAATAAAATACATCTAAAACATTTACCTTTCTTTGCACAATTATAATCTTTAATTTTGAGATTGACTCCTTACATTTGCTGTTCAAATGATACATTAAACTCTTCTGATGGTCACAATTGTATCAATCAGTTAATGAATCACTCCACAAATTGCTATAGCAAAGAGGTCTAAAGAGAGTAATCAGCTTTTTCCAACGATGTGGCCATGGGCACATGTTAGATGTGCAGAGTACTCCAGTAACTAGGTAAAAGGAGCATGTCCAACATAGTGTGCATGGACCTGCCTAGTGCAATCAGTGCTTTGACAGAAGAGAGCACAGGGCCTGGGGTGCACCTACTCCTGAAGAGAGGTGGGAGGGAAGGGCAAGGGATCACTTCAAGAAGGTGACCCCTGGGCTGGGGTTGTGGCTCAATGGTAGAGCACTCACCTAACACGTGCAAGGCCCTGGGTTCGATCCTCAGCATCTCATAAAAATAAATAAATAAAAGGTATTGTGTCCAACTACAACTAAAAAAAATATATATTTTTTAAAAAAGAAGAAGGTGACCCCTGACCTGAGAAACTGGTAGAATGGGTAGGACTTGCTGGGGAAAGCCAGTGGGGAAAAAGCACTTGAACACATATATTGATCAAACAGTAAGTGTAGAAGAAAAAATGGCAAACTTGGTTTGATTTTACCAAATGGTACAAAAGTCATTTATCTAAGACTAGCCAAAATTTACAGTAAACATTCAGATATGTTTGGGGATGGAATACTTTTTAAATTTTTTATTTGTTCTTTTTAGTTATATATGAAAGTAAAATGTATTTTGATGTATCATATATTTAAGGAGTATGTGGAGCTACTGGTCATGTATTCATACATAAACAAGGGAAAGTTATATCTGATTCATTCTAGTATCTCCCATTCCCATTTCCCTCCCTTCCATGCCCCACCCCGCTTTGTCCAATCTTGTGAACACGCCCACCCCTATTGTGAGTCAGCATCCGCCTATCAAAGAGAATATTTGGTCTTGGGGTTTGGGGGATTGGCTTACTTCACTTAATGCGATAGTCTCCAATTCAAGTACTTCTTTATACACTTCATATTAATATCATGAAATAGGTGGAAAGGTAGCAAGAAGGTTTTATTCACTGTAGGATTTCATACTTTCCTATAAATTAGGTACATATTATTAAGAAATATTTAAGTTGCTCTTACCACACCATTCTTAAAGAGATCAATCCTTTTCTCCCAGAACTTGTAGATTATCCACCAGGCCAACGTTGGCACATATTGCCACAAATATACCACCAACAAGTAAGGTTGTTCTCCAATCCAAACTTCTTTCAAATTGTTAGCCATGGCAACTAACATCAGCTGTACACAACGACTAGTAGCCATTTGGCGCACCTGAGTCTTATTATGGTCGACAGTCTAAGAAAAAATTTAAAATTAAGTGAATGCTGGATAGTTTCCCAAGCTATTTCATAAAATATTTAAGTTAGAAAAAACAAGAGAACAACAAGTTTGTGTTTATCCTTTAGTGAGGTCTCATTTCCCTTAGAAGTCCCCATAGACTCTAATAGTAGTTTTAAACTTTGGCAATATTTCATATTTAAGTTTTATTTGATGCTGGGCATCAAACTTGTGGTCTTTTGCATGCTAACTCATTCACTGAGCCACATCCTGTCCTATTTTTGTAATATTTCAAAAATATTAATAGGAATCATATGTTTTATCAGATAAGAGTATATGGGCTGGTTAAAAGATAAGTTTCTTCTCTTTTAATTTAAATTACTTAATCTTAGAGGGATGATATAATTATCACCTTAGTAATAAAAATAAACTTATTGTGATATATATATATAGAAAATGAAATCACATAAAAATTTAGACCATGAGGGGAAATGCTAGGGATTAATACTAGTCAAATTACATTATTATATTGCGTGCATGTATGAACATGTAACGACAAATCCCAAAATTATGTACAACTAATGTGGAAAAAAATTGATGCCATGCAGATGAAATTAAAGAAGATAAATGGTGTTTCTAAATAGGTTTTTAAAAATCCTATTACATAATAGCAAACAAACAATGGCAGCCTACTTATGAATATTATCTTAGCAATTTCATTAGCCTTATTGAAACTGATACCAATGCTATCTTTAACAATTCCAGCTAACAATTTTCATCATGCCAGTTAAGTTTGGGGCCATAAAAAAAGTTTCTGATGGGCTGGGGATACAGCTCAGTTGGTAGAATGCTTGTCTTGCATTTACCAACTATACTAACCAGAGTCTCAAGGCCCTGGGTTCTAAACCCAGGCATCACCAAAGAAAAATGTTTCTGACATAAAAATACTAAAGAATAATAATATAACACCAGCATATAACTAGTAAATCATTAAAATTATTAAACTACTAGAAATTTTTACCTTTGTGACTTCTTCAGTTAGCATATTCTTTGTAATATTTGAATGGACAGGTCCTGGACAAATGTTAGAAGCTATTATGCCTGGATGTTTGATAAGTTCAATTTGGAGGCTATGTATGAAACCCTAATAGACACAAAGGGAAAAAGAAAAAAAGAAAAAAAATGACAAAATAATCAAAAAGGCAAACAATATTAATTATAATCTTATATCTCATGATTTCTCAAAATATGCTTTGAAATGCCTGAGTAAAGGACAAGTAGTGTAATCATGCAAACTTGTTAGGCATTTTTCACTGTGAGTCAAGGTTGATCCAGGAAAGACATTCTCAATTTTTGCTAGGTATTAGCAGTTTGCTACCCTGGTAATAGTGGCTCTTGCCATCAATGGTTTTTATAGTTAGCAAGAAACTAACCCAGTAGGTTCTGATACACCCTCCTCATAGCAATCCTCATCTCCCTGCTCCAAAACAAGTGCATGTTCTCCAGAAATCACCAGAGTGAGCTTTCTCTTTATTCCCCAGAGTCATCTAAAGTACCAGTGTTTAGGGCAATAGGGAGTACGGAGGGATCAATGCTGCACAGAAATTCATCATGGAGAAAGAATCCAATCTTCCAATTGATATTACTACCTTAACAGGATGATTTAGTTTCAGCAAACATGTACCTAGCCATTTAAAATTGTAATATGGTCATCTACTGAATGACATTTGTAGAAACAAGTTACACCTTCTAGACTTAAACAAACTGGTCATTTCTAAACCAACAGGGAATCAACAGAAATCTGTTTCTCTTCATCTCTGTTGATAAATTAGGAGTTTTCAAAGACTACATTGTTATAAAGCCAGGTTAACTATTGTTAACCATGGTACACTCACATATGATCCAATATCATTATTCAGTTACCAGTTCTTAAATGCTAACCCCTAACAAACTATGAGATGCATAATTAATCCTGGGCCTCATGAGTATTCAGAGGGTTCCTGCCATCTGAAACTCACACAGGGCCTGTGAGAAATGAATGCTTTGTAAATAAATGAAGAGTTCTCAAACCTTTAAATTCTGCCTCTCAATAGTACAAGCAGAAAAGACATCAAGCGAGCCACTTATCAAACACTGAGACATGTCTCTTAAGATGGTACAAACCTCTTGTTGGAAATACCATCTACTATAGCATGTAAACTTTTCAGTGAAACATGTTCACTTCATGACCTGCTGGAAATCTTAGAAGAAATTGAGCTCTTCACAAAGAAAGTAGTGTTCAACTAATGGTAATACTAACCAGAGCCTCAATCTACCACATTATATCAGAAGATCAAATCTAGTAATTAACAGAGAGTCTTAGAGGCAGGCCAGACAGTTCATCTGTGATTTACTGGGAGCATCCTGCACATCTTATGAGACTACCGGCACTGGCCACATCTGCCCACCTGAGGTTTGCCCAAGTTTCTCTGTAAGAGATGATTTGACAGCCCATTGCTGAACAGGAGAAAATCATAAGTACTGCCTTCCATATCATCACCCACTGAAAATTTCTGATCTCTAATGAAAAGACAAATGTCCTAATGAACCAAAGTCTCATGTTCTCATGAGAGTGAGGTGACCATGCAGCTATTGCCTTTTATTATTCCAACAGTGAAATATTTGATTCAAACTGACCTTCAACAGTATTACTTTTATATTCTGGGTCTGCTTTAATCGTTCTCCTCCGATTTGCCTTCTATGTTCTTTATATCCACACTTACACCTCATTAGTTAGGAAACTCAAATCAAGCTCTTTTCCTGGCCTTTGCCTTTGCTAAGATTTCTTTTTTCAATAGAACCCATGTGGACAGAATCTGGAATTTTTCCCAGTAAGGATATGAGGCCCAGGACTAAGCAACCAGCTGGCAGTATCTTTTTTCACTTTCATGAAAGCAAGTAAAAAAGGAAAGGAAAAGAAGTCACAGTAATGGGAGAAAAAAGCACATCCTGAAATCTGTGTAGAAGAATGGAGCAGAGGACTCACAGTCTACTACGAGGATGAGGTAGAAATAGGGATAAGGTGAAGGGTGACATGCTGACTAGATTATATATGATTTTTTAAGAGCAAAATCATTTTTATATTCCCAGGATCTGCTTCAGTGTATGGCACAGTATCGGTGTTCAATATATATTTGTTGGACAGTTTGTATCACCTGTGATTCAAGTCTTTTATTTTTATTTTTTTTTTAATCATGTACTGGGGATATCTTTTACCAAAGTTCTCCTATTTCTGTTTCCCCACATTATTGCCTAGTTCCATGGATAGTCATATTCCTCATTTGGTTCAGTTTTTATCAGAGTTTTAGCAGGCTTACCTGAAGAGCATGCTTGCTGGCACAATATCCACTGGATACTGGTATAGGTACAGAGCCCACAAGGCTATTCACAATAACTATCTTTCCTTGTTTCCTCTCAATCATGTGAGGTAGGACACATTTTGTCAAGGACACTGTTCCTAAGTAGTTAAGCTCAATTAGCTCCTTGAAGAAATCCATCTTGGTATCCACAATCAAAGAAGAGTGTGCTTTTCCAGCATTGTTGACCAGAACATCAATCTAATAAAATAAAACCAGAAAAGAGATGCTTAATGTTATCCTATGGATGGATTGAAAGAATTCCTTGTCATGGTTGCTTATGTCATTAACATGAAAAACCAATGAAACAGTTTTATATTTATAGAATTTAGTAGTAAAAACATAACAAAATATATAATAAAATAATCACAAATCAACTATGGTACTCCCATTTTATGTGAATTTTTTAGAAAATAATAAATGTCAAAAAATTATAATAGCACCTTCTTTCTGTCTACAGGGAACAATTAGTAATTGATATGATGTAAAACTTATTAATTACCTAAAGACATAGACTCAATGATTAACTGGCCCAACTCATAGGCCTGATCTCACCTCATGTGCCTTAAGTTCTTACAATGAAAGCACCATAGATGGAAATATCCTTCCTTTCTGGTTATTTCAAATCCAGACAGAGCAATGTTGTTAATGCTTTGTGAATATAAATTGCTACTTACCCTACCAAACTTCTGGAGAACAGCTTTGGTTGCCACCTCATGGGAACTTCTGTTAGCCAGGTCAAAGGGCAAAACGAATATATCTTTTTCTTTTAAATTGCCATTGCCTAAATAGAGACATTGAAAAATTAGTGGGGACAGCATGGCATAGATCCACTATGTTCCTTGCTACTCTCAGTTTAGCACATACCCTGGTGGCGAGAACCATCTGTGTGCTGCGTGTGGACCACATTGAACATGGAAGCCTAATGAATAGGAGAATTTGGTGTCTGGGAATTTCCAGTAGACATTTCCTCTGGCTGACTGCCCAGACACATTGTGAGCCTTATTTAGCTCTGTCAAAGGTCCCATGCAGCACCAGAGATGGGGTGATGTGCTGGAGAAGCACAGCTCCTCTGACATGGGTGTGACCTGCCAAGATGCCAATCAGCCTGCTGACTTCAAGAAATCACAAAGCAAGATTCCTCCCCCAAACCTTATCCTTGCATTTAATGTGCCCCCTTAAATAAACCAAAGGGGCCATTTTCTAATTGTCTAGTACTAGCTCCTGTGTGGAGTGGACCTATCAGGTGCTCCATCCCTTTAGAACTAACTCTGACATTGTCTTTTGTTCTTCACTAATTATTCTAGACTTTACTTTCTCAGGTGGCTTATATTAAAGCATGACGCAAAGATCACCGACTCCAATTTTAAATCAAATTAAAGCAAGGTGTAATTCCAACTGGCTGGGACTGTCTCTCCCAAAATCCTTGGGTTAGAGGACAGTACCCCAGCTCTCTAGAAGCATGGTTTTATAGCACAAAAAGTTGCAAAAGGGGGGTGTCTTGAAAACTTATAGATAACAGGATTTTGACAAGCATAATAAAAAGGCAGATAGTAGGTTAATGATCTAAATGATTCAAAATTTCAAGTTAGGGAGTAAATTTAGATCCCAACATCAGAATTTTTGAGGCACCACTAAGGTTTCAGAGAGGGTTGTTATCTAGTCAGGGAAAGCCAGGCATGGATGAGTTCAAGGCATGAGCAGCCATTCCAAGCAAGTTTAGAAATCGCAGTAATTTATAACAAAGCCGAAATTAACTTTTCATGCCTTTGTGATGAAATGGCTCTCAATCTTAAGAGGGAATTAGGCTGGGTTTATCAGAGGATGTGGGGAAAAAGGCACATTCATACATTGCTGGTGGGACTGCAAATTCATATAGCCAATCTGGAAAGCAGTGTGGAAATTGCTTGGAAAACTGGGAATGGAACTACCATTTGACCCAGCTATCCCATTCCTCAGTCTATATCCAAAGGACTTAAATACATCATACTACAGGGACACAGCCACATCAATGCTTATTGCAGCACAATTCACAATAGCAAAACTTCAAAACCAACCTAGATGCCCTTTAGTAGATGAATGGATAAGAAACTTTGATATATATATATATATAAATAATATGCACACACACAATAGAATATTACATGCTCCCTTATGGAAATAATATCTAATATTTTAGCAGAATGCATAAGGATCCATCCTACCCACTTTCAGTGGTTACATACATGAATGTCATGGATAAGAAACAAACTGTTATTAAAAAAAAAAAAAAGAAACAAACAAACAAACAAACCAACAAACTGTTCTTTCTGGAAGACAAAATATAAGTCACATTGTCACTAAAAAGTCACCAGCACTGGACAGAATAGACAGTCACTTCCTGATGTCAAGAGTCAGTGCAAAAAAAGAGTCGAAAGCTGACAAAATGGGGCAGGAAAGGTGAAGGGAAGCCAACTAAGATGCGACAGGAGAAAAGGGCCAGGGGCCAGCACTTGGAGCGTTTGGAGCCAGGGTGCACTGGCAGGAGAAGTCCATCTCCCCTCTACAATTCCCAGGCTGCACTTGAGTTTGCAGTCTGCCTCATGTCTAGGAAGCACAGCTGCTGTTTTAGATTCACTTACCTAGGCATTTTCTTTTCACCCTCTCCAGCTCATGCACTCTTCTGGCTGACAACACAAGAGAAACTCCCAGTTTAGACAGCTGGTAAGCCAGCTCCTCGCCAATCCCACTGGATGCTCCAGTCACCCACACCACCATGTCCGTCAGCTCCTGTTCTATTGAGGAAAGAATAGGGTTGGAAGGCAGAAAATAAGTGATGGATTATACCCATATCAAAGACTGGAAAAAAATAAACTTTAAACCATACCACTAAAATATTAAGGCCTG
The DNA here is from genome assembly GCF_048772815.1 of Callospermophilus lateralis. Lineage (NCBI taxonomy): Eukaryota > Metazoa > Chordata > Mammalia > Rodentia > Sciuridae > Callospermophilus > Callospermophilus lateralis. The sequence goes on along the minus strand of NC_135307.1, from coordinate 70,547,963 downwards.
ATAAACATGGAGCTTAAATATTTAAATTTTCTAAGAAAATTCTTGATATCTAATATTTCAAAGACATGAAAACACATCACATTAATAACTTATCTACACAGTAGTTTATGCATTTCAGTATCTTGGTGAATTTTTCCAACTTTACTTTCAGGTAAACATTGTAATTCCATAATTTATTCCAAGGTTATATTATCCACATGTGTGATAAAGAATAGTAAAGCTAAATGAACAGAGAAAGTCATTGCCCAGACTCACTTTCAACATTCATGGTGGGCTCAGATGAGGTGATCCCTAAGGTTCCCAGTTTGTTTTCAGTTCAGTTCTTTCAATTTTTTGAAATTATGTTATTGATTAGGAATGCCAATATTCCAAGTACAGTTCTATAAGATGTAATCATCCTGCATGTTTAAAGTAATATTTTCTGCATTTGCCAATCATATTGGATTTCTGCCAGCTAATGTCCTTTTGTAATAGTGATAAAGGACAGTGAACATGAGCAGTGGAAACATAGAAAGTGAGGGGTTATTTCCATAGCCTGAGCCTATGCACTATCCCTCAATATGTATTTCAAAGGAGCAACTTACAGAAAGTCACCCTGGCACTGTTCTGACATAAGATAATAGCCCAAACAACATATTATTCTCAGGGGAGAGAAGTTACTACCCAAGGCTCCTCCTCTGATATATAAGGACAGATTGCCCTGGTCTAAAACTACCATAAAATCTCTAAAAACAATTTCCAGACAAAACCAATCCACACACACCAACATAAATAGTTGTCTTTGGGTCCTTGGTATATTATTTAGTCTTGTTGTAATTATAAGTTTTCATACTTGTTGCATTCACTTAGATACATGAATGAGATCTATGCAATAATACCTATGCAATAATACCTATGCAATAATACCTATGCAATAATACCTCTTAAAGCTGGGACACCAAGAAGGGAGTTGTCATTCCCCTCTCAGAGATGACCCACTACACAGGCCTCTCTCTCCCCGCCCTCTTTCTCTTATGCTTCTTACCTTCTTTCTCTTCTAATAAACTATCTTTTCCTATTCCAATAAACTTTGTTATATTTCTACTACATCTTGTCTTACTTGAAATCCTCCCTTGCAAAAACAGAATGAAATGTCTGAGCTGTCATCTGAGCAGAATCTAGTAGTTCACCCAAGATTGTTTTTTTTTCTTCACAGTTGCATTCTATTAAACACTGTGAAAATGGTACAGTACTAAGCTGATTGAATAGTTTATTTGTGCTACAGGGGATGAAAGCCACTGTCTATCTGAACCTGTAGAGTCACCGTGGTTTACTTCCTTTGTGCCTTATTTATTGAAGTATATATTATAGATTTAAAATAGCAAAAAGGTTGTTAGTTAATTTTACATTTCTGATTTTACATCAGGATACTTGAAATCAAGAACCTAGTATACTGTTTAATTAAGCACTTTTTAAATTTAGTCTTGTTAAGTACCAGTTCTGGTGACTGCCAGGGTTCAAATTCCAGCTCCACCACATAGCTCTGAGCATATCCCATGAGTTCAGTGCCTTAATTGTCCAGAACTAGAAAAGTGTTTAGTAATTAACTCTTTCACAGGATTATTGATATCGAGAAAGATGAGTTAAAATATGTAAATCACTCACAGAAACATCTTGCATGTAGCCAGTGCTAACTAAATAAATGTCAATTATAGTTATCACAAAAATTTTTAACAGGTGGACTTTAGAGCAGAAAATATAGACTACCCACCCAATAATTTCTTTAAATTTCTGCTGCCTAGGGCAAAAGAGTTATTAGTCTGAATTACTTAACATTTTTAATGACATCTATGTGCTTCACTTTACCTTATTAAAACCCTCACAAGAACCTTATGAAATAGCATTATTATCTCACTGTTTTGAAAAATGAAATTGAGGTTAACAGAGATTAATTTATCCCAACTAGATTATAAATTCCATCAAGGTTGGGACCCTATCTTGTTTCTTTATAGGCCCCGGTGCCTGACAATGAGACTGAAACATAGAAAGGATTCCAAAACTGAATAACTAATCAATACCAAAGAACCTTGGCAGAGCTGGGATATAAGCCTAGGTATTTCCAATTCTTCTTTCTAGTACACAAATTGAAACATGATCAAATTTCTTTGCTGTTCTAGGGTTTAAACCCAGGCCTCACCCATGCTAGGTAAGCCCTTCCACTGAACTACACTAGCCCTAAGTTATAGTCAATATTTTAAAACTAATATGTTTCTTTCTTTTCCCTTCTTTATTTTTCTTTTGGGTATCAGGAATTGAACTCAGGGGCATTTGACCACTGAACAATATCCTCAACCCTATTTTGTAATTTATTTGGACACAAGGTCTCACTGAACACCTCACTTTTGCTGGGGCTGGCTTTGAACTCACCATCCTCCTGCCTCAGCCTCCTGAGCCACTGGGATTACAGTTGTGCACCACCATACTTGGATAAAAACCATGTGTTTCTTAAACATTCCAAAAATCATGTCTTTAGGAAAAGAGTCTCCTTTAAACATCTAAACCTAGAGTGGAAATAACCCTAGCATTGTGTGTGGGCTACAGATCTCTCCTTTTAGGTGATGTACATTTGCGGAAAGGCTCAACTGAGCCAGAAGGACTTCACAGGAATGACTGGTGTGTATTCAGACAAACCTTTATTAGCTATTGACTATTCATTTTTCCAAGAATTTTCAATACTCAGACTCTAAGGGGAATATAGTTTCTTTGGAATTGTTTACTCACTGACTTAGAGCTAAAAAGATTTCTTCATCTTTACACAAGAAAGCAACTATTGCATGAAGCCAATAGTGAAAGTGTCCAGGCTCAGGTTCACCTCAGTACACTCAGGTCTGACATCACCCTCCCACCCTGAAGAAGACTTTTTTTGTTTAGCACCAACTTTCATTTACATTCTACAGAATCTGGCATATATGAAGACCCCCCAACCACCCCCATAAAGAGCTCCTGAAAGTAGATTCTTAGAAACTAACATTCAATGCTAAACCCAGTTTGAAAATTCTCTCCTCAAACCATTGACTAGTCTCCACTTCCTTCCCTCCCAGGCTGTGGAAGCTCATCATCTGGGACTTTCACACAAGTCTAATCATTCAAGGGCTCTTTCTTCCACTGACAGAGTACAGCGTTAACTTCTACCCACTGGCAGCAGTGGGCAGCAGGCCTGCCTTCTGGCACCAGAAAGAGTAAATCAAGCCTCTTCCACATGGCCATCCTCATGTGCTTGAAGACAGCTGTTCTATCCTCCCTGAGGACTCCCATCTCTGGCTTCTCTAAGGCTAAATAAACATATTCAACTTCTGCTGCTTTCCTCATGTGTCCTGAGCACCAGGTCCTGAGCTCTGCTCAAACCCCTGCACAAGCTCCCATTGCTTGCTCAAATGCTCCTGTTGAAGGGAGCTGGCCAGAGAAGGATGCAGGATTCCAGTGGGGTCGGGCAATGCAGAGCAGGATGAGCTGACTCCATTACTTCCCTTGTCCTGCAGAAGGTTCCGTCTATGACCAGATGATGGCAGGTCCCTGCTGCATCCCCAGTGCCCAGCACAGAGGCATCATTGGCAATTGTTTCTTTAGACACTAAATGTCTGCAGATGTAGCCCAGACCCGCCTCAGCTTTGCTGCAAGGCACTTCACAGCTGACTCACACTGAGGTTTTCTTTCAGCTAAAACCTGACTTCTGGGCTGGGGATGTGGCTCAAGCGGGAGCGCGCTTGCCCGCCATGCATGTGGCCCGGGTTCGATCCTCAGCACCACATACAAACAAAGATGTTGTTGTCTGCTGAAAAATAAATATTTTTTTAAAAATCCTTTAAAACCTTTTTTCAAGGAAGAGTAAAACAGTTGAATGTTTTTTAATATTTATTTACTTTTTTTTTAGTTTTCGGCAGACACAACATCTTTGTATGTGGTGCTGAGGATCGAACCCGGGCCGCACGCATGCCAGGCGAGCGCGCTACCACTTGAGCCACATCCCCAGACCACAATTGAATTTCTTAAACATTAGTATTAGAGACCTTAACTTTTAACTTTTTAATATGAGAAAGTAACTGTTAACTTCTGGGTATTCATTCAGATACTGTCAACATTTTAACTTTTCAGACATAGTTTGATGAATTAAATGACTTGTAAAATTATGTAATAAAAAAGAAACTAATTTTATTTCTTTCTCCAAGTCCAAATGAACACAAAACATTAAAGACCAAACACAAACATCCACAAGGCAGTTAATGACAATAAATGGGCAGGAATATTCCACCTGTTGAAATGAAGCCATAAATCAAGATAAAGTCCTACAGCTAATAAAACTGCATTGTATGGGGATTCCTGATTCCATAAATAAATAAAAGTATGGTTTCCAACTACAAATAAAAACAAAGATGGACTGGAGGTGCAGCCCTTTCCTAGGCCATAAAACAAACAACTCACTGAGAGAACACCAACATAGCCATCTATTTACCGTAGTCAGACTAGCCACAGTAGCGCCCTATGCATTAACTCAAGAAAATCAAACTAGAGAAATTAAATATCACAGAATAAGATTTCATTCAATAGGATTGAGCTTTGGAGAGGCACAAAACACTGTACCGTCAGATTTTTTTCCAGTGCCCAAGAACCAATTTTTACCTCCACACCTAAGCCTTTCAGAAAACATCTTCTTGTGACTTACTATTTTATTTCCTCTGATATACTTCCAAATATATCCTCTGCTATTTCACTTCCAAGTCTATCTTCTGACCTACTATTTTACTTCCAAGCCAACTTCACCTCATGCTTCAGGTATTTACATACAGGAAACTTGGTCCAGGGAAACTCCAGCTTTGGGCAGATGGTTTCATTTGTCTGAACATCAATTATTCTATGTAGAAAACAAGAGTAACGCCTACTTTGTGTCAGTTTTGTGAAGTCAAACGTTATGCTTGTAAAGTGCTGAGCACACTGCCTATCTAGTACACACTGTGTTCATGAATACACACACACACACACACACACACACATACACACACACAATTAGAGAATCATCAAATAGGAAGCAAGGAAGAGACAAAAGAAAGGTAGGCAGAATGCCCCTTAGTGTGCCAAAAATTCTCTCTCCCCAGGCACAATGCCAACTCAGCTTTTTGTAGTGTTACACTTTTTTCCTGGTTGAGTAGGCAGGTGGAAGACTTCATTACCTCAAATTTGATTCTAAAACTACATAACAGCGAGAAATAGAGGATAAATGACTTGAGGAAGACACACAGAGACTCTTTACTAGGAGATTGATGTTCTTACAATGCAGGGGGATGTCCTAGTTTCTGAAGTGTCCTCCCCTGACACTGTACTGGAATCCCTGGGATCCTAGCTGAGAAATAAGAGTCCTGAGGGCATCCTCCAATTCCAGTGTTCTGTAGTTTGGCAACCTGGAGAGGTTTCTTAGGCTGGAAGCAAATCATTGACTTCTTGGACCAGGAGAGAGGACCAAAGAGTGGATTGCCTCCTTACCCTTGCTTCTTACTTCCCTCGCCACATTTCCTGGGAAAGGAACCACCCTGAGACACAGAGGCTCCATGCAATCAGAAGTCACCCAGAAGGAATATGGAGCCAGTGGAGACCTGGATGGACTTCCATTGCTCACTAGCCCAGTCTCGGGGTTGGTGGCCTTGGAAGATCCTCACCTGGTCGTCGCCCCAGCCACTCTGACCACATCAGAGTCAGGTCGCCATCAGCACACAGGAAGCACAGCAGCTTCACCAGAAGCAGGAGCAGTGCACACAGTGCCAGCAGCAAACTCCAGCTCATGGCCTTTCAGTGTAGTTCTGCCAGCAGAAGACTGCCCTGGCCCCAAGCAATGCTTCAACTCTAAAGAACCTGAGCCCTAAATGACCTTTTGCTTTTATCTCCTGGCTCCACCCAGAGAACAGGCAGGAAAGAGGAGTGACCCTGGCCTGCCCCAGGGGCACAGAGAGCTGAGGTGTTAGATGCCACCCTCAAACTGGCCACTACCATTGATGCTCTTCGGCTTGCTTGTGTACCTAATGAAGGTTCAATAAAGACAAAAGTCCCAAATGCCTTAATTAGTGATACTACTGCTGGTATAGCAGTCAACAGGATTTGTGGAAAATAAGAAAGAGTTTGGGTTTTGTTTTTGTTTTGTTTTTTAATTTTAATCCTACACATTTTTTTCTTGACTTTTATTCCAGAAATATCATTCATTCTATTGTTATAATCAAGATAATCTTATATAACTTACATTCTATTCATGGTAGTGCCAAAAATTTTGGATTACCATCTTTGATTCATTGTATTTTTAGACAGTTTAAAAAAAAAAAAAAATTTAGGGCCTGGGATTGTGGCTCAGCGGTAGACTGCTTGCCTAGCACGTGAGAGGCCCTGGGTTCAATCTTCAGCACCACGTAAACATAAATAAATAAAGGTATAAAAACGTAAAAATAAATAAATAAAGGTATTGTGTCCAAATACAAATAAAAAATAAATTAAAAAATTATTTGGGTTATGCTACAACATCAAGATACACCTTGACATAATCACAAACACGTGAGAGAAAAATAATAGTCTGTTTTTTAACAGGTGTTTTGAGGGCAAGTACTTTTCTTCAAGGCCCTCCAATTCCAGTGATTCTGATTCTGCCTTGGAAAAAAACAAACATTCTAACCTTGAACCTGCCTAAACCCTGTGATGAAAAATTACAAGTCTGCTTTAAAGGACATAGAAATAGTTTATACCAGTGACCATGGCCTAGGAACAGATTTAAGTTACCCAAATGATATGTTTCACTGTGAAAAAGGTTACATGAACTTTAATAGTCACAGGAGAAAGAAAGTCATAAATCAATACATTTATAAATTACATTTTCCCAACTGGGAAAATCTCTTCTATAGGCTATAGATAACATAGCATTCTTAGTTTTAGGATTGTTGGAGGCTGTGACACTGGAAAGGGTCCAAGGGAATTCCCTGAGGGTGGGGCACATGAACTCAAGACAAACATCAAAGAAATTCGTTTGAGAACTTGTGGGTAGAGGCACAGATTCATTTAGGATTTATTTAGGGAAGCAGATACAAATTCCAGGGAGAAATCTGGCTGTCTCAAAAATGAGACACCTTTTGGGGTGAAGCAGGAATATACATTCCAGGAAGAATGCAGGCCCTCTTCAGAGGGAGACACAGTCACCCCTTGGTTTGGCATTTTAGTGTTTATATGGGGACAGTAGATAGGGGACAGGCTAGAGGTGAAGTTGGGAAAGAGTTATGTGATTTCCTGTCTGTTTTGTCATCACTTTGGGGCATTGTCCTCTGTTACTCATTACATTTGCTTGTAAATCAGTATATTAAATTTTAATCAGTATATTAAAATCTTCTGATGGTCACAATTGTATAACCAGTTAATGAGTCACTCCACTAATCGCTATAGCAATGAGGGCTAAAAGGAGCAACCAGCTTTTTTCATAGATGTGTACACAGGCACATGTTACACATGCAGAGTAAGTCAGGAATGAGGTAACAGGAGCATGTCCTGCATAGTGTACATGAACCTGTCATAGCAATGCAGTGGGTGCTTTGACAGAAGGAAGCACAGGCCCTCCTTTGTACCTAGTCCTGGGGAGAGGTGGGAGGGAAAGCCAGGGATCACTTCAAAGAGGTGACCCCTTACCCAAGAGACTCGTAGGAAAGGTAGGACTTACTGTGGAGAGACAGTCTGAAAAGAGCACTTGGACACATAAAATGGTCAAACAGTAAGTGTAGAAAAAAACATGGCAACTTTTGGTTTGATTTTACCTTATAGAAAACTCATTTCTCCAAGACTAGTCAAAATATACAGTAAACATTCAGATAAGTTTGAGGATGGAATACTTGTTATACTTTTCATTTTAATATCATGAAATAAGTGGAGAGGTAGCAAGAATGTTTTATTCACTATAGGATTTCGTACTTTCCTGTAAGTTTGATACCTGATATTAAGAAATATTTAAATTGTTCTTACCACATCTTTTCCTTCCATAACTTGCTGGTCATCTACCAGAACAATGTTGGCATATATTGCCACAAACATGCCACCAACAAAATAAGTTGTTCTGCAATCCAAACTTCTTTTAAATCATTGCCCATGGCAATTAACATCAGCCATACACAATGACTAGTGGCCATGCTATGCCACCAAATTCCATCGTGGTCTGCAATCTAAGAAAAGTTTAAAATTACATGAATGCTGGATATTTTCCCAAGCTCTTCCATGCAATGTTGAAACTAGAAAAACCCAAATGCCAACTAGTCACATCCTTTTGGAAGGTCATATTCCCCTTAAAAATTCCCACAGCCCACCCACCAATCCCATGCCACTGTGGCCCGGAGTTCCGGGGCAGAGCCACCCCTCACCCACACTGAGAACCACCCCACACTGGGGTTCCTTATTCACCAAAGCATGGCTCCACAGCCCAACATCAGGAAACATACAGGCTTGAGGCTGCCACTGCCATGAAACTGGGACATTGCTGCTTCTATCAAGAGACAACAATAAGGACCTAGTAAGATGTCACCAAGGTCCCTGTGTCCTGGCTGTACCAGAAGTTTCTCTACTAGAGGTGATAACAGTTATCCTGTTGCCGAGGTAACAGGGAGTCTTGCATAGGGTTGCCTATCTCTTGTTTCTCCTACTAACAGCCAACTTCCTATGATTATCCTTCTCACTAGTCATATAAGCTAATACTTCCATATTCTCACATTCTACCTCATAAACATCTCAGCCAACCACCCAGTCCACCTTTGACCATCAGAAACTGTTAATCATTACACAAACCTATTGATTGTATGATTGAAGATAATCGAACTCGTCATTTCTAATTATAGTAAAAAAAAAAGTAGTGTAAATGTAAAAATGGAAGCTAACTGATATATGGCTGCACACTGGGTACATTGAGTGCTATCATATTGATCTCTCCCTTAAAAGTGAGTTCTTAGTAACCTGTAGGCACATTATAAGTCAAGGGCAGAAGCTGTAATACCTCAGATCTGTACTACAAGAGAGGAAGACACATTGACATCGTGAGAAAACAAGGGAGGAAAGTGCCTCAAACAAACCAACACACTACAACAATAGAATCCAGAGATAGTGAAGTAGGTGAAATGTCAGAGAAGGAGTTCAGAATATACATAATTAAAATGATTTGGGAATTAAAGAATGACCTAAGTGAGCAGATACAGGCAAAAATCAATCGCAACAACAAAGAAATAAGAGAGAAAATACAGGTTCAAGAGATTACTTCAAGAAAAGGATAGAGACACGGAAAAGAAACCAAACAGAAATCCTCTAAATGAAAGAAACAATAAGCCAATTTAAAAACTCAATAGATAGCATCACCAACAGACTAGACCACTTGGAAGACAGAACCTCAGACAATGAAGACAAAATATACAATCATAGTTGACCTCACAGTGAAAATGGTAAGAAACCATGAACAGAACATCCAAAAATTGTGGGATACCATCAAAAGATCAAATTTAAGATTTATTGGAATAGAGGAAGTTTCAGAGATTCAAACCAAAGGAATGCACAATCTCTTCAATGAAATAATATCAGAAAATTTCCCAAGCATGAAGAATGAATTGGAAAACCAAATACCAGAGCCTATAGAACACCAAATGTACAAAATTACAATAGATCTACACCAAGACACATTATAATGAAAATGCCAAGCATACCAAATAAGGATAGAATTTTAAAGGCTGCAAGAGAGAAAAATCAGGTTACTTATAAGGGAAGACAAATTTGTATCTCACCAGATTTTTCAACCCCGACTCTCAAAGCCAGGCGATCCTGGAACAACATATATCAAGCTCTAAAAGATAATGGATGCCAACCAAGAAGCTTATATTCAGCAAAATTAGGCTTCAAATTTGAAAATTAGATAAAAACTTTCTGTGATAAACAAAAGCTAAAAAAGTTTATAGCAAGAAAGCCTGCACTACAGAACATTTTTAGCAAAATATTCCACAAGGAGGAAATGAAAATCTACAAAGGGAAGACCTACAATAAAAGAAGAGTCAACAAAAGGAGAAACCAAGTCAAGATAAATATCAAAAATAAATTAAAATGACTGGTAATACAAATCATATCTCAATAATAACCCTAAATATTAATGGCTTAAACTCACCAATCAAAAGACATAGGATGGTAGATTGGATTAAAAATAAAAAAAGACCCAACTATATGCTGCCTCCAAGAGACTCATCTCCATAGGAAAAGATGTCCACAGAACGAAGGTAAAAGGTTGAGATAAAATATACTATTCACATGGCTACGTAAGCAAGCAGACGTTTCCATCCTCATATCAAATAAAGTAGACTTCAAGCCAAAGTTAGTCAAAAGGGATAAATGTAGACATTTCATACTGCTTAACAGAACCATACATCAACAATACATAATAGTTATAAATATATATGCCCCAAATAATGGAACATCTACGTTCATCAATCTTCTCAAGTTCAAGAGTCAAATAGATAAAAACACAATAATTCTGGATGACTTTAACACATCTCTTTTGCCAATAGATAGATCTACCAAACAAAAGCTAAACAAAGAAACTATAGAACTCAATAATATAACCAATAACTTAGACTTAACTGACATATATAGAGTATATTATCCATCAATGAGAAAATACACTTTCTTCTCGGCAGCACATGGATCTTTCTCTAAAATAGACCATATAATATGCTGCAAAGCAAATCTTAGTAAATATAGAAAGTAGAGATTCTACCCTGCATTCTATCAGACTACAATGGAATGAAGTTAGAAATTAATGATAAAATAAAAAATAAAAGCTACTCCAACTCATGGAGACTGAATAATACACTATTGAATGAACAATGGGTTGCAAAAGATATCAAGGAGGAAATTAAGAAATTCTTAGAAGTAAATGAGAACACCAATACAACATATTGAAATTTCTGGAACACTATGAAGGCAGTACTCAGAGGAAAGTTCATTGCATGGAGTTCATTCCTTAAAAGAAGAAAAGGTCAAAAATAAATGACCTAACATTACATCTCAAAGCCCTAGAAAGAAAAAGAACAAATCAACCCCAAAGCAGTAAGAGACAGGAAATAATTAAAATTAGAGCTGAAATAAATGAAATTGAAACAAAAGAAACAATTGAAAAAAATTGACAAAAAAAAAGTTGGTTCTTTGAAAGAGTAAAACCATTAGCCATGCTAGCAAAGAGAAGGGGAGAAAAAACCCAAATTACTAACATCTGTGATGAAAAAGGAAATATTACAATGGACACTAAAGAAATATAGAAACAATTTGAAATTATTTTGAAAATTTTTACTCCAGTAAAATAGAAAATATCAAAGACATCAACAAATTTCTAGAGGCATATGATATGCCTAAACCAAATCAGAATGAAATACACAATTTAAACAGATCAATTTCAAGAAAGGAAATAGAGGACACCATCAGAAG